>NW_005353538.1:5972210-5981809 GCF_000412655.1 Myotis brandtii | reverse complement strand
AGAATTCCATGTGTAGATGTACCACAGTTTTCTAATCCACTCATCTACTGATGGGCACTTGGGCTGTTTCCAGATCTTAGCTATTGTAAATTGCGCTGCTATGAACATAGGCGTGCATATATTCTTTCTGATTGTTGTTTCAGACTTCTTCTTCTTCTTTTTTTTTTTTACTATCTCATCACTGTTTTGTGTTTTTTATATATATCTTGATTCTTCTTCTTCTTCTTCTTCTTCTTCTTCTTCTTCTTCTTCTTCTTCTTCTTCTTCTTCTTCTTCTTCTTCTTCTTCTTCTTCTTCTTCTTCTTCTTCTTCTTCTTCTTCTTCTTCTTCTTCTTCTTCTTCTTCTTCTTCTTCTTCTTCTTCTTCTTCTTCTTCTTCTTCTTCTTCTTCTTCTTCTTCTTCTTCTTCTTCTTCTTCTTCTTCTTCTTCTTCTTCTTCTTCTTCTTCTTCTTCTTCTTCTTCTTCTTCTTCTTCTTCTTCTTCTTCTTCTTCTTCTTCTTCTTCTTCTTCTTCTTCTTCTTCTTCTTCTTCTTCTTCTTCTTCTTCTTCTTCTTCTTCTTCTTCTTCTTCTTCTTCTTCTTCTTCTTCTTCTTCTTCTTCTTCTTCTTCTTCTTCTTCTTCTTCTTCTTCTTCTTCTTCTTCTTCTTCTTCTTGTCCATTGGTTATGTTTATATGCATGCATACAAGTCCTTCGGTTGATCTCTTACTCCCCTCCCTTCTGCCCCCCAACCCTCTCTGGCCTTCCCACTGCAGTTTGACAATCAGTTTGAGGCAGCTCTGCCTCTGTATCTATTATTGTTCAAAAGTTTGTAATGGTCTTTATTATCCATGAATGAGTGAGATCATGTGGTATTTTTCCTTCATTGACTGGCTTATTTCACTTAGCATAATGCTCTCCAGCTCCATCCATGCCGTTGCAAATTGTAAGAGTTCCTTCTTTTTTACAGCAGCATAGTATTCCATCGTGTAGATGTACCACAGTTTTCTAATCCATTCATCTACTGATGGGCACTTAGGCTGTTTCCAGATCTTAGCTATGGTGAATTGTGCTGCTATGAACATATGGGTGCATATATCCTTTCTGATTGGTGTTTTTGGTTTCTTGGGATATATTCCTAGAAGTGGGATCACAGGGTCAAATGGGAGTTCCATGTTTTGTTTTTTGAGGAAACTCCATACTGTCTTCCATAGTGGCTGCACCAGTCTGCATTCCCACCAGCAGTGCAGGAGAGTTCCTTTTTCTCCACATCCTTACCAGTACTTGTCGTTTGTTGATTTGTTGATGATAGCCATTCTGACAGGTGTGAGATGGTATCTCATTGTTGTTTTGATTTGCATCTCTCGGATGATTAGTGACTTTGACCATTTTTTTCATAAGTATATTGGCCATTTGTATGTCCTCCTTGGAGAAGTGTCTATTCAGGACTTTGTCCATTTTTAAATTAGATTGTTTTCCTGATGTGGAGTTGTGTGAATTCTTTGTATATTTTGGAGATTAACCCTTATCAGATGTATCATTGGTGAATATATTCTCCCATATTGGGTTCACTTTTCATTTTGTTGGTTTCTTTTGCTGTGCAGAAGCTTTTTAATTTGATGTAGTCCCATTTGATTCTTTTGTCTTGTGTTTCTCTTGCCCTAGGAGAGGTTTCGGTAAAAATCCTTCTAAGTGAGATGTCTAAGACTTTACTGCCTATTTTCTTCTATAATTTTTATGGTTTTGCAACTTGCATTTAAGTATTTTATTCATTTTGAGTTTATTCTTATGTAAAGTGTAAGCTGGTGGTCTAGTTTAATTTCTTTGCATGCACTGATAAGGGGAATCTTGATATCACCCCAGCAATAGACATCGCAGGAAAGGGGAATTGCAGGTCAACTCTTCTGAATGTTAGTGGCAAAACCTTATACCAATTTTTAGCCATCTAGACTCTGAGATTTTGGTGAGAAAGGAAACTGGTATTTCATGGAGGTATTTACATGGGTTGATGTGGACAGGGTCACTGGGTCTTTGGGGAGGAGTGAGAAGGGACAGTGCCATCAGGTGGGAGGGGATGAACATTTGGTGACAGAGGTTAGGAGGGTCTGATGATCCTCAGGGAGGGGTCTCCAGTCTGTGGGCCACATTTATGGGTCACATTCTTATGTAGTGGATATGGAGGAGTCCCTCTAAGGCAGTGGTTCTCAACCTTTCTAATGCCCCGACCCTTTAATACAGTTCCTCGTGTTGTGGTGACCCCCAATTTCATTGTTACAAATTGAACATAATTAAAGCATAGTGATTAATCAAAAAAACAATATGTAAATATATATGTGTTTTCCGATGGTCTTAGGTGACCCCTGTGAAAGGGTCATTCGACCCCCAAAGGGATCGCGACCCACAGATTGAGAACCGCTGCTCTAAGGGGACACAGGACTCCTGCCCCTGCAGGGTCTAGGGATGGATGAGGAGTTTGTAGAGACTGTATTTGGTGAAGGACTTGGGCAGAGAAGGTGCACTCTGAGAGCCAGTGCAGCCTCTGCTCTCAGCCAAGCTTTAGTCCAGGCTGCTCAGAGGGTTGTTCACATCAATAGTAAGTGAGATATGAGGGGCAAAGGCATAATTCATTAACCACTGAAGCACCAGCCCAAATGGCCACTTTCCTAGTTAATTCACATTGACTGCTCATCCAGGTTGGTCAGTTGAAGGGAAGCTAATTCTTGGCAGAGTCATCACGTGGTAGTTGGCTCAGAATGTTCTGAGTTCTGAGTCAGCTTGGGAGTCACGCAGACCACTGGTCACGAGTGATCAGCTGGTCATTGGGAAGGCTCAATGTTAGACAGCTGCCAATGTGAAGATACTGGGGGAGGATGGCCACAAGTGCGCACTTCCCCTGGTCCTTCAGAGAGGCTTTATTTGGGGAAAACAGCATCATATTTTGTGTTAGGAATTGAAACAAAGAGAAAAGGCCTTTCTCTGGGTCATGATTTTGTCCCTTTTCTTGGCTCAAGCGCCTCCTCCAGGGCATCAACCCTCCTGGGATGTCTGAATTTGAGAAATGGATCAATGGAAGTGCTTGGTTCAGGGGTCCAAGGTATGATCTAGAGGACTGGGGATTCAGTGATCTCTGTCCCTAGGGAACCAACTACATTCCTATTCCAGATCCAGTACTCATTAGTTACTCTAGGAAAGCTACTTAACTCTCCAAATTTCAGTGCCCTGAACTATAAAATATAGGTACAGCCTCTGCTCTGTCCACACCACAGGGCTGACATGAGCATGACAGGAGATAATCATGTATTATTTATGAATTATAAGAAGAGTAAACTCCTACCCTCCTCTACCCAAGTCTCCTTTCTGGAAGCAGCCACTACCAAATTTCTAGAGACACTTAATAGTTGATCACTCATAGAACACTTAATGAAAAACCAGTTATTTTTTAAGGCTTTACCTGTATTTAATGATTTTTGGCTTCCTACCATAATTCTAAGGAATAGGTTCCATTAAGTTTTCGAAGGACAGTGCAAAGAACTGAGGCACAGAGGGCTCATGTAATCTTCCCAGGTTCATGTGGGTTCGAGTAGGACCCATGCTCTCAGTCACTGTGCTCTGTTGATTTTCTGTACTGTCTCATTGAAATAAAGACATTTGTTCATGCAATCTGTATTTAGGTGTTTTAAGTGCACACTGAACTGCAAGATCTTAAAATCTTTGATCCAGGTGACTCTTATAGGCAGCTGGTGAAATGAGATCAAAAGTATGAACTGTGGCCCAGGAAGTGTGGCTCAGTGATTGAGCATTGACCTATGACCCAGGTGGTCACAGTTCAATTCCAGGTCAGGGCACATCCCCAGGTTGCAGGCTCCATCCCCAGTAGGGGACATGCAGGAGGCAGCCAATCAATTATTCTCTCTCATCACTGATGTGTCTATCTCACTCTCTTCCTTCCTTTCTTAAACCAATAAAAATATATATTTTTTAAAAAGTATGAACTGTGACCTGGCTGGTGTGGCTCAGCTATTGAGCATCGACTCAGGAACCAAGAGGTCGTTGGTTCCATTCCTGGTCAGGGCACATGCCCGGTTGTGGGCTCAATCCCCGGTAGGGGACATGCAGGAGGCAGCCGATCGATGATTCTCTCTCATCATTGATATTTCTATCTCTCTATCCCTCTCCCTTCCTCTCTCTCTAAAAAATCAATAAAAACATATTTAAAGAAAAAAAAGTATGAACTGTAAGTTATTACTAATGTCCTATGATCTTCTCTCAGCAAAATGTCAGTAGCTCTCTTTATTGTGAATGCATTTCCCAGAATCCTGCCTAATGGATACAAAGAGCAAACTGGTTCCTCATTTAAGAAGATTAGTAGCCAACCCCCAGAATCAGGTCAGAAGAATGGGCATCCTGCCACCCTTCAGGGTGCATCCTGCAAACAAATCACTTGAAGGTACTGCGGAAATTACTCAGTAAGTAGTCTCAAGAATAATGGTTAAAGTTCACTCAGTGCCCTATATATAAGAGAAAACAGTGTGTTAAGCCATGTGTGAAAGTTTTATGTCAATCAGTAGTACTACGACCATGTAAAGATGCATTTACAACTTAAGTTTGATTCACATTTAATAGTAAACAACATTTCAAGCTAATGTTTGGATATTAGCTGATTGCTCATTATTAGTGGAAATAGATCTTTCCTTTAAAGAATGTTTCCAGATTATTTTTAATTAATAGACCAGTGTTTAGAAGAGCTTTAGACTGACATAAAAATTGAGCAGGTAATAGAGAAAGTTTTCATCTGCCCTGTTGCCCTTCTCAGTTTCCCCTATTATCAACATCTTACATTAGTGTGGTACATTTGTTACTACTAGTGAACCAATATTGATCCATATTTAACATTAAAGGCCACTTTTTATGTTGTACATTTCCACAATTTTTGAAAAATATGTTGTCATATATCAACCAACCAGAAGAGTTTCACTGCCCTAAAACCTCCTGTTCTTTACCTATTAATCCCTCTTCCCTTTCCCTGAAACCCCTGACAATCACTGATATTTTTACTATCTACTTTTGCCTTTTCCAGAATGTTATATAGTTGGAATCATGGAATATGTGTAGCTTTTTCAGTCTGAGTTTTTTCAACAAGCAATATACATTAAAAGTGTTTCCATGTTTTCCTGTGGCTTTTTTTTAAAAATCATCAAATGGATATAGCAGTTTTTGGTCTGTTCACTTATTGAGGGACATTTTGGTTGCTCCCAGTTTTTGGCAATCATGGATAAAGCTTCCATAACATTTGTTTTGTGTTGGCATCAGCCTATAATAGTGATTCCTATCAATAGGAATGCCTAGGGGCATGCAGCTGGGCCCACACTACTTGACGTGAATCCCCACAGACATTTTCTTGACCAGAGTCAATGTTGTGACTGGCCCAGCCCAGGTTTAATTGCTCCCGGACATTGATAGACACTCCTCAGCAGACAGACAACATCCTCATCCCAGAGCAGCAAAAAGGCTCTAATTTCCAGTGAATGACCCCTGGGGATGTTAGGAACCAGGGTCACCTTCCAGGGTTTGAGGAGCCTTCTGGGTCCTGTACAGGGAGCCCTCCTCCAACTGTCTCAGAGCCTCCCCAGTGATCTCAGGACCCGTGTTGGTGTTGCAGGTTCTGCTTGACACCTATTAAGGCCATTATTGAAGGCCTCAGCCTAGGCCTCAGAGAGAATGGAGCTGGAAAAGTGAGGAAACATCAATCAAGACAAAGAAGAGAAGCCCTAGCCAGTTTGGCTCAGTGAACAGAGTGTTGGCCAGCAGACTGAAGGGTCCCGGTTTCGATTCCGGCCAAATGCATGAACCTCGGTTGCCCGTCCCTGGTCAGGGTGCGTGTGGGAGGCAACGAATCGATATGTCTTTCTCACATTGATGTTTCTCTGTCTCTCCCCATCCCTTCCACTCTCTCTGAAAATCAATGGGAAAATATCCTCAGGTAAGGATTAACAAAGCAAACAAAAAAACCAAAAGACACAGAAGAAGAGCCATGTGGCTGCTACTCTCCCAAGGCACCTCACTGAGGACAAGTGTCATCTTTTATTGTTATTTTATTTATAAATAGATTAAGTATATTTATTAGGGAAGGTCTTGATGGTAAAGAATATTTGTCTACATTTAGTTCCTTTTAATATATTTTTTATTCATATAAACTACATGTATAGAAAAGCACCTTCAACAAGGCTCTGTGAAGTCTAGCTCTGTCCTGGGATCACCCACATGGGTGTTTTCCTGCAGTGGGACACGCACCATTGCTCTTTTCCCTCCAGTTGTCAAGAAATTCCCTTTGAGGTGGTTCAAGAGAAGGAGCAGAGGAAACAATGTGTGTGGGGAGGAGAAATCAAAGAGAATATGCGAACTTAGAGTGCTGGAGATGAAAAGGGTAAGGCAAGTAAGTGTGCATGTTCTCCACTGCTTCCTCACTTATTTATTTATCTCTCTCTCCTCTCTCCTTCCTTCCTTCATTCCCTCCCCTCCTCCTCTTCTTCCTTCTTTTCTGGCATTTTAGTGAAAGCAACCAAACTGAGGAGAGCTCAGGTATAGCCATTGTTACATGTGACCATGCAAGGAAGACAAAGGGATGGTAAAAATCAGTTCAGGGAAGTGAAGAATGTCCTGAGCACATCTTCCCTGGAGATGATACTCAGGCCGTAGAAACTGCTAAGGTTGTTGCCAGGCCCTCACTGGCTCTTCATTTGGAGGAGGGGTTGTAGGTTCTGGTAAGGCCACCATGTGTGCATAACTTCAGGGTGTGTAATTCACATTGTATTCTGTGTCACACCAGCACGGCCATGGGTGAACCTGAGGGGGGGCAGTGAAGGATTAGAAAAGACAGACATGGTGAACCTGAGGGGGGGCGGTGAAGGATTAGAAAAGAGACATGAGAATTAAACTGGGGTTAGGTGGGATGCTGCCCTCTGATTAGAGAGACAGTGCCACAGCTGCAAGCTGAGTCTTTATTTTATAGCCAGATTCCACGAAGCAAAGTAAGGGCGTGGTCAATATGTTTACAATGTTCTCGTGGGTTTCGAATCTACTCAATTACATGCACCTGATCAAGCTTTGTTTACTTGCTGCACCTCCCGCAGCCTACATCACTTAGCCACCTGGGAGCCGCTCTCCACAGTATTCTTTGTGAGGAGTTCTCCAGGATTTATTTAATGTCTCACCCTGCAGGACCCAGTGATGCACTATGGATCCTGTTAAGATCATCAGGGAGCATCCCCCAGTTGAAGGCTTAATGCTAGTCAGCGGTTCTCAACCTGTGGGTTGCGACCCCTTTGGCGGTCGAACGACCCTTTCACAGGGGTCGCCTAAGACCATCCTGCATATCAGATATTTACATGACGATTCATAACAGTAGCAACATTACAGTAATGAAGTAGCAACGGAAATAATTTTATGGTTGGGTCACAACATGAGGAACTGTATTTAAAGGGCCAGAAGGTTGAGAACCACTGTGCTAGATCCTTATCACTGGGTGTGATGAGATAGTGTCCAGTGGCCCTAACCTTCCCCACTTCAAGCCTCCTGGGAAAAGGGTGAGGAGGATAGAGGCACAGAGGCTCCATTTCTTTCAAGCAGGGCCGCTCACCTGCCCACCTCTGCATCCCTGTGGGTGCTCAGCAGCCCAGTGTCAAGGAAGGGACCCTGCAGGCTCCACACCCGCTGGGAGTTGCCCAATTCCTGGAGACCCTCCAGCCTCCTCAGAGCCCTGTGCAGGGCCTGGGTTAGCTCATGGCACCATTTCTCGGGCTGAAGTTCTGTAGGCGGTTCATGTAAAATTCCAACAAAACACAAAACCATCTAAGGAAACTCAGTGCAATGCTCTTTTGGGATATGGTGGGGAGGTGGAATTACAAACTGCTAATGCTTTTTTTCCAAATTTGTAAATAAATAAGACAAATGTAATTGTTGGTTTCATTACATTTTAAACTGCAGTGTCTTCTCTAACCATTTCTCACGGGAGTACATTAAGCCATAAAACTTATTTTTTTAAAAATATATTTTTATTGATTTTTTACAGAGAGGAAGGGAGAGAGATAGAGTCAGAAACATCGATGAGAGAGAAACATCGATCAGCTGCCTCCTGCACACCTCCCGCTGGGGATGTGCCCGCAACCAAGGTACATGCCCTTGACCGGAATCGAACCTGGGACCCCTTGGTCCGCAGGCCGACGCTCCATCCACTGAGCCAAACCAGTCTTGGCAAAACTTATTTTTTTTTACAGTTCCACAGCATAATGGTTTTTACATCGAAAGGCACGGGCTGGTCTCATGACTGGGTTGCCCACTTTTACTGTGCAGGTCCCATGACTGGGCCGTACTGAGTGTGAGCTGGAGGGACAGGGTCACCACTCCCACCTGTGTCCTCAGACCTCCTGCTCCTCACAGGTCCCAGTGGGGAGGGACTTGGCCTTTTCATTCTGGAGTCCTAGAGCTCTCCCTTTCCTTTGCATCAGTTTCACCGTCTGGCGACCAGTCACCTGAATGCCTCACCAAATGCCCAGGTGCAATGGGTCCTGTAGGACATGTACAGTCACTCTTAGTCACCAGACAACACCCTCAGCTTAGAGCAGCAAAAAGACTCACATTTCATGTGGACATGAACCCTGGGGATATCAGGGCCCATGGTCACTTCTAGAACCTGAGGGACCTTCCTGGCACCCACTCCAGGGAGCCCTCTTCCATCCGTCTTGTGCCTCCCCAGGGATTCCACACCTGCCTTTGCTGGTGGAGGTTCTTTTGACACCTGTGGAGGCTGTGACATGCAGATGTCAGCCTGCACCTCAGAGAGGGTGGAGCTTACACAATGTCAGAAAGTTTGAATGAGACACGAAGCCAAGAACCAAGAGCTGCCTCACTGCTCCTCTCTCAAGTCATGTAATTTGGTGCAAGTTATTTCATGTGAACATTGGATAGAATTAGACTTGGAGAGATGTTTCATATTTAATACTGGAAGCTTTTACATTAAAATTTATCCCCTAGCTTTATTTTTAAAACATGTTTACGTGAAATAAAACACAAATATAGAATGCACCCTTAACAAAGGTGGCCGTCGGTGAATTGTTACAGGCGCCACACTTTGTGTAGCAGCATTTTCACTGTCAAAGCCCACATGCTCTGCGAAGCTTCTCTGCTTCCTGCCCTGCCTCCACTTCCATAGCCAATCCCTAGGCCTTGTTGGGTTCTCCCAGCTTACTGGCTCAGTCCGCTCCCTGTCAAGGCTGCTGCCACACTAATATTGAGCTAATCTGGTCCAATCCTTGCTCTTTGAATATATGTGGAATAACTGATTTCATTCTTGTAACCTAAAAAGTTAGACATTATTCTTATCTCTGACAGGGTGTTGGAGACATTGTGCATGTTGAACTGGGTGATGGCAACAGATGTGTTTATATTTATAAGAAACCATAAAGCTTTACAATTAAGATTTGGGTACTTTACAATAAGTAAACATCAAATAAAAAACAAATACAAAAAAAATTTTTTCCCCACAAAGAAACCTTCAGACCCAGGTGGTTTCCTCTGATTTCTACCAAATAGTTCAGAAATAATGCCAGTCTCCTGCACGGTCTTC
>NW_005353538.1:5969100-5972144 GCF_000412655.1 Myotis brandtii | reverse complement strand
GGAGCAGGAGACCCTTGATACCACCACAGCAGCAGACACGACAGAAAAGGGGAATTCCAGTCAACCCCTCTGGTGTAAAGGTCAAAACCTGCAACCAAACATTAGCAGTCTAAATCCAGAGGTTTTTAGAAAGGAAAGGAACTGGAATTTCTATGGGTTGGTGTGCACAGGATCATTGGGTGTTGGTGTGATGCCTAGGCGAGAGGTGGAAGGACAGTGCCAGCGGGAAGGTGGAATAAACATTTGGTGACAGGTTAGGAGGGTCTGGGTGATTATCAGAGAGGTCCTGGGGTGGGGCCACAGGCTCTGGTTAAGGAGGGGTCCCTCTATGAGGACATGGGTCTCTGTGCCCTGCCGCTGCAGTGTCTAGGGAATGATGAGGAGCTTGTAAACACTGGGTTTAGTGAGGAAGGAATGAGCAGGAAAGGTGCACATTCAGAGCCTGTGGAGCCCTGCCTGCTCTCAGCCAGGCCTCAGCCCAGGCTGCTCAGGTGCTTGCTCACATCAATGGTCCGCAGATGTGAAGCATGCCACCTCATCCATTAACCCACCAAAGCACCAGCCCAACTACTCACCTTCCTCAGGAATCAGCACTAACTGTTTATCAAGGTTTGTTATTGAAGGCCAAGCTAATTCGTCAGATGCCATGTGCACAGCTGGCTTGGAAAGGCCTGGCTCTCAGCTGTGTAGGAGCCGGGCAGACCACTGGTCAGACCTCAGACCTCAGGAGGCACACCTTAAAGTGAAGATGTACGAAGATGCTGGGGGAGATGAGACACAGATTGACCTTCTGGTCCTTCAAGGGACTTCCTTTGAAGAAAACATCATAGCTTTTGGGTCTGGAATTGAAACATATGGGTAGAAGCTGGGTAAGGAATGTGCCCTTCTCTTGGCTCAGACACCTCCTGTCTCCTCCCAGGGATCCTGGGGTAGAATTTGGGCAATGGAGGGGGGGTGGCCTATATTTCAGGAGTCCAGGACATGATCTAGAGTACTTAGGGGTTCAGGGATCTCTACCCACAGGGAAACAATTACATTCCTGTCCTAGATCCACCTGTCATCCGTTTTGTGACACTGGGAAAGTGACTTAATTCCTGTACATTTCAGTGCCGACCCCTCAGTGCTTACGTGGAGATCACAGGAGATGGTTACTCTCCATGAGCTGTTACAAATCATCACACCCTTGTATAGACTGAAAAAGTAACCTTCCACCCTCCCCTGCCCTCTAGCCACCCAAGTGTCCTCTGGAGACGGGTGCTATCTCATTTCTTGCTTATTTTTCCAGACACTTAATATTTGAACACTTATGAGGCACTTATGAAGGACTAGTCATTTTTCTTCAGCCTCTATCTGAATTTTCTTATATTCAGCGTCATAAAACTAATAAACAGGCCCCCTGTCACAGAACAGGAAACTGAGGACAGGTTCGTGTGGCTTCCAGGATGATTTCACACAGGTCCTCAGGCACCAGCTCCCATGCTGTCACTGTACTGTGCTGACTTTCTATATTGTCCCATCGAAATAAAGTCATGTCCCCACGCGATCAGTGAGCTGGGTATGGTAAGTCCACACCACACTGCAACTTCCCTCTTCCAAGCCTATCTCAGATCCAGTTGGCTCCCCTAGGCAGTGGGTGAACAAGAACAGAAGTGGGACCTGGGAATGAATGAATGCTTTCTCATGGTCTTCTGCCAGGGACATGTCAATAATTTTTTTCTGTTTTGAATATATTTCCAGGATCATGGCTCAAGATTATAAAAAGGAAGGGACCCACATAAGGGATCCAAATACAAGATTCACAAGGAAATCATCTGCAGTCAAAAGAATCTACTGGCGTCCCCAGCAGTGGCTCAGCAGATGAAAATGGGCATCTGTCCAAATGACAGGTAGAGGCACAAATGCCGCTCCCCCACTTCACAGAAGGTGCTGTGGAAGTAACACCAGTAGAGCCTCGTTCACTAGACTGCAGTTTGCATAGCAGAGACTGGGTTTTGATGTGGAAGGACCTGGGCAGAGAAGGGGCACACTCAGAGCCAGTGCTGCCAATGCTCACTCTCAGCCAGGCCTCAGTGTAGGCTGCTCAGTTCAGTAGTCAGGGGGCGTGTAGATTTCATGCATTAAGCCACCAAAACACCAGCCCAGCAGAACCCTTTTCCAGGTTAACTGCTTATCGCTCAGACTCGGTCAGTTGAAGATGAAGCTAATTCTTTGTGCATTTGTCATATGGCAGTTGGTTTGGAATGTCCTTGGTTCTGAGCCAGTTGGGAGTCAGACGACTGGTCATATCAGGGTGGTCACCTGACCACCGGGAAGTCTCACTGCAAGGAAGCTGATAGAATCAAGTGCTGGGGGGAGTGAGGGAAACATGGACATAAGTTTGGATCCCCCAGGCCATCAAGGGGTTGGGGTTCTTATTTTGAGAAAAGGTGTTTTAGTTCCAGTTACCGATTGAAATGTAGAGTCAGGAGTTGGGTCAGGATTTGAGCCATTCTCCTGGGCACAAGTTTTCTCACGGACACAACTTTGGGGCAGGAGGATGTGGGAAAGCTAGGTAGAGTCAGGAGTTGGGTCAGGATTTGAGCCATTCTCTTGGGCCAGGCACCTCCACTGGGCACAAGTTTTCTCATGGACACAACTTTGGGGCAGGAGGATGTGGGAAAGCTAATGAGGAGAGCTCTTATTTCAGCTGCCCAGGGATGAACTTATTCTAGGGATCTTCTGTTCAGGGATCTCTGTCCTCAGGGAACATATATATCCCCCACCTCAGATCTATTACTCTGATCTATTACCCAGTGTTGTGACTCTGGGCAAGACACTTCATCTCTCCAAATTTCAATGCCCTGAACCATACAATCTGGATCACAGCTTTTACTGTGCTCACCCTGTAGTGCTGCTTTAAACATTAGAAGATGTAACGGATTTTTTCCATGAGCTCCGACCTAGCCAATATAAAGGTATGTAAGAAATGTTTTTTTTAAATATATTTTATTGATTTTTTACAGAGAGGAAGGGAGAGAGATAGAGAGTTAGAAACATCGATGAGA
>NW_005353538.1:5959042-5968129 GCF_000412655.1 Myotis brandtii | reverse complement strand
GATTGTGAGAGGGTGCAGGCCAGGCTGAGGGACCCCACCAGTGCACAATCAGGGCTGAGGAGGGACGCAGGAGGTTGGCCAGCTGGGGAGGGACCATGGGAGGGCTCCAGGGCATGTCCAGCCCATCTCTCACTCAGTCCAGATCTGCTGGACCCCAGCAGCAATCTAACCTACCAGTCGGAGAGTCTGCCCCCTGGTAGTCAGTGCACATCATAGCGAGCGGTTGAGCGGCCTTTGCATATCATTAGTATATTATGCTTTAGTTGGTTGAGTGGCCGATTGGACGACCGAACACTTAGCATATTAGGCTTTTATTATATAGGATATACCAAGCACAGCTTTTTTATTCACTGGTCTATTGATGAGCACTTGGGTTACATCCATAACTCGGCTATATAAATAATGCTACAATGAATGTAGGGGTGCATAGGGTGTTAGGAGTGCGCTGTTGCTCTATGTGCTCTACTTCTTGCATTCATTCTTGTGCCCATTAGTTTTCTAAACAACATCAAGCTTCTTCTTCACACATGAACCCATGTTATGCTTATGATTATCAGTTAGCAAAATGCCTATAACCAACAGTCTTCATCTATATGATTAAACATTCAATCCTGAAAATGGCTCAAATGGATGCAATGAATAAGTCATTCTCTAACAAAAAGTACATAATAATACATCAAGTAAATATTTTAAAATGCACTGTTAACATTAATAAGTAATTATCTGTGCCATAAAATTTATGATTTTTGTGTGTTTTTTTGCCAAGCTTGAAGAAAACTAAGCCAATTCACACAAATTATAAAGAAACAGCCAATTAAAAAGTGAATTGGAGACAATTTTGTGCATTTTACTATTATAGTACTCCCACATGGAGAAAGAATTAATTATAGTGAGCAGTAAAAAATCTAATAGAAGCTCCTGAAGTCCAGGGAAAATGACTTATCAATCTTTCCCAACCCAAATTATCCTTTGCTTTTTGTGAGAATAATAAAAACAAAAAGAGTTTACTAGACTGTCCAATAAAGGTCACACTTGTCTATGCTCACCTGAAACAGAGAGGTGGAGGTTGGGAGAAGAGAAAGACAAACATTTGAGACTGAGGCTCAATGATCCCATTGAGCTTTACAAACCTTCTGCAACTTCTCAATAACCCAACGTGATAAACCATGGAAATCCTGAGCACACTGTGTAGAACACAGTAAGCATTCAATACACAACGTTTACTTATCATAATGTTATAGCATCGGAAACCAAATCCTGTGACTCCCCGGCCCCCTTAGCTGCAGTTATTTCCTGTCACATGTAGAATAAAATCCAAAGTCCTGTGGTGGCTGGAATGGCCCTGCATGTTCTGCCCTCCCACCACCTTTAAGACCTTGTTTCCTATCACTGTCCCACTTGCTCCTCATGGGCCAACCTCACCTCTTTCTGTCCTCACACCTATCCCCCAGGTGACTGCAGGGGAATGAAGCACGTACTGCTCCTCCCCAATGAGCCATGGGGCTCCCTCCACTCAGGGCTCTGCTCAAATGCCATCTCTTCATGGAGGACTCATTGAGCATCTTTGCTAATGAGCTGCCATCTTGTTATCCTTGCCTTTCCATCACAGCATTCTTATATCTGGTGTACACACATGAATCGATTGTCTGTCTGACCCACAGAGACATAAACAAGTTGAAGTTGTAAACAGAAGATATTCATAAGAGAGGGAGAGAACAGGAAGGGTCATTGAGTTATTACTGATACTTGAAGAGGATTTGTGCCCAGGATCATAGGCCTACCTATTAATGAGACAACAGCATCTTAGGCCTCCTGAATTCCAGTCCAGCACTTTCTCCAGCACAGAGACGCTGATGTCTTACTGTTCTTACTCTTAAAACCTTTGTCCACCGTCAAGATTTGGCAAGGTGAGATCTTGGAATCTCCCAGCCACAAGTGCTTTCCAGGAGTCAAAATTAAATTATTTCCTTGGCTGGTGTGGCTAAGTGGTTAGTTAGTTACAGCGTGAGCCCTTGGATTACTGGTCAAGAGCATGTGCTTGTGTTCCACATCAGTCAGGACGGGAGTGGAAATCAGCCAGCCAATGTGTCTCTCTCACATTAGTGTTAGTCTCTCTCTCTCTCTCTCTCTCTCTCTCTCTCTCTCCCTCTCCCTCTCCCTCTTCCCCTTTCCCCTGCCCCTTATCCTCCTTCCCTTCTACTCTCCCTAAAAACCAATGTGGGGGGAAGGAAATATCCTCAGGTGAGGATTAACAAAATAAAAATCAGATTACTTTTCTTTTAAGGTCTCTTCCAACAGTCCTTTTTAACCTTAAATTTTAAATAGCAGATAGAGACGGATATGAACATTTCTAACAATATACATAAAAGAACGTATGTCCATGCGCACCATGACACACACTAAAATGATCAAGCCAAATGTCCATCAACAGGAGAGTGGATAAATCATCATCTATTACTACAATGGAGTACTAACAACAAACAAAACTAAACAGAATGGAGACAATAAACACAGCAACATGGTTGAATGTCAGAAATGTATCATGAGAGAAATAGCCCAGACATCAAGGAGTGCTTACCCGGTTACTGTATATATAACCATTCCAAACTGGGAAAGGCTAAAGGTGAAAAGTTACACTGGTTGGCTTTGGAAAGAAGGAGCCAAGAGGAGTTTTGGGTGCTGGTAATTTCCATTTCTTTGACCTTACTAGTATTTACCCAGGTGGTCATTTAATGATAAATCCTTGAACTTTACACTTATGTTTTATCTGTTTTCTGTATGTGTGTTATACTTCATTTTTCCAAGGGTTCATAAAAATGTTAAGAATAGGGTTTACTAGAAAATTATGAATGGAAAAAAAGAATATGTTATCCATTCTTTCTGTTCCTTGCCTTCCCTGCTGTCTTCACTGTTCAGAGGCTCCAGATTTCTCAGGGACCCCTGTGTTGACATAATTCTCTAAGCAGCCTCTTGGAATTAGTCTCCTCCCTGAGTATGTCCCTTTTTAACACAGCCAGCCTTGAATGAACACATTGGATGAACTCATCTATGGAGTGTGTGGATGGCCTAGAAACTTAGAGACATTTTATTAACCTCTCTCTCTTTTTTTATTTTAATTACAGTTTGACTTTAACATTATTTTGTATTAATTTTAGGTGTACAGCTTAGTAGTTAGACAATCATATACTTTACAAAGTGTTCACCCTGATATTTCCAGTAACCATCTGACACCATGCATAGTTATTATAATATTATACCCTATGCCATATTGCATCCCCATGACTACCAATTTGTTTATGGGTGTTTTTGCTCTTTTAATCATTATTGTTGAGAATATTACGGACATCCCCTCCCCCTCCCTTTTTTTCCCCTTCATTGCCCTTCTCCACCCAGATCCCACCCCACTCCAGGCCTTCACCACCCTATTGTCTGTGTCCATCCTATCTAATAATAGACAAACATGGTAATTGACCTACCTTTGCTACGCCTCCCATTGGCTAATCAGTGAGATATGCAAATTAACCACCAACAAAGATGGCAGTTAATTTGCATACGTAGGCGCGAAGCAGCTGAGCGAAGACTGAAGGCGGCTCTGGCCAGAGCAGCGAAGGCTTGAAGGCGGCTCCGGCCGGAGCAAAGGCCTGGGTCCCGGAGGAAAACCGGTGCCGGCAGCCAGGGGAAGGGAAGGCCTATTGCATGAATCTTTTCATGCAACAGGCCTCTAGTATGTATATAAGTTCTTTGGTAAATCTCCCTCCGGCCTCCCACTTCCCTCTGAGATTCTTCAGTCTGTTCCATGTTTCCATGCCACTGGTTCTGTTTTATTCATCAGTTTATCTTATTCATTACATTCCTGCTTGTTTATTTTTATTTTTAGATTCAATTATTGATTGATATGTATTTATTGTCTTCTTCTTCTTCTTCTTCTTCTTCTTCTTCTTCTTCTTCTTCTTCTTCTTCTTCTTCTCCCTTCACATTTCATGTAATGCTGGTTCAGTGGTGATGAACTCCTTTAGCCTTTTCTTATCTGCGAAGCTCTTTATCTGACTTTCAATTCTAAATGATAGCTTTGCTGGGTAGAGTAATCTTGCTTGTAGGTCCTTGGTTTTCATCATTTGAATATTTCTTGCCACTCCC
Source organism: Myotis brandtii (assembly GCF_000412655.1). Classification (NCBI taxonomy): domain Eukaryota; kingdom Metazoa; phylum Chordata; class Mammalia; order Chiroptera; family Vespertilionidae; genus Myotis; species Myotis brandtii. The sequence continues at coordinate 5,963,992 of NW_005353538.1, read as the reverse complement.
TTCTGGCCTGCAAAGTTTCTGTCAGGAGTATGGGCCCTCCCTTGCAGGTAACTGCTTTTCTCTTGCTGTTTTTAAGATTCTCTCTTTGTCTTTAACCTTTTGCATTTTAACTATGTCTTGGTGTGGTCCTCTTTGGGTTCCTCTTGTTTGGGACTCTCTGCCCTTACTGGACTTATATGTTTATTTCTTTCACCAGGTAGGGGAAGTTTTCCATCATTATTTCAAGTAGGTTTTCAATTCTTGTTCCCTCTCTTCTCCTTCTGGCACCTCCATGATATGAATGCCAATATGCTTGAAGTTGTCCCAGAGGCTTCTTATACTATCTTCATATTTTTGGATTCTTTTTTTCTTTTTGCTGTCCTGATTGGGCGTGTGTGTTTTTTTTTCTTCCTCTTATTCCAAATCACTGATTTGATTTTCAGCATCCTCTACTCTAGTGTTGATTCCCTGTAAATTATTCTTCATTTCAGTTAGTGAATCCTTCATTTCTGACTGGTCCTTTTTTGCGTTGTTGATGTTCTCACTAATTTCCTTGAAATTCTCACTAAGTTCCTTGTGCATCCTTATAACCATTGTTTTGAACTTTGTATCTGGTAGTTAGCTTGCTTCCACTTCATTTAGTTCTTTTTCTGAAGATTTATTCTTTCATCTGTAACATGTTTCTTTGTCTCTGCATTTTGGCTGCTTCCCTGTATTTGTTTCTATGTATTAGGGAGAGTTGCTATGGTTCCTGAAATTAGTAGAGGGGCCTTGTGTAGTAGGTGCCCTATAGGACCCAGTGGCTCAGCCTCCCCAGTCACTTGAGCTAGGCACTCTAGGTGTGCTCCTGTGTGGGCTGTGTGCACTGTCCTGTTGTAGTTGAGCCTTGATTGCTATTGGCATCACAGGGAGAAATTAACCCCAGGCCAATAGCTGTGAGGACCAATTTCGACTACAGTGGAAGAGTTTCTGTGCAGGAGACACCCCTATGGAGCAGGACTTGCTTCAGTGGGGCTTTGGTGCTGACTGAGTCTGCCCCTTGAGTGTGTGGCTTGTGGATGTGGTAGAGTTGTAATCCAATGTGTCTGAAGTTATCCACCAGGTGCACTGGCTGTGGGGCCTACCTGGAGGTACCAAGTCAGCCACTGCCTGGGCCCTGCCTTTGGGGCCACCTGGCACAAGCTACAGAGTGATCTGCAGAGAGCTGCGATGTGTGTTGGGCTTGGAGGTGCCTAGAAGAGGCAAACTGAGAATTTGACAAACTGCTGCCAGTGCTGGGCTGGGGCCTCTTATAGAAAGGTATGGGGTACACTGAGTCCAGCTGCTACTTATTTGAGAAATTTTAGGAAAGTCTGAAGCCTAAGCCAGGACAGGCCATTCATGTGGAAAAGCCACTGCAATTAGTTTGGGTGGGCTGCAATTTGGGTGGGAAGAAGTCTCAGGGAATCACCAGGGCAGGGCAAACAGTGTGCACCAGGTTGATGGAGTCTCAGATATGGTGCCTGCCAGTCAGCTCTGGGAGGGGGGTGGGGGGAGGTTTCAGCATAGGAACAATGAGCGCTGCCAGCACTTTTGTCTGGAAGAAAGCTGCCCCCAGTTCTTGCCTTGATGCCAGACAATTTAGTTCCTCCCCATCTGTTCCTGGATCCTTTCAAGCTGCTGCCCTAGCACTGGAGTGAGTCTGAGTAAGTCCATGTGCTGGCCCTTTAAGAGGAACTGCCTGGGACTCCAGCAGCCTCCAGTGTCATTCAGCCACAATCCCTGCTGGTTTTTACAGTCTGAAGTTATGGGGATTTCTCTTTCCATCACTGGAACCCTGGGCTGAGGGGTCTGGTGTGGGGCTGGGGTCCCCTGCTCCTCACAGGATGCCTCCTCAGCCACGATATCCCTCCCAATTCAAAACACGCCACATGTGGGTGTTGGACCACCTCTGCCCCTCCTACGAGTCTTAATGTGCTTTCTTCTTTAATTTTCTAGTTGTAGGGCTTCCATTCGCTGGATTTCAGACTCTTCTGAATGATGGTTGTTCTGTATTTTAGTTGTAATTTTGATGTGGTTGTGAGAGGCAGGGAGTACTACATTTACCTATGCCACCATCTTGTTTTCTTCTTTCATAAGTACCAATCTGTACTTCTTAATCCTTTCATCTTTTTCACTCAGTTCTCCAACCCATCTTCCCTCTGGCAACCATCACTATGATCTCTGTATCTATGAGTTTGTTTGTTTATTTATATTCTTCTTTCCATTCCACATGTAAGTGAAATCATATGGTATTTGACTTTCTCTGTCTGAGTTTTTCACTTAGCATAATACCCACTAGGTCTTTTTTGTGTGTGTTTTTAATCAGGAGGACCACTTTTAAAAGTATATAATTGTCTGACCATTATCCTGTACACCTGAAATGGATACAAAATAATATTGAATGTAAACTCTAATTGAAAAATAAAATTAGGAAAAAATATTTGATGTCAGTTTTCCTTCCACTGACCTAAACTATAAAGCATTTTCAGTGAGTTAAAATTAAGGAAGACTACACCTACTAGAAAAAAAAGAGAAGAAAGTTCTATTAGTCTGAGGTTTCAGAATCCCAGCAGTGTCTTGGTCAGAGCTAGGCTGGGGCTGGGAACGGAGTGTGAGAGCATGCAGGTGGTATCCCTGAGGACTCAGAGGTTCAGTGGACTGAATGTTTCAGCAGCAGAACTCACTGAACTGTCTTGCTAGTCTCTACACTGCTTGACAGGGTGTAACTCAAAAGAGAAAAGCTCATATTTATTCCATTCTTCTGGAGCTCTGTGATAGCATTTAATAGCACCCAATGGGATGTCTTCCTCACATATTATTATGGTATTTCTTCAAGTAATTGTTAAAAGACACAGGGTCTCATTGTTCTGTAACACTCATACCCATTTCATCTAGGTGTTCAATGGGTCCATAAATCTCCCCCTGGGAGTCATACCCTCCCACATCTTTAGTTGATAACGCAAATGCATTTCAACACTGTGTTCATCTTCATCTGTTTGCAGAGACATGCATTTGAACATTCCGGTCTTCCACAGGTTTCTGTAAATTTTTTTTTTAAATATATTTTATTGATTTTTTACAGAGAGGAAGGGAGAGAGATAGAGAGTTAGAAACATCGATGAGAGAGAAACATCGATCAGCTGCCTCCTGCACACCTCCCACTGGGGATGTGCCCGCAACCCAGGCACATGCCCTTGACCGGAATCGAACCCGGGACCCTCCAGTCCGCAGGCCGACGCTCCATCCACTGAGCCAAACTGGTTTCGGCGGTTTCTGTAAATCTTTTTGTGAATACGAAGGTCCTACAAAGGTGTCCTGTATATATCCATCCTGGAAAGTGCACATCAGGGAGGGGAACATGATGTGAGAGCCTGAGGACGAGACTTCTCCAGGGGACGGGAGGATCCACTTATTTGTAAGCCTGAGCAGCACAGATTCGATTCGCAGGAGGTGTAGCCTGCATGGGGAGCAATAATGACTCTAGCAAGTCTGTGTGTGTAGACTGTGCCTGTGAACGACAACCTTCAGCTGTGCACTCAGCTGCGGTTCTGAGGTGTGCCAGCTCCTGGCCTGACTGGCTCCCAGCAGACCACTCGGGCGCACCTCTTGGTGCCTGTGTCCCTGTGCTGCAGGAGGATGAATGAGGAGGTGGGGATGGCAGGAGAAGGTCCACTAGGTGAGGAAACGCGGCTGGGCCCAGCCCCAGAAGAGGCACAGCAGGGATCAGATCAGCCCAGCCCAGGAGGGAAATGAGGGGCAGTGGTGGCTGAAGCAATAATCACCACAAACTCCAGAAACCTTCAGATAATGGGGCCCATGAAGACTTCACAGAAACCCGGAAAGCTCTGGCCCCAGCCCCGAAGTCACTGCTCCTCTGCAGGGTCTGGTTCTGACCAGCTGGCCCCATAGTCTCCTACCCCCACCCCCAGTTGGACTCCCAGAGCCACCGCTGGTAACCCCACCGGAGTAACTCTAAGCCCATCCCTCCCACTACTCCTTTAGGGACTCCCCGTACCCACCCCCAACTCATGGCAGCCTGCATCATCTTTTCTTTTTTTTTCTCAAAAACAAAATTAGTATTTTAATTAATTTCAGAAAAAGATGTCACATGAATGTCGATTAGAAAACATGACAATTAGAAGCTTGTTTTTCTGGAATTGCAAGGAAAAGAAATAACCCTTAACAGGTTCAGCCATACTTTTCTGGATCTTTCTCTTGTATCAAAACTATCTTCTCCCCAAAGCACCTGCTTCAAAAGCCACCTCACCCTCTCTCTCTCCCTCTGGCCGGGACAGGCTACCTCCCCCCCATGTGGGGGCTAAGGACCCTGGGTCTGACCAGTGAACAGAACTGTCCTTAAAGCCACAACCCACAGGCAGTGGCACCCACAACCCTGTTTCCACTGTCTCAGGAAGAGGAGCCAAGCGCTGACCCTCAGCACAAATCAAGGCCCATATGGAGAGAACAAGGGCTCCTAGGCCCGGAGCAGGCTGCAGGCGGGGGCAGGAAGAGGGAGCTGCTGCCGCCACCCCATCTTTAGAAACAAGGGTTCCCTGGGACCCTTCCCCAGCTGAGCCTCTGAGAGGCGCTCTGCTGCTGGGCTCCAGGGACACGCAAGCACACAGGGTGAACAGGCCAGAGCTGAGGAATCGGGTAACTGACCATCTGGGGGAGGATGAGCTGGGAGCGCAGCTCTTCACCGGGCTGCCACCCCACCCGGACTGGTCCAGCTGCGGGACCTTCGGGCCTTTTCCCAGGTCCCGCATCAAGTGTCGGTCCCGTTCCAGGTGTGACACCTGAGAGGGAGGGCGAGAGGTGGCTGAATGGATCCGCACCGGCCCCAGACACAGGGATTCCCCGGTTCCGACGAGACTCAGAGTTCCCAGGGCGCGACAGGGCCCTCAAGCCAACAAGAGAGACCCTGCCCTCAAGGCAGCACCCGTGCGCGGC
>NW_005353538.1:5958681-5958980 GCF_000412655.1 Myotis brandtii | reverse complement strand
GGTGACAGGAGGAGGCGGGGGCGGTTTGACCCCGTTCTTATTCCAGAAGCTCTCCGTCTCTTCCTTGGCTGGGTTCCCACAGGAGCAGCGTTTCCGATGCAGAGCAGAGGACTGGGTGGCCCGGAGGCCATCGCGGCCAGCAGGTCCTCGCCTTCCTGCGCGGACTGAGCAGAACACAGCGCCTCCCAGGTCCGCCTGCATGTCTCTCTCGGCCCGGCTCCCGGCTCCTGTGCAGCGGGGAGTGACCCGGGGAGAATTCAGAGGTGGGAGCAGCGGACGGGGGCCGGGGGGGGGGCGTG
>NW_005353538.1:5956195-5958524 GCF_000412655.1 Myotis brandtii | reverse complement strand
GAGCAGCCATCACCACGAAGCCAGCGGCCAGGCCGGGTCTCGGGAGGGACACGGGCACCCATCCCACCCCCCATGAAAGTCCTGCATCATCTTCAGGACTGAATGTCAACAGCACCTTCCAGTGAGTTGTGTGCACAGTGCACCCTGGTGTGGGGCCGGATGCCCATGTTTCTGACTTACTTCTTGAAACAGCCACTACATTTTCTAAGTATCGGCTTCCATTGTTGTAACTCTGAGACAAGACCCTGAGAAACAGCCCTGGCTGGTTAGCTCAGTAGTTAAGCACTGGCCCCTAGAGGGTTCCATTTCCAGTCAAGGACACATACCTCAGTTGCGGTTCATCAGGGCACATGCCGGAGGCAACCAATCGATGTGTCTCTCTCATGTTGATGTTTCTCTTTCTCTCTCTACCCGCTTCCTCCATCCCTTCCACTCTGAAAATCAATGGAAAGATATCCTCGGGTGAGGATTTAAAAAAAAGAAAGAAAAAGGAACTTGAGCCTGGCTGGTGCGCCTCAGCGGTTGAGTGTTGACTCAGGAACCAAGAGGTCACCGGCTTGATATCCAGTCAGAGCACATGCCCGGGTTGCAGGCTCGATCCTCGGGGGAGGGAGGCCTGTGGGGAGCAGTCGATCAATGATGTTTCACTCATGGATGTTTCTCTCTTTCTCTGTCCCTCTCCCTTCCTCTCTCTAAAATTCAATAAAGGGAATTTTTTTTTTTTTAAAGATCCTGAGAAAGAAATTACAATAGAGAGAGCTGTTGGCATCTTGTTGACAGCAGACTATAGGAAAATTAATCCAAGGGGGTATAAATCAATTTTTAATTGTTTTTTGAGAGAGAGAGAGAGAGAGAGAGAGAGAGAGACATTGATGAGAGAGAAACATCTATGTAAGAGAGAAACATCGATTGGTTGCCTCCCATATGTGCCCCAACGGGGGAATCAAACCTGCAACCTTTTGCTGTATGGGAGGACACTCCAATCCACTGAGCCACCCGCCAGGATTTTTAAAAGATTCCCAGGTGATTTTAATGTGCAGCCAAGGTTGAGAACCACTGGTCTAGGCTGTAACAATATTGAGATGAATTTCTCAATTCCACACTACCCAAATTTGAAATGTAAATTGTAGTTTACAAGAGTTGCTGGTTCTTGGAGAACAACTTTTCTATAATAATTTAACTCTTCAAACACATGGGTTACAAGTCAGTCTAAATGTATTTATTATTTTTACCATAGCATTTTAAATGAAATTTATTGGGGTGACATTGGTTAAATTCATGGTGGCCAGGACAAGGGAACCACTGAAGTGGCCTGCAAGAGATAGATAAAGGAGATGTGAATTTTTTAAAAATATATATTTTATTGATTTTTTACAGAGAGGAAGGGAGAAGGATAGAGAGTTAGAAACATCGATGAGAAAGAAACATCGATCAGCTGCCTCCTGCACACCCCCTATTGGGGATGTGCCTGCAACCAAGGTACATGCCCTTGACCAGAATCGAACCCGGGACCCTTCAGTCCTCAGGCTGACGCTCTATCCACTGAGCCAAACCTGTTAGGGCAGAGATGTGAATTTAATTTTTAAATGTAAACTTACAAAAGTGCCCTTTATTCTTCACCTGACATATCCTATAACTTGTGGAATTTGTACAAGAAACCAAGTTGGAATCTGGATTTGTGTATAATTCGAAATGCCTGTTTATTCATTAAGTCACTGTTACCTGCAATTATGAAGGAAATTTAATATTAATATTGTTTTCTTCATTAATAATTGGTTCTTCTGAATCTTCATATTAAAATAAATGTTCTGGTTTGCTTACTACAATGATCTTTATATTAAATTCATTATTTCTTTTTAAAAATTTAAATCATTTTTTATTTTTCAATAAAAGTTGACATATTATATTACTTTCATGTGTACACCCCAGTGACTAGACATTACGTAACTTAGTAAGTCTTTTTTTTAAAATATATTTTATTGATTTTTTACAGAGAGGAAGGGTGAGGGATAGTCAGTTAGAAACATCGATAAGAGAGAAACATCGATCAGCTGCCTCCTGCACACTCCCCACTGGGGATGTGCCCGAAACCAAGGTACATGCCCTTGACTGGAATCGAACCTGGGACCCTTGAGTCCGAAGACTGACGCTCTATCCACTGAGCCAAACCAGTCAGGGCAGTAAGTCTTCTTTTTTTTTCCTTAATTTTTATTAAGTTATTACATATGTGTCCTTATCCCCACATTACCCCCCCCATCCTCTCCACTCATGCCCTCACCCCCTGTTGTCTGTGTCCATTGGTTAGGCCTATATGCTTGCATATAAGTCC
>NW_005353538.1:5921534-5955867 GCF_000412655.1 Myotis brandtii | reverse complement strand
TCCTGGAAGATATCAAGGGAGAGTAAGTCTTCTACTGCTAGCATTACCATGAACAGTCTGGGTCTGGGTCCTGGGCCTAAACACTTGCTAGGGACCTGTTGTCCCTGAAATGCTCAGGGGTGCACATACACACCTGGCAGCCAGGCTAAACCACCACTGCGTGATGCCCTCGGCCTGCTGAGTCTCATGCCTGAGCGCACAGTGCACAGCCTGCTACCTGGATATCTCCTATGCTCATGCACGTCCCATAATATTTCAATGCAGAGCAAAAGTTCAAAGATAAAAATGAATGTACAGCTGCATAATTTGCATGTCCGTGAAGATGGCCCCCACCTGTCCCACAGGCTTCCTTCTGCAGCTCCAGGGGAAAGACCTGATGGCACACCCACTGGCTGCACATGTATAAAGAATGGGGCCACGTGTTCTCCTCCCAGAACCACTCGGGACTCGGTCTGGGTGGCTGAGGACCAGGCGGCAGCCTCCCTCCTCACTGCCCCACAACATGCAGCAGCACCTGACTCTTGGCTCCAGCTCTTCTGTGTATTGAGTTCAGGGATTTCATGCTGATCAAAGGAAAACATATGACCAAGCCTGGCAGCAACACACAACAGACTTTATTTGGGGGGCACTTTGACAGATTAGCATGCAGGGGGAGCTCACCCCAGCACGCGGCCTCCCAGAGACAACAGGATGGGGCCCCATCTAGAGAATGAAAAGGGCAGGTGGCTCCAGGGGAAGGAGAGACTCAGCCAGAGACTTGCAGTGTCTAGTGATTTTGCTCAGCATCATGGTGAGGGCTCTGGGTCAGAGAACCCAGAGGGCTGCAGTGAGTTGTTTGTTCATACCCCGGGGTCCGTGTTATCTACGGCCAGAAGAACGGTACTGCAGGTTCCACACTACCCAGGCACTTTAGGAGGCTAAAATGAGTTCACTTCAACTATAATTTAATCAATAGCATGGGTAAGAATTGGAATTGGGTCAAGCAGTTTTTGAACAAGTGGTCCAGACTGCTGTGCAGTAAAAAACACAGGGCCAATAATATGAGGCATCTTTGGTTCATTGATATAAAACCCTGCTCGCATATATTTGTTGCCAGTGGAAGTGGGGTCCTTGTGGTGTCACGAGAAAAGCATTTTTGGAGACCCACATAAGAGGATGGTAAGGTTTATTTGGGGCAATAGAAGGCTCCCCCAGGTTCGCAAAGTCTCATCTCTGTCTGTCCTGCCATGAAAAAAAGTCCAGCTTTCTCGTCATCAGGCCCAGTACAAAGACCAGTGTCCAAAAGTGCTGTGCCATGCCAAACCTTAGTCCACACCTGTCCGCATCCGGCTAGCTTAGTCTGTGTTCCCAGCTGCACTCTGGCTGGTGCGAGGCCCAAGCCCACGTGGTCTGCCACAGGCCCCAGGTGGCTGCTAAGCCCTCATGGTTGCTTGGTTGCTATGGAGAGAGAACACGTGAATGAATGGGGTAAGCACATGTTACACACACACACACACACACACACACACACACACACACACACACACAGAGTTTTGTTAAGATTGGGTTATATTATCTCAGGCTTGGGAAGGACCAGGTACCCTTTCAAACTAATCAACTTCCCAATCTTTCACGAGCTTCTGATGGTTCCTCCTCTGATCCAATCCATTTCCTAGATCTTCCCAGATTTTGTCCCTTACCCAATGCAATCCTTTTCCCAGGCTAGACTCCACTTCCTATGGTCACCACCTGAGTTCCTCCTACCCATGCCTCACAGTGAAAGCTCCTCCCCAGGTGCTATCTTGGCTCCTACTCACATGTGCCCAGCGGAGGAACCTCCCCTTATTGTTTGTCCCTTCCCCCCATAGTCTGGGCAAATGGACCTGGGAAATAGAAAAGCTGTCCTTCCTCCCTATAGCGGGAGTGGGGGGGAGGGGAGGGAGGGCGCTGAGGGACGTTGATCCCCTTGGTGGGGAAATGCTGCGATCCCCGAGGGGGTTTGTGAAGCTGTAGCTTCCGAATGCAGCAGGCTCGGTGTCCCATGCAGCTCCACAACCCATTGGGCTCAACAATGTCCAACTCCCTTTACTCCCTTCCTTTATTAATATTTAGCTACCTATACTAACACATTCTCATATAGTTTATCTTTCTCCACAGAAGAGCCAATAATCTGTGTCTTTGTCACTGGTTTAGACTTCCTTAGGGCAATCCAGGCCAGCAGCCTAATATTTGGAAAAGAAATGCAGGCAAGTGCCTGAGTCAGGAAAAGATTCTAAAACCTGACCAACCTCCTGCTCATTTTTTTCCAACCAAAGCCTCTCTGAGGTCCCTTGGGAAACACAAGCACTTATGACCCCCCCCCCCCCCCGCCTTTACACACACACACACACCGACATTCAGGGTTGGATCCTTTGCCTTGAGCCCTTCTCATGATCAGGTGACCACACCAGTGACCAACAGTCTGCTTGACTCTCAAACTATCTCAGAACCTAGAACATTCCAAACCAACTGTCACATGGCAGCTCTGCCAAGAACCAGCAGTTATTTCAACTGGCCAGCCCCGGAAGAGCAGTTAATACAACAAGCTGGGGAAGCAGCCAGCTGGGCAGGAGCTTTGCTGGGTTAATGTGTTAAGTCTATAGGCCCTGACATGTGGCTGACTGTTGACTTCAGCTAATGTCTGTGCAACCTTGACGGAGACCTGACCAGCCTGGCAGTGGGTGCACTCATGCTTGACTGTTAAATGAATGTCAATCTGTGCCTGTAGCAATACTCGTGGACTAAGTAAAATGACTTTCCACGTGTAAATGAAAAAAGTATGGCTTTGCCTTTTCCCAGCTTTCTCTTACGCACAGGGCATTAAGTAGCTACAATTATTTCGATCAACTGAAAGATGTGATTTCCACAGTACCTTCAGTTGAGTAATTTGTGGGGCACACACTGTATTTGGCAGGATGTCGTTTTTTCCAAACCACTGCCAGTATATTCTGACGGCTCTTGGAAAACGCCATTGGTCCTACCTGGAATCCTGTTACCCAGCAGGACGGATTTCATCATTACTAACGCTCTCCAAAATGTCCGTAAAAAGAGACATCAAGAAGGAAGTTGTGCCCTGGCCGGTTTGGCTTGGTTGATTGGAGAGTTGTCCATACACCAAAAGGTAGTGGGTTCGATCCCCAGTCAGGGCATGCATGGGGGCAACTGATTGATCTCTCTCTCTCTCTCTCTCTCTCTCTCTCTCTCCCTCTCCCTTTCTCTAAAATCAATAAAAAGCATATCCTTAGGTGAGGGAAACAAATTTTTTAAAAAGAGAGCAGTTATTACCGGGAAGGGTTCACCCCTTTTCCAGACCAGTGAGGCCATGCTGGCTGGACACCAGATCACCATGCTCTGTTGTCTGGATTCATAGGACTGCACTAGAGACACATTAGCCACAGAAATGAACGTAGGAGACCATTATCTCTCCCCACACCCACATTCTCACTTTAGGACCCAGAATTAGGGTGGCTGTAGAGACAAAAGCCATCACAAATTTTTATTCAGCCAGGAGTATTCCCGAATACACATGAATACTTCTGATGCTGAAGGCATCTGCAGTCATAGGCAAGAAAATGCTGTGATAGTGAGATCGAGCCGCGCACATTTACAAGGGTCTTTATTTTATTTTATTTTATTGTTACAATTTATGGGTTTTTTTAAAAAGTGGGTTTAGGTGTTGACTCAAAGGCCAAAGACCCAAAAAGTCACATTTAGAAAAAAGCAATTGAAAGGCCGGAACTTTTCCCGAGCATGTGCCTGTGAAGTACACTGGGCTGCCAATTATACAATACTAAATCCAAGCAGAGACATTGGTCTTGAGAAAAGAACTCATCATCGCGTTTACAATGGATGCTCTCACTTCAAGATGATCTCTTTTATTAGCTATCAATTGGTAAAGACCCACAGTAAATACCATGGCAGCACATAATGGTTGGTTTGTATATTGTATATCATGTATACCATGATTATCATATCTGAATTGAATTGAAAAGTTTTAAAAAAGGAAAAAATATATATCATAAATAAAGGGAACATTAAGCAGAAGATGTTTGGACTGAATTCAGAAGGTCCCTTTAACAGGTTCTCAGATGGAGTTAGGGGAACGCAGAACAATCGTCAGTACCTTCATGATCACTGATCATGAATTATTCAAGGAGCTTTGATAGGTGAGGACAACGGGCTAGAGGGTATGGTGGTGGTTAGTTAACAAGTATGGGCTGACCCTTGCTAGGCCATCCTACTGGGTAGAAGACAGATGGCAAAGGAGAGAAGCAAAAAAAGAATACAAAGAGTCAGTGTTCTCTTACATATTGGCTATTGAATAACCTACAATTATTCATCATGAATCAAATTAATATTTGAAATTTCATAGTACCTTCCATCCAAATATAGGTTGGATGCACTGTGTTGAGTGTCAGGGCATAAGTTTAATCAACCCACTGCTGTTGTATTCTGACAGCTCCTGGGAAGCCTCCCAAATGGTCTACCCGGAATGTTAACATCCAGATCTTATCACTCTTGCCAAACTCTACTCTTTGGAAACACAGACCTCAGGAAGAAAGTTATGAGGGAGACGGGCTTACCCCTCTATCCAGAGACCAGAGAGGCTGTGCTGCCTGACAGCAGGCCACCCTACTCTTCCTTCTGCATTCACAGCACAACCAACGTTTTTGGTTTTGTTTTTTTTAGCCAGTGAGTGATTCCAGAATTTATACCAACATTTCTGATGCTTGCGGCATCTGCATTTATATAAAAGAAAACACTGAGGATCAAGTCAAGCTATGCAATTTTAAACACAGGTCTGTTTTAACTCTTGGTAAGTTAAAAAAAAGCATAGATCTAAAACAGGTTTGGAATCAAAGGTCAAAGACCCCAAAGCAAGTAGAGATGAGCCTGTTGAAAGGCCGGGCTTTCTCCGGAGCATGTACCTATCAAGTTCATTGGCAAGCCAATTACAAAATACTTAATCTGGGTTGGGAAACTGTGAGGGAAAGTCTCCACCGCCCGGTTTATAATGGGTGTTGTCATTTCAAAATGTTCTTTTCTATCAGATATTCAACTAGGAAAAGACACAAGGTCAATATTAACCTAAAACGTCGAGAACACGGTGTATGTCTTACAAATTGCACATTATAAGATTTTTATATCTGAATTTAATTGAAAGGAAAGAGCCTTGGCCAGTGTTTCTAAGTGGTTAGAGTATTGGCCTGCATACTGAAGGGTTATGGGTTCGATTCCTGGCCAAGAGCACACACCTGGGTTGTGGTTTGCTCCTCCACTCTCCCTCCTGCCCTCCCCTGTCTTGCCCCCATCGGGGTGTGTGTGGGAGGCAACCAGTCTGATGTGTCTCTCTCACATCCATATTTCTCTCTCTCCCTCCCCGTCCTTTTCTCCCTTCCACTCTCTCTGAAAAGCAATGGAAAGTGTATTCTCAGGTGAGGATTAACAAAAAAAGGAAAGGAAAAAAAGCATTAAAGCAACATTTCTATATAACATCAGTAAAGGGGCGCTTACTTGAACAAATGTTTTTACTTTAGAAGTTGCATTTAACAGGGTCTCAAAGCTAGAGGGACACAAACTAACCATCAGTACCTTGGTGATTGCTAATGATGAAATACTCAGGGAGCTCTTCTTGGTTTGGACAAGGGCCTAGAGCAGCTGTGGGCAAACTACGGCCCGTGGGCCGGATCCGGCCCGTTTGAAATGAATAAAACTAAAAAAAAAAAAAGACCGTACCCTTTTATGTAATGATGTTTACTTTAAATTTATATTAGTTCACACAAACACTCCATCCATGCTTTTGTTCCGGCCCTCCGGTCCAGTTTAAGAACCCATTGTGGCCCTCGAGTCAAAAAGTTTGCCCACCCCTGGGCTAGAGGGCATGAAGGTGGTTAACAAATATGGACTGAGCTTCTGGGCCATCCTATTGGTTGCAAGACAGATGACAAAGGGGAGGAACCGGAAAGAAAATAGAGTCCTTGTATAGTTTTCTTACATATGAGGAATTTAAAAACAAAATTATTCATTGTGTAAAAATCAATTTTTACACTATCTTCAATTTTTTGTTTATTTTTATTGATTTCAGAGAGAGAGATAGAAACATCAATGATGAGAGAGAATCATTGATTGGCTGCCTCTTTCAAGCCCCACACTGGGGGTTGAGCCCAAAACCCAGGCATGTGCCCTGATCAGGAATTGAACCATGACCTTCTGGTTCATAGGTCGACACTCAATCATTGAGTCACAGCAGCCAGGCTACACTACCTTCAATTTAAACATAGGTTTGGTGCACTGTGTTGCTTGGCAGGACAAACGTTTTTAAACACACTGCCGGTAATTCTGACTGCTCAGAGGAGCGCTACCCCATTGGTTTTACCTGGAATGTTGGTACCCAGAAGAACAGATTTCATCATCACTAACACACTTCAAAATCAACTCTGTAGAAACAGATATATCACGACTAAAGTTACTAGTGAGAGGGGCTCACTCCTGCCTCTGGACACCAGTGAGACTGAGCAGTTGACACCAGATGATATTTTTTTCTTTCCTCCAGAGTCATTACACTTCCCTTGAGACTCACTCACCACAGACCTACATGTGGGACCATTTTCTCTAACCACATCTACATGCACATTTTTGGGACCCGGAATTAGGATGGCTATATAGATGAAAGTCAACTTTTTTTCAGACAGCGAATGATTCAAGAATACATACCAATAGTCCTAATGCTTGAGGAATCTGCAATTTATAGAAAATACTTTGAGGGTTAGATCAAGTTGTGCAATTTTACATGGATCTTTTTTTTTTTTTTACTCTTACTGAGTTAAAAACACACATGCACAACAGATACAGAACAGGGGTTGAGTCAAAGGTCAAAGACCCTAAAAGAAAGTGTAGTGGACACCTGTAAAATCGAAGGAGCATTTCATGGAGCATGTACCTCTCAAGTACTGTGAATTACAAATTCGCAATCCATTGAGGGAAATTGGTCTTGAGAAAAAGGAAATTGGTCCACCTTCCAGTTTATAATAGAGCCTACCTAGAATCCTGTTACCAGCGGGACAGATTTCATCATAGCCAACACCCTCCAAAATAGATTCTGTCAAACCGTAGGCATAGGAAGAGAGTTATTAGGAAGAGGGGCTCACCCCTTCCTCTGGACCTCAGACAACTATCATTTCAAAATGTTGTCTTCTATCAGGGTATCAACTGGTAAAAGACCCACAGTCTACACTAACCCACCATATTAAGGGCCCTTTTAATGCCATGTGTACTGTATATTGTCAGATTCTCACATCTGAATTTGATTTAAAAAGAAAGCAACATTTCTATATAACATATTGGGAGCCTTAAAATAGCAGATGTTTAGACTTCAGAAGGTGCCTACAGGTTCTCAGATGGAGCTAGGGGAACATGGAACAACTGTCAGTACCTTCGTGGTTGCTGATCATGAATTACTCAGGGAGCTTCCATAGGTGTGAACAAGGCACTGGGGTGTGGGGGTGGTTAGTGAATGAGTATGGAGAGCCTCTGCTGGGCCATTCTTCTGCGTGGAAGAGAGACGACAAAGGAGAGGAGCAGGAAGGAAGTGATACAGAAGGATCTTTGTACAGTTTTCTCTTGTGGGAAATTGAAAAAACGACAGTTATTTCATCATGAACCAAACTAAAATTTGAATTTGTACAGTACATTCAATCCAAATAGGGAGCGTTTACCCTGTTGCTAGGCAGAGCATACATTTTTCAAACTCATTGATGGTATATTCTGCCTGCTCCTGGGAAATCTCCCCCATTGGTCCTACCTGGAATCCTGTTACCAGCAGGACAGGTCTCATCATACCAACACTTTCCAAAATAGATTCTGTCAAACCATTGGCAGAGGAAGGAAGTTAGTAGGAAGAGGAGCTAACCCCTTCCTCCAGATGTCAGTGAGGCCATGTTGGCTGACACCAGCTCACCTGCTCTTAGCTCTGGATTCCTAGCACTTCCCTGGAGACGTGCTGGCCACAGCACTACTCATGACCACGTTTTTTCTCACCACACTCTCATGCCCATTTCAGCACCCAGAATAAGGTGGCTATTTAGATGAAACACAACTGAGGTGTTGTTTTAATTCTTCCAGTGAGTGATTCCAGATTATAGACAAGTATCCCTGATGCTTGACTGCATCTGCAATTGCAAGAAAGAAAACACTAGAAGGGTCAAATCAAGCTGTACATTTTACACAGGCACATATTTGAACATGCTCGAGCATCTGCACATGCATGCATGTGTGCGCATGGGAACATGTGCTCACTAAGGGGAAGGACTGGGACACTGGGCCTTTTAGGGTGTGCCTCCTGAGGGGAAGGACTGCTGTTTATTCTTTTTTATTAAATGAACAAGCTTGTAATACAGCTCAGGTATGTAAAATACTGCACACTGTAAAAGGTCTAGAAAACTAGAGCTTCAAGTCTTGTTTTTAAAAAGCCATTAAGCTTAAGTGGAAAACCAAGAATGGAGTACAAAACTCTAACGAGGGCCATGGTGGTTCCACAGTGTCTGCATCCGAAGTCCTTCACTGCAGAGCAGCAACCTACTCAGTGGATATCACACTGATCTGGGCGTGGACACAGGCATGTCCAGCCTAGGGGTAGGGTGGGGAGCTGCGTTGTCAGTTGGGTGTGCTCGTACTGAAACAGACCTCATAAGACTAAGAACCAGCCAGCATGAAGGATTAAATTGGAATGTTGTCAGTTGGGTGTGCTCGTACTGAAACAGACCTCGTAAGACCAAGAACCAGCCAGCATGAAGGATTAAATTGGAATTTGCGCGCACACACACACACACACACACACACACACACACACACTCCATGTAGGTTGGCTTCTGGGTTTTGGTTTCAACTTCTAGTTTTTGTTTTTTCCTAGGAGCTGTGACAGGTTCTTGTAAGTTTACTGGTAAACAAGGTCCATGGTAGGGCCTTATTGCTTGGTCTAATGTGGTGACGTCTGTAGCGCTCTGTACTGTGGTCTCTCCTTTCACTGTGTACTGCAGATGAACCATTCAGCTAACCCTCTCACCATCCCCAACCTAACCTTCGTGGAGAGCTCACAGGTCAGTTGCTTGAAATGTTCTGGAAGACCAGCATATTTATTTCCATAGCAGATGACCTTGATCCCTTTGTCCAGCATGTTTTCTTGAACTCATCTACATCTCCTCTCCAAACAGAAAAGGGCTCGGAAAATGGTGTCATCCAAGGTCTGGCCACAATCCAGGGAAAGAAATGACTTGTTTTCATAGAGTTTCTGAACCTCTCTCGTAACTTCAGTGTTCCTGAGCACATTCCGGTACCCAGACGGATGAAGGACAGTGCATTAGGGTTGGTGTAACTCCCATGGATGTGTACCACGCTCAGCTTCCGCTTCTGTTGAGCCCACTCTAGAACCTTTTGTTCATCAGTAAGGTCAAGGGATCCAGGTTGTTTTCCCCGCTATGCTGTGTACAGTGCCAGGAGACTGTCGAAACCTGGAGTCAATTCCAGGGCCCCATTTTCCATCAGGTAGAGAACTGACTGAAGTAGCTGTTTTCCAGAGTCTTCCGACTTTGACTCCAAGTCATCGAATACTTCATATAAACAGTCCTTGAAGTACGTGGATCGAACATTGCTTAGCACGAGGAGAGAGTTTCTGAATAAGGTCATGGGCAACATGAACAAGATTCTTGTTTTCATGGAGACATTCCTGAAATTTTTTGCTCTCCTTATCTTCTAGAAGATCAAAGTCAGTGACAGCATCACGAAAGCCTGAACTAACTGTTGGGGTTTGGCCAGTGACTCGGGCTGTGAAATAATCCATAACTGAGAGAAAAGATAGATGCGGGGAGGAAATTTATTTTACTTTCCAAGGGAGGAAAGGGCCAAGTATTGCTCATCAATACAGGATGGGGGAAGAAAGAGTGGCTTTCGCCTTTAAAGAGCAATTGGTTGCTGTTGCTAGATGACAAAGAAGGGAGGGAGTGATTGTGTTGAAGTTGAGCAGATATGGGGGTGGGGGGTGTCTTAAAAAGTTAGTTTGTTTGCTTTTCAGGAGATAGTCTGGCAGATGTCCTAAGGAGATGTCTTATCAGTATTTTTCCCAAGCCTGTAAAACAAGCTTAGAATAAAAGTTATGAAGAGTTCAAAAGAGGTTTGTTTGAAGGGGAAAGAGAAGGGAACTAGAGAGTCCTTGATGTGAATTCTCCCTGATTGTGAAAACAGCAGGGAGCAGGAAGATGTAAGAATGCAACCTTATCTTGTCCCGAAGTTTGAACAGAAGAGCTGTCTGAATCAGAGGAGCCCAAAATCTTGGGGTTTAATTACCAGGTGTTTTTCATAAATTGTGGAAGGTCACAGCAAAGATGAAGAAAGGCCTTTTTCTATCCTTACATAACCTCTTCCAGGATTTCAGGGCTGGAACCTGAGGTGCAGCCATCGCACTGATGTGTGTTCTGATCACCAACACAACTTCCCAAGGCTTCTTACTTTTTAGAAGCAGCGTCCTGGGCTTTTTTTTGAGGGGGGAGGGGAAGGGGGGGTGGGAAGAGCACCATCACCTAAGGATCCAAAAATCTTGGATCCAAAAATCTACAAGGAGCCAATCCTCCTATCTCCGAGGATTGCCTCCTTGTAGAAGCCATCCAGTTTCTGTTGGAAGCATCTGACAATTCCATTCTGATCTCTTCTGGATGCTGTGTATTCCTGGTTTTCCACCCATCCCTCTAGTGCAGCGGTCGCCAACCTTTCGGACCTCACGGACCACCAGTGGTCCACAGACTACCAGTTGGCAACCGCTACTCTAGTGGAAGTTCTTTTTTTTCCTGTTCATTCTGTGTCAGCTCCAAACAACCCCACTCTAACTTTATTTTTTAGAAGTCACTATTTTACTATAATAAATCCTTATTTTTCTTGTGATCATCACCTTTAAAAATTAAAACTGGCCCTGGCCAGTGAGCTCAGTGGTTAGAGCGTCAGCCCACATATTGGGTTGTGGGTTGGCTCCCTGGCCCAGTCTAGGCACATGCAGATGCAATCTATAAATCAATGTTTCTCTCTCTTTCTCCCTCTCCCCACCCCCCTTCCAGCCCCCACCTTCTCTTTCACACTCTAAAAATGAATGGGGACGATGTTTTCATACCTTGGATACTTTTATAAATTAAACAGAATCTGACATTTCCTCTTCTCTCCCCACCACCTTTGATGCTTCTGGAAAGGATCTTCAGCTAGATGAACCACTGGTTTTATCTAGTAATGGGATTACTTTCTCAGAGCCCTTTGAGATAACCAGACACCATGGAGTCAGTATTTAGTTATAAATTGTATGAGAACTTGTACTTTGCAAAAACACTTATATTATCTCCTTGGAATTATGTGCCTCCGTTAAGTGGTGTCTGCCTTGTTCTCTGTCTAGATTGTGAACTCTGGGAAGAAGCCCTGGCTTATACTTATGTATCCATCATTGAAAAACTGAAAACACTGAGTAAAAAATAAATAAATAAAAATAAAAATCAATGGGGAAAAAATATCCTCAGGGGAGGATAAAAAATTAAAACTGAGTAATTGCCTTTACTCCATAAATGAGTAATAAATGGATAACATTAGCATGATTTTAATGTTTTTAGAATTACAAAAGCTATGCACTTTATAAAAAATTTAACCACCACCTAAAGGAGAATTGATTTGCAAGTCTCGCCTTCAGAGGTGACCATCATGAGTGGTCTGGTGGGTCTCTCTCGGGCTCTCTGCTTCTCATTCTGTCTTTTTCTGTCTCTGTCCCATGCATTCACACATATGCATGTCCGCCTGTTGAAATCACACGTTATGTTGTCTAGCAGGTGGGCTTCTGGATGCAGACGGTTGGTCCACATGTCTCACCTAAGAGAATCACTGAGGTCTTTATCTGCAGCCCATAGGGACCCCTGCACCTCCTTTACCAGCTGCTGCGCTCCACTCCTCTACATGAACCAGGGCGGATAAAACCCCGACCTCCCTACATGACATTACCAGAAGTGTTTTTCCAATCCCCGGCTATTTTACCAGTGCTCTGGTGGGTGGTCTTGAAAACACATCTTTTAAAAATTGTGCACGTGTTTCTGCGGGGTCACCTCCTGGAATGAGCATTGCCAGGAGAAGGCGAGCGCCCGCGGGAGCGTGCAGGGTCCTGCACGCTGTTCTTTCAGAGCTGGGCCTTTCCACTTCTCTCTAGGGGCTCTGCTGGGCCTCCGTTTTCTCACTGTGTCCCGGGGCTGCTTGCCTCCTGACTAGCAGCCTGCCAGTCTGAGTGACAGTGCTCTCCCCCAGTGTTCACAGGGAGTGCGGTCCCACGGGGAGGCCGGGTGTCTGGGCTGGTGCGGGAGTGTGCACGGCCTCTCACTGGAATGCGTGTGCTTGCTCTCTGCCCATGTTTAACCCACTGCCTTTGGGGCGTTTCCTGCATGGCAGGGGTGTGAAACCTTTCTCTGGCCGTGGGCTGTAAGGAACGCTTCTCAGTGTGTGGTTTTTCTTCCCAGCTTCCTGCGTTTTTCTTGTTTTTGTTTTGGGCACAGGAAGAACCAGACGGTTCCCGACTGGTTCCTGGCTCTGGGGCCTCTCCTCTGCCCTGAGATTATGCACATACTAACGAAAAGGCCTTTTTTTTTTTTTTAGATCGGATCTTTAATTCATCTGGAATTTTCCTTTCTCAGTGTGTGGTTTTTCTTCCCAGCTTCCTGCGTTTTTTTTGTTTTTGTTTTGGGCACAGGAAGAACCAGAGGTTTCCCGACTGGCTCCTGGCTCTGGGGCCTCTCCTCTACCCTGAGATTACGCACATACTAACGAAAAGGCCTTTTTTTTTTTTTTTTAGCTCAGATCTTTAATTCATCTGGAATTTCCCTTTCAAATAACAAAAATCCTCGTGCAAATAAAAACAGAAAAGAAATTAATAAAACAAAGTAATCTGTCCCTTCTTGAAATATGTGAGCAGCCACAGAAAGGCAACTGTGGTGGGATCCCCTTTATAGGAAACATCCGGAATAGGTAAAGGAACACAGACAGAAAGCAGATGAGAGGTTGCCAGGGGCTGAGGAAGTGGGGGGATGGGCAGTGAGTCTTTTGGTGAAGGGTTGCCATTTGGGGAGATAAATATTCTGCAGATAGATTGTGGTGATGTTTGCATAGCTTCGTGCATGTACACAATGCTCATGATTTGCACAATTGAAAACAAAAACATTTTGTGACATGTAATTTACAACTTGAAATAAGTTAAAATATTCAATAATTAAAACAAAAATATTAAGTAACACCGAAACAAACACTCAAAAAGGGAGGGTAAAGGGGGTTCTGGGTCCGGGAGCAGTTCAAGAGGCTCCATAGCTGGCACTGAGGAGTTTTCTAAAACCAGCTCTTTTTTCCGGGGTGGTGGGTAATGTGCCGGATCCATTGCAGG
Source organism: Myotis brandtii (assembly GCF_000412655.1). Taxonomy (NCBI): domain Eukaryota; kingdom Metazoa; phylum Chordata; class Mammalia; order Chiroptera; family Vespertilionidae; genus Myotis; species Myotis brandtii. The sequence goes on along the minus strand of NW_005353538.1, from coordinate 5,942,411 downwards.
TGCCGGCGACGGTTCTACCTGCGGAGGGACAGGTGATTTGCCAGCTCGTGGGTACCGGTGCAGGTGATGACTCTCCCGGTGGGTGCTGTGGAATGTTGTGCACATGCCGCCTCCTGCTGTAGGCCTGCTGATGAAATGGGTGCTGGTGCTGGCTGCAGCTCTGGAGAGGCTGCTGGAGTTGACACTCCTCCAGTTTGGGAGCCGCCTGTACTTCTGCACTGTTTTCTGCACCTGTACCTGCTCCTGAGGATGTGCAGGCACTGGAGCTGGAAGAGGAGGGAAGATCATCCATGTGCCGGCCTTTCCATGCAGCCCCCAGAGGCAGAACACAGCCGGAGCCCGCCAGAGAAGCCGCAGCCCAGGACTCACCATAGGACATCCTCCTCCAGAGGGGTGGTCTGAAGCCAGACTTTGTTCCCGGCCCAATGACAGACTCCAAGTTTCCTTTCTGTGTGTCCAGCCCTGCCCCCTGCCTATATGCTCTCATGCACCCCACTGCCTTCTCGTGGTTGGCCTTTGCCTCGAGGGGCTCCAGGTTCTCAAATCAAATCTAAGGGAGTAGGCACAGTGCTCCAGGCCGGGCTGCACATGAAGAAGTGCACAAAGGCCATGGGTGGGACCTGGGAAGCATCCAGGGCGGCCTCTGGGCCTGCCCCACCCATGTCTGGGCCCTGTTTCTGGAGACCCCTCAGTAGCCAGTCAGCCCAAGCTTTCACTGACCCTTGTTGGTTGCGTGGCACACCTGCCTTTCACCAGGGGAGATGGAGTGGTCGTCCCCACTGACCACTTCCTGAAGGACCTCCTGAGTGGGGCTCTGCAATGAGAATGGCCATTAGCCCATCTGGAGGCATCAGAGCCTGGGGGACATGAGATACCCCTCTAGGGCTCAAGAGAAACCTCAGGCAGAGGGTAGCGTTCTATACTTCACGTCCACCCAGCCAGCCTTGGCCTGTGGTGTGAACGTGACCAGCCCACCTGGCTTCTGACACCTCCTCAACCTACACTTTTTTCAGGGCAGGCCCTCCCTATGTGAAACCCTCCTGCTTGTCACACACACGGGGAGGAACCTAGAGATGTCCCTGTGGGATCATAGTGGTGGCCTGGCCTGGACTGGACCATGCCAGGTCTTCCTGTTACCTTTACGTCCTTCCAGGAAAAAGGACAGACATGCCTGGGGTGAGATCTGACTCAAAGTCTGCAACTTTCCTGAGGCCAAGGCCTTGAGACCTGGGGATGCAACAAGTAAACATGCTGCTCTCTGGAGCATCTCTAGCTGAGTGAGCTGGGTAGACGCTTACATAGAATGTGGCTGCCTGGTTACCAAGGTTCTGAGTTCTGTTGGGCTCTTTCATGAGGAAGTGAGTTACCTGCCTGGGTTCCCCTACCTGAGCTTTCTCCTGAGACAAGAGCTCCAAGGGCCCCTCTGGGCTGCTGACTGCTCCCCTGCACCACACACCACACACAGTTACACCACAACTGTCCCTACATAGAGTCTGACCAAGTGAAGGGCTCAGTTTACTTCTTTCATGTCTTTGCTGTCCTTTACCCCCTGACATTCGGGAACCACCGGGGCTCCTCTGTGACACCCTTCTCAGGATGTTGAGTGACACCCCTTGGTCCTGACCCCAATGTCGTCCTTTATGCTTCAGAGTGAGAAGCTCAACAAGCAAAAGCCAGAAGTGAAACTTCGAAGGTGGTTGCAGAACCTGCACTGGCCTGTTGGTGACCTGTGGTACCTGCCCCTCACTGGCGCAGGTGGCTGTCCCCATAGACCACCTCCTCCTGATATCCTGGGTAGAGCTCTGCAGTGACAGTGACTGGCAGCGGGACCGGAGGCATCAGAGCCAAGTCCGTTCGTTGTCATGGCTTCTTTTCAATCTTCTGCTCTCAGATCAGGCCTGGACCTGTGTCTGCCCGGACCTCCACCGGGGGGATGAAATTCACCTCCAGGGATCAGGATAAACCTCGGGCAGAGGGATCCGCCCCGCACTACAGACCCATTCTGCCAGACTCGACCTGGAACGCGAGCATGACTAGCCCACCAGCTTCGAACCCCTCCTCGGCCTGCTCCTGCTCAGGGACAGGCCCTCCCCACCGGAACCTCTTTTCCTCCACATGCACACGGGGAGGAGACATTGAGATGCCCAAGTGGGGTCAGAGCGGTGGCCTCATCTGAACTGGACACCCTGGGCCTCCATTAGTTTGTTACCCTGTGGGTCTCTCCAGGGAAATAGCCAGAGGCTTTTGGGTTGAGATCTGATCCAAAGTCTGCAACATCTGAAGGGCCTGTCATCATGGGCTTTCCTCAGACCACAGCCTCGGGATGTGTGGGCGCCCTATTGAGCTTCTCCAGCAAAGTGAGCTAAATAAGGGCATCTCCAGAATGTGGCTGCCAGTTCCCAGGGTTTAAAGTTCTGTGCCTGGGCTCCCCAACCTGAGCTTCCTCCTGAGGCAAGAGCTTTTCCAAGGGCCCCTTTGGGCTGCTGACTGCTCCCCCTGCACCACACACCATACACAGTTTACACCATAACTATACAGAGTCTGACCAAGTGAAGGGCTCCGTTTACTTCTGTTTGCTTTCTTTTAACCCCCTGCCATTCAGGAGCGCATGGAGCTCTTTCTGTGATACCCTTCTCAGGGCGGCAATGTTGAGGGATGCCCCTCCATCCGACCCCAAAGCCATCCTTCCTGCTTCAGAGTGAGGAGCTCACCACGCAAGAAACCATAAGTGAATCTTCTAAGGTGGTTGAAAGCCTCATTCCCAGCCATCTCTCTCCTCAGGCCATGGCAAGGTGTCCCAAACCTGTTTGCTAATTACCCGGAGCCTCCGCCTCCCAAAGTGGGTGTATGCCTGCCTCCTTGAAATGTCCTCGAGACATTTCAGTAATTGGTAATTACCTCTCTGTTCCTACAACACTGAGACTCCTTTTCCATTAGGTGTGTTCCCCGCTAAGGCTGTGCTGACAGGTGATGAGTCATAGCTCCTAAGTCAGCCAGTAGCTGCATAGTCAACATAGAGGAGAGAGGAGAGAAAATGAGCAGGCCATGCACACTGGGTAGCAGAGAATTAGATAAGTATTCCTAGCTGAAAGCATCTTGCAATTTGCATTCAAAAATGAAGATATTTGGCAAACAGATTGCTGATGTCAGGTAATGGGTAATTCTACTTCAGAGAAGTAGCTCAGTGGGGAGAACTTGGTCATCCTGGTTTGATCCAGCCTCCTCACCTGTCTCCTCCCTTCAGTGTTTTCTCCTATAATCTGAGCTCAGCCACATCACCAGATAGAACATTCTCAACACCATGCCACCTTTTTTTTAAGGGGCCCAAAACGGCAGCAGAGTAAGTGGAAGCTACACTCACTCTCTCCTAGGACCAAACTGGAATTACAACTAAAATATAGAAAAAAAAAATCCTGAATAATCAACTGAAGACTAGCTAGAGAGCATCCTTATAAGCAAGGATGTAAAGCGGAGACTGCATAAAGCCTGCTAGGAAGTATAGAGGCGCGAGAAGGCTGGCTGGGCTCCCACAGAAGGCAACAGAAGTTCCAGAGGGATATCTCAGCTTTGGGGGGTTCCCACTGACAACTCTGGGGTCTAAACCCCAAGCTGGACTCCTCAGCCCAGAGCACCAGAAAGGAGAAAAGTACCCACCTAACATCTGGTTGTGAAAAGCAGCAGCATTGCTGTCTGCCAGGGAGAGATGGCTGGAAATGTAGGCACCCTCTTAAAGGGCCAATGCACAAAATTTTGTGTTCAGCCACTCACCTTGGACTCTGGCAGAGGGAGGGCAGAGTGGACTAGAGCTGTGTGAGGAGAAGCCAGGGTTGGGGGCTCTGGGGCTAGAACTCGAAAGGCAGCCGCCCGGTTTCCTGTGCTGAGTTATTCTCCCATACTGCAGAGGACATCTTTCTCGGGCAGGCTTTTCACTTCCAGGCAGCTTTTGCTTGGGGGAAAGCAACCACCCCACCCTGCGGACCCTGAGGCTCATTAAGAGACTGAGAATAACAATCAGCCTGCAGGCAGAGGCGGATCTCTGGAGGGTTTGAGTCTTTGCCTGATCTGCTTCTGGACCAGAGGCTAGGAAAGCAGACCTTGGTACGCATCTTGGTCCTTTCCAAAGGCACCCAGCCCCAGCAGAGGGAACCACAAGGTGTGGGTTGCTCATAGCTCCAAACATGGTACTCAGGGCTAGTCACAAACAGCATCTGACGTTGTCCTGCACCAGAGACCTTACAAAAGGACGGGGAGTCATAGCAGATCTACATAATACATAGAAACAAATCCAAATAAGCAGCCAAAATGGGGAGACAAAAAAACAAATTCCAAAATCAAAGAACAAGAGAATTCTCTAGAAGAAGAACTAAATAAAATAAATATAAAAATTAATCAGATATAAAGTTCAGAATAATGATTACAAGAATGCTCAACAGTATAAGAAAAGATAGAAACTATGAAAAATGATCAGTCGGAAATGAAGAATGATATAGCACTAATAAAGGGCACATTGGATGGAATACATAGAAGATTATGGAAATCTGAGGATTTGATCAGTGAATTAGAAGACAGTGTAAAAAAAATCAACCAGAATCAGAGAGAAAAAAGCAATTAAAAACTAGAAGGAAAGCTTAAGAGAGCTGTGGGATGACATGAAATGTAACAATATTCCCATCATAGGAGTTCTAGAACAGTGATGGCGAACCTATGACACGCGTGTCAGAGGTGACACTCTAACTCATTTTTTTGGTTGATTTTTCTTTGTTAAATGGCATTTAAATATATAAAATAATATCAAAAATATAAATCTTTGTTTTACTATGGTTGCAAATATAAAAAAATTTCTATATGTGACCCGGCACCAGAGTCAAGTTAGGGTTTTTCAAAATGCTGACACGCTGAGCTCAAAAGGTTCGCCATCACTCTTCTAGAAGGTGAAGAGAGTGAGCAAGAGCTAGAGAACCTATTTGAAGAAATAATGGCAGAAATCATCCTTAAGCTGGTGGAGGAAAAAATCATACAAGTTCTGGAAGCACAGAAAGTCCTAAGCAAGAAGAAGCCAAAGAGATCCACACCCAGACAGATCATAATTAAAATGCCAAAAATTAAAGACAAAGAGAGAATCTTAAAGGCAGCAAGAGAAAAGCAATCTGTTACCTACAAAGGAGCTCCTATGAGGCTGTCAGTTGATTTTTTTTCAATAGAAATTCTACAGGCCAGAAAGAATGGCATGAAGTATTCAAGTTAATGAAAAGGAAGGATCTGAAACCAAAACTACTATAATCCAGCAAGGCTATCATTCAAAATAGATGGTGAAATAAAGAGCTTCTTAGACTCCTAGACAAAAAAAAAAAAAAAAAAAAAAAAAAAAAGCTAAAGGAGTTTACCACCACCAAACCAGTAATGTAAGAAATGTTAAAGGAACTGCTGTTATAAGAAGAAACAGTGAGAGAAATATAGGCCTAAAGAATTAAAATGGCAATAAATAAGTACCTATCAATAATGTTAAATGTGAATGGATTAAATGCTCCAATCAAAAGACATAGGATAACTGAATGGATGAGGAAACATGATTCATATATATGCTGTCTACAAGAGACCCACTTCAGAACAAAAGAATCACACAGGATGAGAGTGGAGGAATGGAAAAAATTTTTTCCATGCAAATGAAAACCAAAAAAAGCTGGAGTAGCAATACTCATATCTGGCAAAATAGACTTCAAAATGAAGGCCATAACAAGAGATAATAAAGGTCATCACATAATACTAAAGGGAACAATCCAACAAGAGGATATAACTCTGATAGACATATATGTACTGAATATAGGAGCACCTAAATATATTTTTAAAACTTCTGGAGGACTTTAAAAGAGAAATTGACATGAATACAGTCATAGTAGGGGACTTTAACACCCCACTGACTTCACTAGATAGATCTTCCAGACAAAAAATTAATAAGGAAATAGTGACTCTATATAACACACTAGATCGGATGGGTTTAATTGACATTTACTACAGAACATTTCACCCGAAAGTTGCATAACATACATTCCTCTCAAGTGCGTATGTGTCGTTCTCAAAGATAGACCACATGTTAGGACACAAACTAAGTCTCTACAAGTTCAAGAAGATTGAAATCAGATAAAGCATCTTCTTGGATCACAGTGGAATGAAATTAGAAATCAACTACAGTAAAACACCCAAAAACATTCAAACACATGGAGGCTAAAAGTATGTTATTAAACAATGAATGGGTTACCAATGGGATCAAGAAAGAAATCAAAAACTTCCTGGAAACAAATGAAACTGGACACACAGCAACACAAAAATCTACGGGACACAGTGAAAACAGTCCTAAGAGGGAAGTTCATGGCACTACAGGCAACCTCAAGAAATAAAAATTATTTATAGACTATTAATCCTGCAACATAAAGAATTAGAAAGATAATAAGAAAAGCCCAAAGTAAGTAGAAGCAAGGAAATAAAGATCAGAGCAGAAATAAATGACAGAGACTCTAAAATAATCCTATATAATAAAAGGGTAATATGCAAATTGACCCTAATAGCAGAACGACTGGGAATGACTGGTCACTATGACACACACTGACCACCAGGGGGCAGATGCTCAATGCAAGAGCTGTCCCCTGGTGGTCAGTGCGCTCCCACAGGGGGAGCTCTGCTCAGCCACAAGCCAGGTTGATGGCTGCCAGCACAGCGGTGGTGGCGGGAGCCTCTCCTGCCTCCTCAGCAGCACTAAGGATGTCCGACTGCAGCTTAGGTCTGCTCCCTGCTGGCAAGTGGGCATCCCCCGAGAGCTGCCAGGCTGCCAGAGGGATGTCTAACTGCCAGCTTGGGCCCAATCCCCCAGGGAGCGGGCCTAAGCCAGCAGGTGGACATCCTCCGAGGGGTCCCAGACTGCAAGAGGGCATAGGCCGGGCTGAGGGACCCCTCCCCCCGAGTGCACAATTTTTTGTGCACCGGGCCTCTAGTAATAATAATAATAATACCAAAGATCAATTAAACCAAGAGCTGGTTCTTTGAAAAGATAATCAAGATTGGTAAACCAGTAGCCAGACTCATCAAGAAACAGAGAGAGGACCCAAATAAAATCAGAAACAAAAGCAGTGAAGTAACAGCTGACACCACAGAAATACAAAGAATTGTAAGAAAATATTATGAACAACTATATGACAAGTTGGACAATATGGACTAAATGGACAAATTCCTAGAAAAATACAATCTTCCAAACCTGAATCAGGAAGAATCAGAAAACCTAAATAGGCCAATAACAACTGATTAAATAGAAGCAGTAATTTAAAAAAAACTCCTAGCAATCAAAATGCCTAATCCAGACGGCGTCCTGCTGAGTGGGGGCATTGTCAGGAGCCCAGCAGTCACGTTTCTGTCAGGAGAGGATGACCTAGACCTAGAGGGCCTCAGAAAATTGGGTTGTCCGTGGAGGCTTTCATTTCCAGAACCATTTGTAGCTTGATGGATTCTAAGCAAGAGGGTATGAATTGAGTTAGACGGTTGAATATATAGGGGCCAAACAATAGTGCTAGGAACAGGCAGGCCAATGGTTCTAAAAGGGGTAAGAGCCATGAGGTTAACGTGGGAAGCATACCACGGATTTGGGCCCAAATCTCAGGGGATAGAGAGCGCGATGCCTCTTCCCTTCATCAGCCTATATAAGAATAGCCTGTGTTGTAGTTTCTCTTCAAAAGAGCTATTGACATATATACAGCAAGAAGTATTGGCAAATATTTAAGAAAACAAAATACATCCAGGGTCCAGTTTAATTCATCGGTGAAAAACAAAACTTTGAAGACAATTAATTGAATTAAAGTCTAATATTCACAACTGTGTATTAGTCTATTGAAGTACAATTCCCCCACCCCACCCCGAAAATCATCCTCATTGTTACTAAAGAGCCAAAGTAAGATCAATTTATTTACTGTATTAAGTCTAGTTTCAATTTGGCCTGGTTGTTTGCATGAACACAATTGATTGTATGGGCTCTTTTAAAATCTGCTTTAACTAGCCCCTCAGTGCAAAGAAGCTGAGCCACCTAGTTGCCAACCAGGTTTTCCTGTAATACCTACACACTTGGATGAATTCCTCAAGTTCTTGAGCTTCCCAAAATGTCTTGAGGTTCCTTCCTTGCCATCTCTCAGGAAAGTAACGCTCCTTCCTTACCTGGAAAGACTGCCATGAACCGTGTGACCAAGCAAGGTACTGGCTTTCTCCAAGGGGCTCTTACTGGCTTCCTGAGGCTTCTGGTGACATCCAGAGTCCAGGCATGTCTCTCAGACATGACACTCCAGCAAAAGTCTTGGTTAATAAAACAGCAATTGGAAACTGGTCTTATTGAATTCATGCACTCTGCTGGGGCTGGGTGCCAAATATGCCAAAATGAGGTTTATTCTCTTAATTTGTCCTTGGGTATGGTCAGCAAATAACACTCATTGGATCTTTGCTATCTGTCTCCCTGAGTAGGGTGCTTTACGCCAGCGGTCGCTAACCTTTCGGACCTCATGGACCACTAAATTCATAATTTTAAATCCCGCGGGCCACTAATAATGATTTTCTTTAAAAAGATAAATACATTTGTAAAATAATGATCAGAGAACTTCCATTTTATTAATGCGAAATGCACCTATTTAATATAACAACATTATAAATACTTAGTTAATCATAAAATCTTCAAAGGTTGTTTAATTGTAATAAATTTATTAAAGTAATTTTAAGTTTTATGAAATAATTGAAGCTTATTTAAGTATTACACATTTTTAGAGTATGATATTTGCTCCTATTTGCTTGAAATAAGTTTATGGATTTTTGGCTCCAATGACGTTACTGCAAGACAGAGAGCCGTATTTATTTTAAGCCAAGAATGGTACCTAGTTTTAATTGCTGTGACAGATGAAAATGTTTTTTCGCACAAATATGTTGTTGAAAATTGAATCAAAATTTTCATTGCTTTTTCACTCCGCAATGGGTATTTACTTTTAATGGAGATCCAAAACTGAATGATAAGGATGACAAATTTAGCTTTGAGACTGTCGTTGGATGATAGATCAATGAGGCCTTCTTTTTCATTCGCGCTTAAATTGCTGTCTTCAATGTTTGCCGCAAATGGATCTATTATCCACGTATTGCCATGTCTGGGATCTTCTTTCTTTGGGTAATAACGACCAAAAGATTCTGTGAGTGAGTGTAGGTGCTGTTGAACCAGTGTTACTAGTACCACCTGCTGGTTGACATCCTTCTCTCTCATATACTCATCAAAGTTTGAAAACATTTGCAGATCTTCAGCCAACCGCGTTGCCACAGTCATATTTTCTTTTGAAAAGCATCCATTTTACCTCATAGTGTGAACACACCCTTAAGCTGTCCTTGCAAGGATATGTTTAGTTCATTTAATAATGAAAAGATATCTGCCAGGTATGCAAGCATGGCTATCCACTCATCGTCGGAGAAGAGTTCTTATAATTTCGGATTATTTAGCCGCTGGAAAAATATTTTGACTTCTTCGTGCAGGGCAAACAGTCGGGTTAGGATCTTGCCCCTCGACAGCCATCTCACCTCAGCGTGAAGAAGAAGGTGAGTAGACTGGGAACCAATTTCTTCACAAAGTGCCTCAAATATTCGAGAACTGAGCGCTTTGTGTGGAATTTCATTTATTATTTTAATAACATCTGATAATACTTCGTGTAGTTCTGGGGACATTTTTTTCACCGCAAGTTGTTCAGGATGTACAATGCAGTGTGTAGACAAAATGTCTGGGTGAACAACATTTTTCACCTTTGCACCAATTCCTGAAAGATGTCCAGTCATGTTTGCGGCACCGTCTGTAGATATCCCAGTACATTTTTTCCATTCAAACCCGTGTTCCAGGAAATAATTATGAAGTGCTTCAAAAATCTCAGATCTAGTTGTTCCACTGGCAAGCTGAGTGAACAAAGTCGTTCTTCCTGCAACTCTCCTTCACACTCAACCCTCACAAAACAAAGAAGTGCCTTGTTACTTACGTCCATTGATTCAAGTTGAATTGAATAAAATGGTGACTTTTTCACCATTTTTATAACTTGATTTTCAATATCTTCAGCCATGTCTTCAATTCTGCATTGAACAGTGTTAGCAGGCATAGGAATTGCTTTCAGTTTCTGGACAGCTTGCTTTCCCAAAACCTTCCCAGGCTGGTAACATGCAAGGCTGAATTAATTCTTCTCCAATCGTATACAGCTTTTTATTTTTTGCGATCTGAAGTGCTATCAGATAAGAAGCCTTTAAAAGGATTTATCTCCAACAGTCATTTTTGTTAGAGCAATTACTTGCTTTCCTTATTTTCACGCAGTCTTTGAAAATATTCAAGTGATTTTTTAGCTAAATCCGGGTGTTTAGATTGCAAGTGTCTTTTGAGTTTCGAAGGTTTCATGGCATCATTGGATAAACTCTCAGAACACACAACACAAAGCGGCCGTGGATTCAGCTCACTACCAGGTTCTTGAACAAATCCAAATTTCAAGTAGTTCGAGTCATATTTTCTTTTTTAAAAAAAATATATTTTATTGATTTTTTACAGAGAAGAAGAGAGAGGGATAGAGAGTTAGAAACATCGATGAGAGAGAAACATCAATCAGCTGCCTCCTGCACGCCCCCCAGTGGGGGTGTGCCCGCAACCAAGGTACATGCCCTTGACCGGAATCGACCCTGGGACCCTTCAGTCCGCAGGCCAACGCTCTATCCACTGAGCCAAACCGGTTCGGCCATATTTTCTTGATACTTTGAGTGTTTTCTTCTTCCTAACTCCTGTTCGAATGTTCTTCCTAATGGTGCCTGACGAGGACTGTGGAGACTGATTCATTGATCAGCTCACGGCTAAGTGAAGTACACATATTACTATTGTTACTACTACCATTAGTTACATTATCTTTTGTATTACTAACAAAATGCAAAATATTCCTTTGCTTTTTTCACTTATTATGGGTTTATTTCATTTGAATCTAAAACCAAACAAGAAATGATCATTATTAAAGTCAAACTATTTGATGCCATTAAATATAACAGTTAAAGAAAATACACAGTTACATACAATACACAAATAAAATAAAACAATCGGATGAGAATTGGTAATCGCGGAGCAGGTAACTGCTGTAATGGTTGAAACAATACTGAAGCCAATTGCACCTCTCTTGTTTCCCCCTCTCTAGTTACTAGAAAGGGGAATTCACGAAATATACTACATTTCATGAATTTAGTGCAATGTAAAGGCAAAAATTGTCATTCAGTCAGAATATAAGAATTTCTTAGAATATTTTTTATTTTATTATTTATTAGGATTAATAAAACATTAAAAAATGCAAATAATGCCCAAATTTTTCTACAGATCACCAACTTTTTCTGTAGACCACCAAAATTTTCTTATGGACCACCAGAGGTCCGTAGACCACTGGTTGGAGACCGCAGCTTTAAGCTATTTACCCTTTGGCTGTGGAGGAAAAATGAAAAACATTTTCTCTTAAGTGTCCCTGGTTTAAGGAAGATAAGATTTAGTATATGGCTGCAAACTGCTTGGCATCTAGATTTTCTAGATGGCTACAAACTGCTGTTTATCTCCTATTCCACCATCCTGGCTTACTGGCCTGTGTCATTTATATAACGTCCTTTTAACATTTTTCTTTATAAATCTATTAGAGGCCCGGTGCATGAAACTCGTGCATGGGAGGAGGGGTCCCCTCAGCCCAGCCTGCACCCTCTCCAATCCGGGACCCCTCGGGGGATGTCCGACTGCTGGTTTAGACCCCATCCCCAGGATCAGGCCGAAACCAGCAGTCTGACATCCCTCTCACAATCTGGGACTGCTGGCTTCTAACTGCTCTCCTACCTGCCAGCCTGATCACCCCTAACCACCTCTGCCTGCCAGCCTGGTTGCCCCCAACTGCACCCCCTGCTGGCCTGGTTGCCCCCAGCTGACCCCTGCTGGCCTGGTCGCCCCACACAGCCTGCTGTTCAGTCGTTTGGTCGTCCCTCACTAACCCCGCTGCCGGCCTTGTAGCCCCTTGTAGCTGTTCGGTTGTCCATCCAGTTGTTTCAGTCGTGATGGCCCCTGGCTTTTATATATTAGGATGACTTTCACAAATCTTTCTACAACTTTCACAAACCTCTTTATATATTCAAAACAACCAGCTTTAGAACAATTCTTTCTTTTTCCTTTAAAATATATTTCCATACCTTATATCTTCTAGTATCAACCATACAATTTATTTCCAACTAATTAAAATTCTTAACTCTTAGAAACTTCCATTTTTAGTGACCACTGAAATGTAAGCAGTTAGCATTTCTTAGATTGACTTTTATGAACACATTTTAAACATTCTGTTTCAAGAAACACACCTTCACTGAAGCACAAGACATTACATCAACACTTCTAAATCCATTCTACAGACTTCATGCAATAAAAAGCCAAAAGCGGGTGTGGGGTTCCTGACCAGAGTACGCCGGAGGTTAAGGCCCACTCACCATAGGCATGTGTGCAGGCACTGACACGGCAGCATTGCTATGTTAAAGGCCCCTTTGCCCTACGCATGCGTGAGGGCAATGACTCCGCAGTAGCACTATATGTACTGTGCAAGCACACCCTTATATAACCTGCTTATGTTAATGTAGCACGGAGTCACTAATTGGCACAAGGCCTCTTTTGTTTGAGCGTGTATATGAAGGTGCCACTGACCAGCCAGTTGTTGGCTTCTTTGTTTGTGAAAGTTACAGATTTGTAATAAAGCATGCCTCACCTACTTATGGTCACTCGTGTGTTCTTCCAATTTCCTGCACCCAGAGGGCTCAAGTCCCTGGCTGAGGAACTTGCACCCAACAATGAGTGTAGTCGGCAGGATTCTGGGGTAAGTACCCCATCCATCCCGCCAGAGGGCATGTGGCCTCCGACTGGGTTGTGGTATCAGGTAGCAGTGGTCCAGATACCTTGGGAACCCCCCTCTCCTCCCTCAAGGACTGGGAGCAGGTTGAGGTAACGCAGGAGGCGTTAAAGAAGACTTTGTCGTCCCTGATGGACCCGATTCCCAAAGATCAGCGGAAGGCTGCCAGGCAGGTAGGCTGGTTGCTCCTAATGGCCTTGAAACTGCAACACCGTGAGATGCTGGCTCGGGACGCGAATATACATGAGTTACAGAACCTGGAGGAGGCATAGAGGCTCGGGTATGCGTGCAAGAGCAGGAGGTAGCCTCCTTGGGACAGGAGGGACCATGGGGAACAAGCACCAGGAGACGGCTCGGAGGACAGTGTTATCACTGGTGTAGTGGCCCTGGTCTTGCAGGCGCAACCCATTGTGAAATGGCCTCTGGAGCTCGATCAGCCTGTGGCGCCAGGAGGAGGAGCTCAAGGGCTGCCGACAGTTTCTGAATTAACCACGTACACCACCTCTACCCCACAGAACTGAGAGAATTAGGAAAACAGAGCGGGCAGAGGCCGGGGAGCTGGTTCCAGTGTGGCTCCTAAGGTTGTGGGATGACGTGCAGATAGCTTGCAGCTGTCTCCACCGAAATGGAGAATTAACCTCCATAATGACTATCCTTCCTTGTGGCAACGGCTGCAGATCAGTAGCTGTGTGAGAGTTGGGCCGGGAGATCCTTCCCTGATGGACTGGCCAATGGCGGCCTCTCGGAGCATTTGGCAGGATGCTGGAGAAGTGCCAGAAACCGTGAGTAAATAGACTACGTATGTAGATTTAGTGCAAGTTTTATGGGGAATGGGCATGAGACAAGCCATGTTTAATTTGAATATTCGTGGTCCTGATGGTGAGTGTGTTGTAACGTATGAAAGACTTGATTCTCGCTGCAGCCCGTCGGGCGGCGTTGGCTCACAGGCAGCCGTTTTGACCCCTTTTGTGGACCGCCGTGTACATGAATCACTACGGCCACGGCCAGCTTGGAAGTCAAGCGGCGAGAAAAGGGGGTGGTGAGACCCATGACTGTTCATAATGCAGAAACCTAAGGTATGTAAGGCGTGTCTAAGACAGCGGGCTCAGGATCCGGAAAAGCGGCGGGGACAGAGCCGGTGAAAATATCCTGCAGCAAATTGAGTAGACCTGCTGGCTGTGGGGGTTAAGAAAGAGAAAAGAGACCAGCAGCCCTGTGACGTGCTGCTGGCCCTATAGAGGCGATTGCTGTAGGACAGTGTTTCCAGAAGCTGCCGAAGAAAGGCAGTTCCCCTAGACCCGTGGTCGGCAAACCTCGGCTCCCGAGCCACATGTGGCTCTTTGGCCCCTTGAGTGTGGCCACGAAGTTTCAATCGCACTGTACATGCACGCCGCACGTGGTATTTTGTGGAAGAGCCACACTCAAGGGGCCGCAGTTTGCCGACCACTGGCCTATACCATGTATATCTCTCCCACACCAGCATACATCTTGGGAATGGATGTGCTGAAAGGGTTAAGGATTGCAATGACCCCAGGTGAATTCTGCTTGTGGGTTCATGTGGGAAACCCCATCCCAAGAGGGCACCTGCATCACGAAGCCATGAAACTGCCTAACCCCCGCTGGGTGGTGTGGGTGTGGCAGTACCGCCTCCCAGGAGGCCAGGACGCAATTGGACAGATAATATTGCAGCTGGAAAAGACAAAGATCACCCATCCCACGCACAACCCCTACAATTCTCCAGTATGTCCAGTGAGGAAGCTTGACGGCACCTGGCGAATGACTGTAGATTACAGAGAACTGAATAAAGTGACTCCCCACTATGCTCTGCAGTGCTGGCTATAACGGATCTCCTAGACCGCCTTACACTGACGTCGGGTGGTACCACTATGTGGTGGATTTGGCTAATGCTTTCTTTTCCATAGACGTAGCACCAGAGAGTCAAGAACAGTTTGCTTCCACCTGGGAAGGTCAACAGTGGACTTTTGTTGTTCTCCACAAGTATATTTGCACAGCCCTACCATCTATCAGGGTCTGGTGGCACAAGATATAGCGACCTTGGGCAAGCCTCCCACAGTGACAATGTTCCATTATATTGATGACATCATGCTAACCTCTGATTCTCTTGCAGATCTGAATGCAGCTGCCAGTAGCCTATGGCAAGCTTTCGACTCATGGAGATGGGCAGTAAACAACTGCGAGGTCCAGGGACCTGGCTTATCTGTCAAATTCTTGGGAGTTGTCTGGTGGAGTAAGACCAAGGTGATACCTGGAGCAGTCATTGACAAAATGCAACCTTATCCCAAACCTACAACAGTAAGACAGTTACAGACTATGTTGGTCTCTTGGGAGTTGGCAAGTGCTCATTCCCCACCTGGCGCAGTGTGGCAGCCATTGTATCAGTTGCCCCGAAAGGGGGCAACATGGGACTGGACTCCAGAGGTTGAGGAGGCCTTTCTAGCTGTCAAGAGGGCAGTTGCCTAAGCCCAAACCTTGCAGGTGTAGACCCAACACAACCATTCCAGTTGGACGTAACTGTTACTCCATTGGGGT
Source organism: Myotis brandtii (assembly GCF_000412655.1). Lineage (NCBI taxonomy): Eukaryota > Metazoa > Chordata > Mammalia > Chiroptera > Vespertilionidae > Myotis > Myotis brandtii. The sequence continues at coordinate 5,926,929 of NW_005353538.1, read as the reverse complement.
TTGGTTGGGACCTGTGGCAACAGTATGGGTGGAGAAGGGTACCTATTGGGTTCTGGTCCCAGCTGTGGAAGGGGGCCAAAAGTCAGTACTCCCTCACTGAGAAACAGTTGGCAACCACTTATGCGGCCTTGTAGGTCTGTGAGGCAATCACAGCACAAAGTAAGGTGCTCCTGAGGACCGCCTATCCTATAGTCAGTTGGCGTATGTCCTGCGTGACCACGCCCAAGTTGGGAGTAGCACAAACCTCAACTTGAGCAAAGTGGGGGGCCTATTTGGAACAGAGAGCAACAGTGAGTATCGGCCCTCTGTCACAGGAATTGCAAACCCTGTTAGGTCCTGTGACTTATGAGACCCTGTGAAGGGATGAGACTCCTATAGAGGAGGTACTCCCTATCCATTCCGAGAGCGTACACCACCCCTCCCAGAGACCATGTGGTACACGGATGGGTCTAGTAGAGGAAGCCCTGCTACATGGATGGCAGTGGCTGTCGGTTTGGACACAGACAAACTGTGATAGATTCTGATACTGGGCAAAGTAGCCAATGGGCTGAATTGCAAGCAGTCTGAATGGTTTCAACAAAGGAGCCTGGCCCTGTGGCCATTGGAACAGACAGCTGGGCTGTCTTTAAGGGCTTGACTTTGTGGTTGCCGCAATGACACAAGCAGCAGAGGATGATAGGATATTGGCCCCTGTGGGGACAGGAAATGTAGAAGGATATATAGGAAGTAGGGACTTCCAAAGAAGCAACAATATACCATTTGAGTGGCCATCGGCCACTGTTAGCCCCTAGGAATGATAAGGCAGGTGCCTCGGCAAGGGTCCCAGAGGTAGTACCTTCCCTTGAAGATCAGGCTTGGTGGCTCCATCAGAAATTGGGGCACATGGGACCACAAACAATGGTGCAGGTGGCTAGGCGGTGGGGCCTGGCCCTGTCCACAGGGGAAGCCCTCAATGCAGTACGAGGATGTCCTCACTGTGCTCAGGCACACCCTCATTGATATGGCCTCCAGGGGAAGGAGGGCCATGTCCTCAGAGGAGGGGTCCCCCCTGCAACATTGGCAGGTGGATTTCACTGGGCCTCTCCCTCTGTACCGGGGTTGTAAGTATGCCCTTACGGCTGTGGATACCACCACCGGCCTCCTCTTTGCTTACCCTATGAGGAGGCCGCCCAACGGACAGTTGTCTGAGGATTGGAACATTTTGGGGCCACCTATGGGTGACCCCTTAGCATAGCAAGTGATAATGGAACCCCTTTCACAGGGAGAGGTACAGAGCTGGGCCAAGCCAGGACGTAGTTTGGCAATCTCACGTTCCATATGATCCTCAAGCTACTGGGGTGATTGAACAGTGTAACGGCCTTCTGAAAGACAAGCTCCGCCCAGGGGTGGACCCACCCAGCCTAAAAGGTTGGGCTAGCCAATTGAATACGGCCGTCAGATTGCTGGATGAACAGTCCAGGAAGACAGGTGCCTTTCCCTTAGATTTGATGATGCGGAGGTCTCATTAGACACTGTGTGTGCAGGTGAAAACAACAGATGAACTGTTGTGCCCCACAGTACATCCATCTGGAACTTTGCTGCTACCTACACCTGCCCCCTTGGCAGAGGGGGAAGAGGCAGTGTGGATCTGGCCATGGACTGTTGCTAGGGAAGGGCTGTTTCTACCCCAAGTATGTCCACCTGATCAATTTGTGGGGAGGTAGGGCTAGCCATACCTTCCACACACCCTTAAGTATCCTGGGATCACATATCTACAGGTTTTGTGCTGGTATAACACTTTCTTTTTAAAAAAATATATATTTTATTGATTTTTTACAGAGAGGAAGGGAGAGGGATAGAGAGTTAGAAACATCGATGAGAGAGAAACACTGATGCCTCCTGCACACCTCCTAATGGGGATGTGCCCCCAACGAAGGTACATGCCCTTGACCAGAATTGAACCTGGGACCTTTCAGTCTGCAGGCTGACGCTCTATCCACTGAGCCAAACTGGTTAGGATGGTATAACACTTTCTATTCCATCGCTGCTGGACCTCAACATTAGTGGTTATGTTACGTCACAAGTCTGGAGGCAGCCAGCCGACAATGCGATTCTTATCCCATCGCTGCTGGGTAGCTCTCCTATCCCCTTGGGGAAGCGGGTACAACTACAAGGTATAGCGATAGCATCTTAGCCTTGAACACCCTGATTAAAATTCCCGGGCTCAGAGTGGCCTTGAACACCCAGCGTATCTGAATAGGGCCTTAACACTCCAATTGGCCTTGAGCATCTGGCATACCCCTTGATCCAGCCCTGGGCAGTAACTGTGCAAGTCCAAGCCAGAAAACAAGGGACGGGAACATTGTTAAAGGGGACGTACGCTGTTGCCCTCTGGCCAGTCCCCAGATTTCCCATTGCTTCCCCTGTGAAACCGGGCCCCTATGAAGGGGGAGATCCCACTTGGTATCACTGGCCAGGTCGTCCTCCGATTCCAGCCATCGTGCTGTCTAGAAGAGACACAGTTCCATGCATCTTGCCCGAAGGCCGTGATCTCCCTATGATGGTCTCTCTTTTGTCTCTCTGACCAGGGTGAGCTTGGCTAACAGCATAGTCACGTGGGCGCGCACCTATGCTTGAGTGCATAATGTCCCCCATTGTTGGGTGTGCACAGAAATTCCCCCAGAGTGGCCAGCGGATTTCCATGGCTCATCCATCAGGCCACCGCTGCCAGTTGAACATGGTTTGCTGCTCAAGACTTCGGCAACATCTCCTGGGACCCTGTACGCCGAGCCATTGAGAGTCTGATCCGGCGGGACCATGGCACTACTCGGCCCTTTACAGGTGTCAGAGCAAGTTCCTCCTTGAACCCTGCTCACTGTACTAACTGTTGGGAACTCAGTTCCTTCATCCTGCTCCAGTACACCAACTGTGGGGTCTGAGCCCCTCTGCCAGGGGCTGGCCTTGTACACTGGGTGGTAGACGGAGAAGCCATGAGAAGTTGTGGGTGTATAAGAGAATTGTAGGAGCTAGGGGCCATATAGCCATTGCTAACAAGGAGCCACTATCCAAAACAGTTCTTCAAAGCAAAGTCCCATACAGCAGGTAGCTGCACACCGGCTAGGTAGCAATACTTCTTTCCTACATAGTAGCAGTAGCCCCTGTACCTACAGCTATTATCTGAGCAGCCGCGCCTGCTGGTCATTGATGCATCTTCCCCATAGTTCAGCCCCACATAACAGCAGCCTGCCTTACATAGGAGCAGCCTCCCCAAGCAGCTGCACTGGCTGGTTAGTAATCATTATACTACTGAGACAAAAGAGGCTTTTTCCCAAAATAGTGACCTCTTTTGGCTTATAAAAGGGCACGCTTGTGCGGTATCTGTGTCCTTGCATCTGCGTATAGCATCTTAGCCTTGAACACCCTGATTAAAATTCCCGGGCTCAGAGTGGCCTTGAACACCCAGCGTATCTGAATAGGGCCTTAACACTCCAATTGGCCTTGAGCATCTGGCATACCCTAGGCAGGGCCCCACAATAGATTCTACAGTTTGGAACAGATGGGGATAGTTGTTCAAGGAACAAGTAGAATTAAGAGAACCCACAGATATGTGTATAGAACAGCAGCAATGCAATAAGAATTGCATTGTCAGCTGGTTGCCTCCAGACTTGTGCCGTAACATAACCACTAATATCTCTAACTCTCGGCTGGGAATTTAACTGTCTCTCTGTAGATGAGGAACCAATCCTCCATGCCTCAAGCTACCTGTTGAGTGAAATTTGACCTGAGTCCCTCAAGCTTCTTTTGCAACATAGCCTGGCCCCACTATAAAGTGGACAATGGAGAGATTTGGCCAGTTAGTGGCACCATTAAGTTTAATGCTACCCTGCAGTTACACCTGGTTTGCCGGTCCCAGGGAAGTGAATGGAGAACGACACATTAGATCAATGTGTCTTTTCCATACAGGCAAGCCCTTAGGATTCTCAGAAATGACCCTCAGCTACATGCTACCTGTAAACTAGATCTCTCAGTAATTGCTATAGGTCTTGAAAGAAAAATATACCCAAATGGAAAGAAACATTCCAAAAAATGGATGAATTAATTTGTTAGTCCTTTGCCAGCATTTGCCCATCCTTAAGGTATCAAAAATGATTGTCCTTGGTTTACTGGCTGGTCAGTGGCATCTTATATACATGCTCAAACAAGAGAGCCCTCATGCCAATTAGTGACATCCGTGCTACGTTAACATAAGCAGGTTATATAAGGGTGCGCTTGCACAGTACATATAGTGCTACTGCTGAGTCATTGCCCTCCCGCATGTGTAGGGCAAAGGGGCCTTTAACATAGCAATACTGCCGTGTCAGTGCCTGCACACATGCCTATGGGGAGTGGGCCTTTAACCTCCAGCGTACTCTGGTCGGGACCCCCACACTCCACCCCTTCTGCTGGTACCTTGATTTCAACCCAGTCAAACCCACTTTGGACTCTAGTTCTGCAGATTGCAAGATAATAAATTTATAATGTTTAAACCACTAACTTTGTAGTAATTTGTTGCAGCAGCAATATTAAACCAATGCATAGCTCTCTTCGCTTTATAGTATTTTTTTAAGTTTCCAAAATATTAAATATAAAAATTAAAACAGAAGTTCTGAGACAGGCCAGGTGTAATGCACTTCAACAATAAGACACTTTTCATATGAAACTAATCTCATATATACAAGATTTAATTCTAACAGTGGAGAATGATAGGGGAAGGATGTACAATAAGAATAGAATCACAGTTGATTAATAACTATTCCCTATATTAAATATAGATAAGAGATTTTCTTACCCTGGGAAACCATGGGGACGTGTTGTAAGAAGAAAAACAGAGTCATAAAGACAAATCGACCTTGAAGTCCAGGTGGCTCCATCACTCAGAAAGAAGGTAAATTTTGAAAGCAAATCAAGGACAGGGCACACCTGAAGGGAGACAAGTGTCTGGGGCTACCCTTTATGAGGACGACGATAGAAAACAGACCATTGAAACTCAAGTAGTTTTGGATTCTTTCCCACCCTCTAACCCTATCCAATGGCTGGCTTGAGATGAGATGTTAGAGTGGTGTTTCAGGGTTTGATCGCTGGCATCTGGATAAAAGCAACTCAAAGATTCAACTTTGTTTCTACTTATTGACTCTGGTCCGTCACACTGTTTTCAAATTTTGGAGACTCCGCCTGGAGAACAGCAGGACTGTGGGGTAAGTGATTGGTAACGGTGGGAGTCCAGCTGGCTGCCTGGACTGGGGAAGGGGTGGAGGGGCGGGGCAGAATTAGAGTTCTTTCTTGCAGGCTGCCAGGAATTTCTCCTGCAGAACTCCCCTCCTGGCTGTGCTGCTCCCGCTCCCCCCCCCCCCCCCCCCCCCCCCCCCCCCCCACCTTG
>NW_005353538.1:5912367-5921515 GCF_000412655.1 Myotis brandtii | reverse complement strand
CTTGCTAAGAGTTGAATAGGTGCATTAAGGGGTTTTATTTGTTTGTTTGTTTTTCTCTCTGAATCTGAAAGTCCTGGGCTGAGCCTAATTGGCTCCAGGTCAAAAACGCTTTTCTGGTTGCAGGGGCCTGTTCAGTTTAGAGAGGGCACACGAGCCAAGAACTCCATCTCTGGTTGCACACAGCATATTGCTCTAGGCTTCTATATTTCTGCTGTAACATTGCTTATAGATATACTAGAGGCCCAGTGCACAAAATTCATGCACAGGTAGGGTCTCTAGGCCTGGCTGGTGATCAGGGCCAATCGGGGCCTTCCTTTATTTCGCGCCGCCCCCTGGTGGTCAGCACATGTCATAGTGAGCAATTGAACTCCCGGTCTCCCGGTCAAACTCCTGAGGGGACCCTTTGCATATTAGCTTTTTGTATATAAAGATATGTATAATGACATAGTTCTTTCTGTCTGTTTTGCTAGTTACTAAGGGAAATTAATAAGATGGGGCAAACACCTCAGTTCCTGAGAATAATCCCTTCGGATGGATTTTATCTGAATGGACTCAATATGCTTGTCCTCCCATGACTAAGAGGATGATGGTATTTTATTGCAAGAGCCTGGGCTGGGGGGCCCCGCTGCTCCTGGAAGCCTGAATCCATCACAGGGACTTCAGGGACTTCCCAGCAGCTGCCCAGAGGTCTTTATCTCAGGGACTCTCCCTGCTCTCCCTCTCAAGACATCAGCCATTTAAAATGTTTAGCTGGTGAAAGGAAAACTGTGAAGCGCTTTTAAATCCAAGCACAGGGCCTGATATTTCCCCTGCCTGCTCTCCAGCCTCCTAAAAATGGCAAAGCACACTGGACGATTAAACAGCTCACTTTTAAGTACATTGAAGGAATGCAATAATCACCAGGAATCCAAGTGGGCCATTTAAGTTTAATTGATGTCCTTTAAATTATTGACATAAAATGTAAATTTGTTTGCCTGGATTTGCAAGAATAAATTAATGTTATTTATCTCTGTTAAAAAATTTGTCAGGGTAATAATTGGCTTTAAAATTTCATAAAGTTAAGAACTAATAAGTGGATATAACTAAAATGAAGAGGTTTAATAAAGCTTTTCAGTAATAATTATCTATACCTAAACATAGTTTCCCAAAGTCTTTGATAACTTGGAACTTTGGAGTTTTACTGGGTTAAGTGATGAAGATTGTTGGATATCTAGATATCTTAAAATAACAGATTACTGAAATATTAATCCAAGTATGCCTACTTTTGGCTTATTGCAGAGAAGCTGGAGGGTGGATTTGGATCTGTTAATGAATATATCTTGTATTTTATTTCAAATATGTTTCTTGAAAACGTGAGTGTATTTGCCAATGAAAGAACCTGTTTCTGGAAGTTCTATAATGTATTTGCCAATCTGAGGAATGTTAATTACTTACTTATCACTAAAAAGATCAAAATTTCTAAGAATTAAGAATTCTAATTAAGCTGGGAATTGCTTCGATGTTCGGTGAGGTATGCAGATGACTCTAGGATGGCTCAATGGTTATGACTGGGATTAGAGTGTATGATTACAACACAAATCACAGCAACTTTGTAATAGTGTGTCTTCATCCTGCTTCACCCATGTGTTTAAAGGGGTGGATAAACTTTTTTCATTTTATATTGACAATTTTTTTCACTCAAAAATACTTTTTGTCTAATTACTAAGTGCTAGTGCTTTCCAGGGGTTTGAGTGCCACAGCAGTGAAACAAAATTGTCTAGTCAGTGGTCGACAAACTGCGGCTCGAGAGTCACATGCGGCTCTTTGGCCCCTTGAGTGTGGCTCTTCCTAAGCCTTAGGAGTACCCTAATTAAGTTAATAACAATGTACCTACCTATATAGTTTAAGTTTAAAAAATTTGGCTCTGAAAAGAAATTTCAATCGTTGTACTGTTGATATTTGGCTCTGTTGACTAATGAGTTTGCCAACCACTGGTCTAGGTCATGGGCATCTATGGGTTTTAATCTGAATCAGTGTTAGAGAAATTGAGATGATGTTGTCTGTAAATCATTCAGTCAATTGTTGATGATATGCATTTACTGCCATTTTCTTGTTCATATTTTTTATCTTTTATTTTTTTCTTCTTCTTCTTAAAGAAAACCCTTTAACAATTCATCTAATACTGGTTTGATGGTGATGAACTCCTTTGGCTTTTTCTAGTGTGAAGCTCAGTTCTATAATAGCTTTGCTGGGTAGAGTAATCTTGGTTGTAGGTCCTTGCTTTTCATCATTTGAATATTTTTTGCCATGCCTTTCTGGCCTGCAAAATTTCTGTCAGGATATGGGCCCTCCCTTGCAGGTAACTGCTTTTCTCTTGCTGTTTTTAAGATTCTCTCTTTGCCTTTAACCTTTTGCATTTTAACTATGATGTGTCTTGGTGTGGGCCTTTTTGGGTCCTCTTGTTTGGAACTCTGTCCTTCTTGGACTTATATGTCTATCTCTTTTACCAGGCAAGGAAAGTTTTCTGTCATTATTCCAAATATGTTTTCAATTTCTTGCTCCCTCTCTTCTTCTTCTGGCACCCCATGATATGAATGCCAATATGCTTGAAGTTGTCCCAGAGGCTTCTTACACGATCTTCATATTTTTGAATTCTTTGTTCATTTTGCTGTTCTGATTGGGTGTGTTTTGTTGTTGTTGTTGTTTTTGCTTCCTCATATTCCAAATCGCTGATTTGATTCTCAGCATTCTCTACTCTAATGTTGATTCTCTGTAAATTATTCTTCATTTCAGTTAGTGAATTCTTCATTTCTGACTGGTCCTTTTTTATGTCATTAAAGTCATCACGAAGTTCCTTGAAGTTCTCATTAAGTTCCTTGAGCATCCTTATAACCATTGTTTTGAACTCTGTATCTGGTAGTATTTTTGCTTTCATTTCACTTAGTGTTTTTGGTTTTGTTTTTCTGAAGATTTCTTCTGTTCTTTTATTGGCAACATGTTTCTTTGTCTCCGCATTTAGGCTGATTCCCTGTGTTTGTTTCTATGTGTTAGGTAGAGCTGCTATGTCTCCTGGAATTGGTAGAGTGGCCTTGTGTAGTAGGTGTCCTGTAGGACTCAGTGGCTCAGCTTCCCAAGTCACCTGAGCTGGGCACTCTAGGTACAGCCCTGTGTGTGTTGTGTGCATTGTCCTGTTGTAGGTGAGCTTTGATTTCTGTGTGTACCAGCTGTGACTACATCAGAAGAGCTGCTGTGCAAGAGACACCACAGTGAAGATGGACTTGCTTCAGTGGGGCTTTGGTGCTCAAGGAGTCCACCCCTTGAATGTGTTAATCATAGATGTGGTAGGTTGTAATCTGGGTTAGTCTGAAGCTGACCACTGGGTGCACTGGCTCTGGGGCCTCCTGGAAGGTGCAAAGTCAGCTACTGCCTGTGCCCTGCCTGGGGAATGAGCTACAGAGCAATCTGCAGATGGCTGCAACTTGTGTTGGGCTTGGAGGTGCCCAGGAGAGGCAAAGCTGTGTGCCAAATCAGGCTGCTGCTAGTGCCAGGCCTAGGACCACTTCTAGAGAGGTATGGGGCACACTGAGGCCAGCTGCTGCTTGTTTGAGAGATTTAGGAAACTCTGAAGCCTGAGCCAGGACAGGCCATTCATATGGAAAAGCCACTGCAAACAGCTTGGGTGGAGCTGAAAATTGGGTGGGGGGGGGGGGCGGTCTCAGGGAATCACCAGGGCAGGGCGAACAATGTGGGCCAGGTTGATGGAGACTCAGATATGGCAAAGGCCTGTAGGTACTGTGGCAGGGAGGTCTCATCAAAGGAACAATGAGCTCTGCCAGCACTTTTGTCTGGGAGAAAGCTGCCCCCAGTTCTTGCTCTGATGCCAAGTAATTTAGTTCCTCCCCATCTGTCCCTGGATCCTTTCAAGCTGCTGCCCCAGTGCTGGAGCTCCAAGGGAGTGAGTCCAAGTAAGTCCACGCATAGGCCATTTAAGAGGAACCTCCAGCAGCCTCCATCTCACTCAGCCACAAACCCCACTGATTTTTACAGCCCAAAGTTATGGGGATTTCTCTTTCTGGCTCTGAAACCCTGGCCTGTGGGGTCTGGTGTGTGGCTAGGGCCCTTTGATCCTCACTGGGACTTCTGCAGCCAAGATATCCCTCTGATTAAAAACACATATGTGGGTGTTGGACCAGCCCATCCCACGCCTCTGCCTCTTCTACCAGTCTCAATGTGGCTTCTTCATTAATTCTCCTAGTTGTAGGATGTCTAGTCAGCCAGATTTCAGGTGGTTTTGAAGATAGTTGTTCTATAGTTTAGTTGTAATTTTGATGTGGTTGTGGGAGGAGGTGAGTGCTGCATTTACCTATACCACCATCTTGACCCTCCCTACCACTTTCCTGTGAATTTGTATTTATGGATCCTGCCTCTTCAGAGTGAAGATAAGGGCAAGTGAAGAGGGTTATGGAGACTGGCTTCCATGTTGGGAAGTGACATGTGGTGAGAAAGAAAAAACCTGGTGCCTTTTGGCCCCAGATAGAGTGTGTGAAGGGTGTGAATGCCCTCTGACCGTCTGCTCACTGGTGCAGATTAGCCACTTATGGCCCCAAACACATAATTATCTAAATGCTGGGAGGAGCACAGGACGACTTTATGATGAGGTCACCTGCAGCACAATAGGGAGCCCTGGGGGATGAGAAGCCCCTTCTGGGTGGGGTGAGCAGTGTGTCAGGCAGGGCTGAGGACCAGAGTCTCACTCTCTTCCTGCTCAGCTCCTGCACATCCGTTCCATCAAAGTGCATCTGGGGGAGGGGGTGGGGTGACTGGATAAAGGAGGTGAAGAACATATATGCAGACCCCATGGGCACGGACAACAGAGTGGTGAAGGCCAAGGGAGGGGGATAAGGGGGAGGTCTGGAGGGGGTAAAGGGGGGTAAAGGGGAACACTTGCAATAATGTCAACATGAATTTTTTTTAATTAAAAAGAAAGAAAGCACAGGTTTTAAAAAACGTGCATCTGGACTCTGAGACAGCAGGGGGCACTGTGGGCCTATCCCTGAGGGTCTGTGAGGGCAGGATCCCTGCCTTGGGCTCTGCTCTGTGCTCACTGGGGACCAGCTGCTGTGATGTCCCACAGCCCCAGGAGCGGCTCCCCAGTCACACCCAGACTCGGCTTTCACCAAATTTAGGCCCAGGGACACCAGGAGGAGGGAACATTTTGCGTGAAGGCTTCCTCTGTCCTCCCACGGGAGGAGAAGAGAGATTACGCAGCTCTCCCACTTGTGAGGCTCAGAAGCAGAGTGGGGTCATCTCCTCCTCACCCTCCTCCCTCGCTGCGCAGGTGCCTGGCAGTGGAAACAGGAGAAGTGATTATGGGGGACACTTGGGGAACATGCTGGGATAAACAATTCCAGACTCACCTCTCTGAGTCTCCACTCCTCTGTGGTAGGGTCCTGGGCACAGTCTGGGCTGTGCAGAAAGCCTGTGTCAGAGTCTTGGGGCAGAATTTCACCCTCTTCTGCACTGGAAACAGCAAAAATGTTGGAAGCTATGGTGCCGGCCGGTACATGTTCCTGGTGCGGCCCCCGAAACTGTGATACTCGGAAGTTCTCGGCCCTCGGGGATCCCAGGTCAGATCTCCGTCCCTGAGTCCGGTCACAAAGCCGATTTGATGATCATCGGCCTCAGTGGAGGACAAGGCTGATTATTACTGACCTGCTTTTGACAATAGCTCCTACGGTGACACAATGTTCCAAGTCCCTGAGAAACTGAGACCAAAACCTGCCCCTGTTCCCCTTGTAACCCTATGACTGCCTGTGACAAACAAGGAGGGTGTCTCAGGGGCACCCCAGAGGGTCTGAGGTCCTAACTCTGCTGGCACAGATCAACTTCAAAGTGTCAGTGACCATTGCTGCCTCTCATGCTGTTCCTTTTCTTAATAGCTTGGGATATAAGATACAGGTCATAAAGGCCGCCCATTTAAAGTGTACAACTCATTGCTGTGCAGTGTGTTTACAGAGCTGTAAAGCCATCACTATAACCTATTGTAAAGCATTCGTAGCACCTCTCAATGTAGATGCTCCTTTCATATAAATGTAACCAGAAAATACATGGCCCTTTGTTACTATTCCACTGCATTCTTAGTTGTGTGTGAGGTCCATCCATGCTGGGGCAGGGATCAGCAAGCCAGCCACTTTTTTACTAGTAAGTCACACTCATTGCATCGACAGACCAGATGCTGCTGCTCCATTCATCCCTCAATGGACCTTAGGGTTCGTTTTCACCTTGTGTGTGTTATGCATAATTCTGCGAGGAACGTTGGTGTAAATGTTTTTGTTTTTGTAGGTTCGTGTTTTCATTTTTGGGAGGCAGCGTGGAATGTAATTGCTGAGTCATATGGGAACGTCATGTAGTGTTATTTGGGGAGCTGTCAGATGCTTTCCAATATGGCTGCGCTGGTTTCATTTCTACAACAATGTATGAGGCTCCAAGTTCTCCTCATCCCCCCAGACAAGTGCTGTTCTCTCTCATTTGTATCACAGCCCTTCCAGTCTGGGTGAAGCTGTGCCCCATTGCAATTTTGACTTGCAGTTCCCTGAAGATCAACGATGCTGAGCTTCTTTTCGTTGCTGTATCGTTTTCCTCGAGTTGTCAGCAGCTGAGCTGTGAGCACTCTCATCACTGACATGAAGAAACTGCTGAAATGACACCTTCAAACCGCACACCTGCACACAGCACAGTGTCCTTGTTCAGGGACAGAATTGCTCTCAGAGACAGTGAAATGGACAGCAGGAAGCCAGCCTGGTCATGTGAGGACCAGAAGACAGGGACGTCCCATGGAATCGGCCCGTGACAGGGGCTGCAGCCTCAAGGTTCTCACCTTTATTCCAGGATGGTTGTAGAGTCTCCTCTCGAGCATGTCTCTACTTCAGTCACCACTTTACACCATCCCTGGCATAGCCTGTGTCTTCTGATGCCTCCGCCCAGGCAGTGCCCCTGGGAACCGGGACTCCGATGGAGCCTGACCGTGGCCCTTCACCTCCCTCCCCACCCCACACAGGGCATCCGCACTGACCTCACAGCCACGTGGACTCCAGACAACCACATGGCAAAGGCTGCCAGTGGACATTTTAGGACAGAATAAAATCCCTACAAAGGGGAAAAAACACCCGAATTAATGTAGAAATAGATGTGTTGATGTAAAAGATTAATATCCAAAAAAGTATGAAAATTTTGCTTATCTATATTAAAAATGTGTTTTAACAAACACCAGCCAGAATTTTTGGAAAATGTGACACTTTTTTCTAACATTTAAATGGAAAAATTTAAGTCTAGGAATACTGTTTGCAAATACATTTTGCAAATGAACAAGAAGGTAAAAATACATAATATATTGAGATATCTTTTAAAACAAATTAAAGATGTTGAAGCTGTTGCAAAAACAAAGCAGAACAAACAACCAAAAATCAACGGACAGTGACTGAGAATCACAGTATCAAGGAGTCAGACCATGGGTGAGGGAGTAGAGACAGTGTCCTGCTGAGCAGCAGAAAACAGCTGGGCTCCCAGGGCCTAGGCCAGTGATGGCGAACCTTTTGAGCTCGGCGTGTCAGCATTTTGAAAAACCCTAACTTAACTCTGGTGCCGTGTCACATACAGAATTTTTTTTGATATTTGCAACCATAGTAAAACAAAGATGTATATTTTTGATATTTATTTTCTATATTTAAATGCCATTTAACAGAAAAATCAACCAAAATATGAGTTCGCATGTCACCTCTGACACGCGTGTCATAGGTTCGCCATCACTGCCCTAGGGCCATGGGGAAGTGTGTGTCCTGTGACCACCAGGGGGCACTGTGAGATCATCTTTCAGTGAGGATGTTAGTTGGAAGGAGCCTGGGCCTGGGGGCTGAGCCAGGGGCTCACAGATGAGGACCCAGTTGGAAGTGTTCTTCCTTCCACAGCTCTCCCAAGGGGTAAAGCTAACCGTCATCTCCCTCAGTCTGGGGTGTGAGCTTAGCTCCGGCACTAGGGCTCACGGAGGGGCCGGGCAGTCAGTGGATGGACTGCCTCTCCTCTGGCAGAGACTGGAGAAAAACAGGAGGCCCCAGGCAGCCCAGCCCCAGTGTGCGCCTCCGGGTCTCTGTGCACCAGGTTCTGGTCCCCGCTCCACCTCATGCGCCTCCCTCACTGCACAGGTAGGGAAGGCCTCAGGGACAAGGTCTTCTGTTTTGTTCAATTCTGTTTTATTCCTTACATGCTTCGTTTCCTAAGAAACTTGACCCGGGTTCCTGCCGCATCGCTGGCAAGTGTCTGTGTTGGCAGGTGTCCTCTTCCAGTCTGTGCTGACTCGGCCATCCTTCCTCTCTGCACCTACAGGAAAAACAGCCAGACTCACATGCACCCTGAGCACTGGCTTTGCTGTCAGGTGGTTTAAGCAGGAGCCTGGGAGCCCTTCCCAGGATCTCCAGTTGTTTAAATCAGACTCAGATAAGCACCAGGTTTTCAGGGTCCCTAGCCAATTCTCTGGATCCAAAGATGCCTCAACGAACTCAGACGTTCTGCACATCCCTGGGCTGCAGCCTGAGGATAAGGCTGAGTATTATTATGATAGATGGATTGGCAACTCTAAGATGTGCACAGGAAAAGTGAGACAAAAACCCCCTCTCTGCTCCCCATTTCTTGTGCAGTCACCCCTGCTCATGGCTCTGACCAAGTCAAGCTCAGCAGTGACTGGTGTTGTCAGATCTTCATTCAGCACCTGCTTTTCCTTGGACCAGTAGTTCTGACAATGACATGCTTTTACTTTTTAAAAAATATGTTTTTATTGATTTCAGAAAGAAGAAGGGTGAGGGAGCGAGAAATAGAAACATCGATGAGAGAGAAATATCGATCAACTGCCTCCTGCACAGACGCCCTGCTTTAGTTCAACTTTTAGGTTGATTTATTCCTTATACATTCTCACTTTGTTCATGTTTGCACAAGCAAAATTTTCTTGCTCAGAGATTAAAAAAAAATTCCAGTGTAGATATTTGAGATCATCAAATCAGCTTGATCCAGGCCATGCTCACTCTGATTTTTTAAAAATAAATCTTTACTGTTCAGATTATTACAGTTGTTCCTCTTTTTCCCCCCCCCATAGCTCCCCTCCACCCGGTTTCCACCCCAC
>NW_005353538.1:5897662-5910627 GCF_000412655.1 Myotis brandtii | reverse complement strand
CTCTATATCCAGTAGTTTGCTTTCCTCCATTTCTTTCATTTGTGACCTGTTTCTTTGTCTCCGCATTTTGGCTGCTTCCCTGTGTTGATAGAGTGGCTTTGTGTGCTAGATGTCCTATAGGGCCCAGTGGCTCAGCCTCCCTAATTACCTGAGGTGGACACTCTTGGTGCACCCCTTTGTGGGCTGTGTGCACAGGCTTGTTGTAGTTAAGCCTTGATTGCTGTTGGTATCACTGGGAGGAATTGACCTCCAGGTCAATTGGCTGTGCGGACCAGTTGTGTCTACAGTGGGAGAATGTCTGTGCTGGAGACACCCGTATGGGGCAGGACATGATTCAGTGGGGCTTCAGCACTCACTAAGTCTGTCCCCTGAGTGTGTCTCTTATGGATGTGGAGAGTTGTAATCTGAATGGTCTCACTCTGACCACTGGGTAGAGTGGCTCTTTTGGATTTCCAAGGAGGTGCAGTCAGCCACTGCCTGAGGCCACCCAGCAGGAGCTACAGAGAGATCTGCAGATTCCTCCTCTTTGTTTGGGGTTTGGAGGTGCCCAGATGAGGCACAGCTGTGAAGCAAGGCAGGCTGCTGATGAGCCTTGGGCCTTCTTTTGGAAGCTCTGGGATTGTCTGACCTAGCTGCAGTTTGACAGGTTTTTAGGTGAAAGGCCAGGCCATTCATATGCAAAAGCCTCTATACACAGCTTGGGTGGGGTTGTAAATTGGGTAGGGCGGGGTCTCAGGGAATCACAGGGTAGTGCAAACAGCAATGGTTGCCCAACGGTCCTGCCCTGGATAGGTCCCTGGGTCTCTGTGTCCTGCGGCCCTGTGCAGGAACAATGACCGCTGCAAGCACCTCTGTGAGAAAGCCACCCTCACATTCTGGCCCTATGCCAGACAGTCCAGTTTCTCTCTGTATGAGTCTGGGTCCCCAGATTCTCGCCCGGAACTGGAGTTCAGAGCAATCAGGAGCTTGTATCTCCCTCCTGATTGAAAAAGACAACAGCATACCCAGCTGCCAGTCCCTTTTACGCATGCCTCTGTACCTCCGCACTTCCACACCTCTGCACCTCCTACCGCACTCAATGCGCTTTTCTCTTTCCTTCTAGTTGTAGAATTTCCACTCAGCCAGCCTTCCCGTGGTTCTGGATGATATTTGTTTTGTCTTTTAGTTGTAGTTTTAATGTGGTTGTGTGCGGCAGCAAGTTCAGGTGTTTACCTATGCCGCCATCTTGGTTGTCCCTCCCCACTCTGATTTTTATTATTTCCTTCCTCCTACTCACTTTGGGCTTTGTTTGTTCTTTTTCTAGATCCATTAGGTATAAGGTTAGATTGTTTGAGATTTTTCTTATTTCTGAGGTATACACTTTTAGGATTGCTTTTGCTGTGTCCCATAGATTTTGGGTGGTTGTGTTTTCATTTTCATTTCTCTCAAGGTACCATTTGATTCTTCCTTGATCTCATTGTTAAGTAATATGTTATTTAGCCTCCATGTGTTTGTGTGTTTTTCAGTTTTTTTCTTATAATTGAATTCTAGTTTCATGCCATTGTGGTCAGAGAAGATACTTGATATGATTTCAGTCTTCTTAAATTTATTGAGACTTGTTGTGTGGCCCAACATGTGGTTTATTCTGGAAACTGTTCTGTGTGCACTTGCAAAGAATGTATATTCTGCTGATTTGGGTGAAATGCTCTAAAAACATCAATTAAATCCATCTGGTCTAATATTTCATTTAAGGCCATTGTTTCCCTATTGATTTTCTGTCTGGAAGATCTATCCATTGATATTAATGGGGTATTAAAGTCCCCTACTATGACTGTAATATTGTTGATCTCTCCCTTTATGTCCATCAACATTTGCTTCATAAATTTAGGTGTATTGGATGTTAAATGTTTACCAGGCTTATATTCTCTTGTTGGATTGATCCCTTTATCATTATGTAATGCTCTTCCTTGTCTCTTATTAAAGTCTATTTTGTCTGATATAAGTATTGCTGCCAGTTTTACATTGATTCACAATACCGTCCAGGTTTTAAGTGTACAACTCAACAAAACATCATCTATGACTGCATTGTGTCCATCACACAAAGCAAAGTCTCTTCCCATTCCCTTATTCCCTTTGCCCCACTTCCACCTACTCCCATCCTCCTTTCCCTCTGGCTATCACCATACTGTTGTCTGTGTGTATGTGGCATATATATGTGGGTTGTTGCTTTTTTGTTTGTGGTTTATTTTTGTTGTTATTTTTTTTGCTTAAATCCTTCACCTTCATTCATCCAGCCCTCTCCTCCCAACCTGTTCCATGTATCCATGCCTATTTCTATCTTGTTCATCAATTTAGTTTGTTCATTAGATTGCACATATAAGAGAGATCATATGATATTTGTCTTTCTCTGACTGGCTTCCTTTTGACCCAGTGATCCCACTACTGGGAATATATCCAAAGAAACCCAAACCACAAATTTGAAATAATATATTCATGAACTATCTTTTCCCAACCCTTTACTTTCAGTCTACCAGTATGTGTCTTTTACTCTGAAGTGGGTCTCTTGTAGTTAGCATATGTATAGGTGTTGTTTTCTTATCCATTTAGCTACCCTATGTCTTTTGATTGGAGCATTTAATATATTTACATTTAAAGTGATTATTGATAGGTATGTAGTTATTGCCATTTTATTATCCATATTTACATTTTTAAACTTGCTTTCTTAAAGAACTCCCTCTAGCATTTGTTATAATACTGCTTTGGTGGTGATAAATTCCTTTAGCTTTTTCTTATATGGGAAGATGTTTATCTCTTTCAATTTTAAATGATAGCCTTGCTGGGTAAAGTAGTCTTGGTTGTAGATTCTTGCTTTTCATTACTTTGAATATTTTGTGTCAATCCCTTCAGGCCTGCAAAAGCTTCTGTTGAGAAATCAGCTGACAGTCTTATGGAAGCTCCCTTACAGGTAACTACTTTTCTCTTGCTGCTCTTATGAATCTTTTTAACCTTTGCCATTTTAATTATGTGTCTTGGTGTGGGCCTCTTTGAGTTAATCTTGTTTGGGACTCTCTGCGCTTATTGGACTTTTATGTCTATTTCCTTTGCCAGGTTATGAAAGTTTTCTTCAAATAGGTTCTCAATCTCTTACTCTTTCTACTCCTTCTGGTACCCCTAAGATGTGAATGTTGTTACACTTGATGTTGTCCCAGAGGTGCCTAAACTATCCTCATTAGTGGCGGTGAACACCTTTTCATGTCTATTGGCCATCTGTATATCCTCTTTGGAGAAGTGTCTATTCAGGTACTCTGCCCATTTTTTAACTGTATTGTTTGTCCTTTTGGTGTTGAGTTTTATGAGTAATAAATTTTGAAAATTAACCCCTTATTGAATGTATCATTGACAAATATCTTCTCCCAATAAGTAGGTTGTCTTTGCATTTTGTTGATAATTCAGGGAAAAGTAATGTTAATGACTGAACAGCTGAGAAGTTGAGCTGTGAGCAAACTTTAGGGAACTGATGTGTTTATGGAAATTAAAGGGTAGTTTAATTATACAAAAAAATTATTTTTCTGTACTTCATTGAAGTTGATTTTATCATGAGGAATGTGCCAAAGATAAAACATTAGTTCAGAGAGCATGAAAGTCTGTAAACTATTACTGAAAAGGTTCTACAGTCTTTTAATGAAGCCATAGAATTCAGTGAGTTGATGACAACGTAAAAGCCACTTTCTTAGTAACATAAAACTTCTATCAAGTAGGTCTCAGCCATGACTGTACCAGAATCACCTGTGATGCTTTTTCTAAGCATGAAGGCATCAGGGGCCCAGTCCAAATCTAACAAGTTAGTATATGTATGGTTGAGGCCTTGGCAACTGTTTTTGTTTTAAATTGATTTGAGAGAAAGAGGAATGGGGAAATAGGAGAGAGAAACATTAACTTGTTGTTCCACTTATTTATGCATTCCTTATATGTGCCCTGACCAGGGATCAAACACATAACCCTGGCATATTGGGACAACGCTCTAACCAACTGAGCTGCCTGGTCAGGGCCTTGGCAGCTGTTTTTAAATGTGATATAGCTGATTCTGAATTGGTGGCCAAGGTTAAGAATTACTGAAGCAACCTTGCAAAAGAGATTAACAAACATAAGTTCTTTGAAAACACCAAATAAAAGCATTCTTACAGAACACAAACAATTCTAGGCTTAGATGGTTTCAATGATGAATTCTCCTGGATATTAAGGAAGAAATAGTTCTACATTACTCAAACTCTTTCAGAGAATAGAAAATGGGAGAACATTTCCCAAGTCCATATAAGAAAAAAAAATTAAAGGCCAATATTTCATGAATATATATGTAAAAATTATACATATACTAGAGGCCCAGTGTATGAAATTCGTGCACGGGGGGTGGGGGGTGTCCCCTCAGCCAAGCCTGCATCCTCTCACAATCCAGGACCACTGGCTCCTAACTGCTTGCCTGCCTGCCTGCCTGGTTTTTAAATGTGATATAGCTGATTCTGAATTGGTGGCCAAGGTTAAGAATTACTGAAGCAACCTTGCAAAAGAGATTAACAAACATAAGTTCTTTGAAAACACCAAATAAAAGCATTCTTACAGAACACAAACAATTCTAGGCTTAGATGGTTTCAATGATGAATTCTCCTGGATATTAAGGAAGAAATAGTTCTACATTACTCAAACTCTTTCAGAGAATAGAAAATGGGAGAACATTTCCCAAGTCCATATAAGAAAAAAAAATTAAAGGCCAATATTTCATGAATATATATGTAAAAATTATACATATACTAGAGGCCCAGTGTATGAAATTCGTGCACGGGGGGTGGGGGGTGTCCCCTCAGCCAAGCCTGCATCCTCTCACAATCCAGGACCACTGGCTCCTAACTGCTTGCCTGCCTGCCTGCCTGATTGCCCCTAACCACTCGCCTGCCTGCCTGATTGCCCAACTGCTTGCCTGCCTGACTGCCTGAATGCCCCTACCCACTCTCCTAATTGCCCCAACCACCTCTGCCTCAGCCCCCGCCGCTGCAGCTTCATCTGGAAGGATGTCCCGAATGACGTCCGGCAAACTTTAGGGAACTGATGTGTTTATGGAAATTAAAGGGTAGTTTAATTATACAAAAAAATTATTTTTCTGTACTTCATTGAAGTTGATTTTATCATGAGGAATGTGCCAAAGATAAAACATTAGTTCAGAGAGCATGAAAGTCTGTAAACTATTACTGAAAAGGTTCTACAGTCTTTTAATGAAGCCATAGAATTCAGTGAGTTGATGACAACGTAAAAGCCACTTTCTTAGTAACATAAAACTTCTATCAAGTAGGTCTCAGCCATGACTGTACCAGAATCACCTGTGATGCTTTTTCTAAGCATGAAGGCATCAGGGGCCCAGTCCAAATCTAACAAGTTAGTATATGTATGGTTGAGGCCTTGGCAACTGTTTTTGTTTTAAATTGATTTGAGAGAAAGAGGAATGGGGAAATAGGAGAGAGAAACATTAACTTGTTGTTCCACTTATTTATGCATTCCTTATATGTGCCCTGACCAGGGATCAAACACATAACCCTGGCATATTGGGACAACGCTCTAACCAACTGAGCTGCCTGGTCAGGGCCTTGGCAGCTGTTTTTAAATGTGATATAGCTGATTCTGAATTGGTGGCCAAGGTTAAGAATTACTGAAGCAACCTTGCAAAAGAGATTAACAAACATAAGTTCTTTGAAAACACCAAATAAAAGCATTCTTACAGAACACAAACAATTCTAGGCTTAGATGGTTTCAATGATGAATTCTCCTGGATATTAAGGAAGAAATAGTTCTACATTACTCAAACTCTTTCAGAGAATAGAAAATGGGAGAACATTTCCCAAGTCCATATAAGAAAAAAAAATTAAAGGCCAATATTTCATGAATATATATGTAAAAATTATACATATACTAGAGGCCCAGTGTATGAAATTCGTGCACGGGGGGTGGGGGGTGTCCCCTCAGCCAAGCCTGCATCCTCTCACAATCCAGGACCACTGGCTCCTAACTGCTTGCCTGCCTGCCTGCCTGATTGCCCCTAACCACTCGCCTGCCTGCCTGATTGCCCAACTGCTTGCCTGCCTGACTGCCTGAATGCCCCTACCCACTCTCCTAATTGCCCCAACCACCTCTGCCTCAGCCCCCGCCGCTGCAGCTTCATCTGGAAGGATGTCCCGAATGACGTCCGGAAGGTTGTTCAGCTGTCTGGTCTGATTAGCATATTACACTTTTATTATTTATAGATGAAAAATAAATCCCATATACAGGTAATTACATTATGATGAAATTCAGTTTACTCTGGCAACACATAGTTTAACATTTAAAAATTGATAATGTAATTCACATATGAGAAAAATAAAGGAAAAGGCCCATGTAATCATTTTAAGATAGGAACATTTGATAAATTTCAATATGCATTCAAAACTTTAAAACTCTTTGCAAACTAGGAATTGAAGGAATCAGTCTTTATACAATAAACAGAATTTACAAAAAAGCCTTTATCATACTTAATAGTAAAATATTGAAAACTTTTTACCCTAATATTATTATGGGAGGAGGAAGCCCACTATTGCCACTTCTATTCAGTGTTTTATCAGAGGTCCTAGTGTGACCAGATAAGAAAAATGAATGTTATAAGAACTTGAAATAAATAAAAAAAGTCATCATTCACAGATAGCATAATTGTGTACATAGAAAATCTAAAAAGAAACCAAACTACTGATAATCAATTTGGTTTTAGATACCAGCACAATAAAAAAAATTGGAATTTTAAAAATGAGATTTACAATAGC
The DNA here is from genome assembly GCF_000412655.1 of Myotis brandtii. Lineage (NCBI taxonomy): Eukaryota > Metazoa > Chordata > Mammalia > Chiroptera > Vespertilionidae > Myotis > Myotis brandtii. The sequence goes on along the minus strand of NW_005353538.1, from coordinate 5,903,812 downwards.
TTGAACACACCCAGAAATAAATTTTATGGAAGGTGTGGAAGACTTTTATACAGAAAATAAAAACCTAAATAAATAGAACATACCATGTTCATAGATCAGAGGATATTCTCTCCAAATTATCTATAGTCACTATGAATCTAACCACAACCCCTGGAGATTTATGTGTGCATGTATGAAATTGACTAACTGATTCTAAAATTTATATGGAAATATAAAAGATCAAGACTAGCCAAGATGCTCTTGAAGAATTCAAAACTGGATTAATTTATTGTACTGGAAATCAAGATTTCTAAGTAGTTCAGACAGTGTGATGGTATAAGTAGACAAAACAGCCCAGAAACAGCCCCCTATGTAGACCCTTGATCAATGACAAAGGTATAGCACTGGGAAGTAGAGTTTTCAATAAATGGTTTGAGTCAATAGCTAACTGTGAAATGTAAAATAGTAAGATAATAGATATCTTTATGACCTTGGTAACAATTTCCTCAAATTGGCCATAGTAGGCATTAACTATGAAGGAAAAGACTGATAAATTGGAGTACATTAACATAAACTTATTTTAATTGAAAGATATCAAGAGTGCAAAACCAGAGTGGGAAAAGATATATGCAATGCATATAACCAAAAGCTTCCATAATTGGAATATTTTTTACTCGAATCTATATACTAGGGGCCCAGTACATGAATTCATGCACCTTGAAAAGAACTGTGTGAGGCTGCGATGGGCACAGGGGTGGGTCTTGGCCCATCCTCTGCTCCCCCACCCAGCCCCTCCTGCTGGCCCCCACATCCCGACTGCTGGCAGCCCTGCTCTTGCCACCGCAGCTCTCATGAGCGGACAGCGCTGGCCCCGCTTTCACCCACTGACGGCGCAGAGCGATTGGGGCCAGCACCATCAGCGGGTGCGAGCAAGCGCGGTGCATGGGTGCAAAGAATTTTCAGTAACCACCAGAGGCTCACCCTGAAGACAGAGACCAGTGCCCTGCCTTGGTCTGGCAACCCCACTCACCTGCTCCACCAGCCCGCCGTGGCCAACGCCCACCATGTTCTGTGCTCTGCCGCCTGCTGCTGATTCCCGCCATGTTCCGCGCACACCCCCTGGTAGTCAGCACATGTTATAGTGACTGGTTGTTTGGGTTTTCCACTGTTAGGTCTATTTGCATATTAATCTTTTATTGTATAGGATATGAAAGGCTAATATGCTAAGTGTTTGACAATCCGACCAGTCGCTATGATGTGCACTGATCACTAGGGGGCAGATGCTCAATGCAGGAGCTGCCGTGATGTGCACTGGCCACCTGATGATGATAAAGCAATTCTCGGCTTCCCCCAAGTGTGACACAGGCCCCGCTACCACCCCGGAGTGACAGCCCACCAAATCACAGCCAATGCTGCCAAGACCCCAGGGCGCAAAATGCAGCCCACAGCCCAGCCCAGCCTGGAAACAGTAGCTGTGGGTGCCGGGTGATGTCATGTAGCAACACCCAGCTTCCTCTCCCTAGCAACAGGCCATTTAACAATAAACGGCACCGTGGACCTGGCGCCCACAAAGCAACACTCGGCCTCCCCCAAGTGGGACACAGGCCCCGCCACCACCCTGGAGTGACACTCCACTAAATTGCAGCCGACGCTGCCGAGACCCCATGGCTCAAAATGCGGCCCACAGCCCAGCCCAGAAACTGTGGCTGTGGGCAGTGAGTAATGATGTCACATAGCAACGACTGGCTTCCTCTCCCTAGCGACTAGTCTCCTTGGAGTTTCTTCAGCCCAGGAACACGACTTGCTTTATAGCCAGGTGCAAACATTTTACACTGTAACCAAATGTCTGTGAAGCATTTTCCCGTGCCTCATCTCATTTGATCCTCATAGAAGTCCTGGAGTAGGTAGATAGGAGACTCAGTGGGATCCTATTTTCTTTTTATTAGCCAGAAAGTGGAGATTTAGAAAGTTTAGAAATGGTGGAACTTGATAATGACTTCAGGTTTCTCACTGCACAAAATATAGTCAAACACTGCTGCAGTTAAATATTTTACCCTTTGTTCTCCCTGCGTGATCTACAATAATCTGCTTTGTGTTGATATTTACTGCTATGTTGCTGACAATTACCTGACAGAGAAGTTGGGGTGCTTCACTGGGCTGGAAAAAGTTTAGCTAAATCAGAAAACAGGTCTAATTAAGCAAGTTTATCTATATATATAAAGCTCTCACTGGCACCAATTGCACAGGTGTGTTTCGATCTGTCATTGTTGATCGTGAATTTGGTTGACACTTCTATTATAGAGAAAGGGTGAATAGTAATATTCAAATGTTTCTTCTAATTAATTTCCTTTCAATGTGCACGAGTTCATGCACGGGGCCACTCTAGTAAATCAATAAGTAAACGATAGTAAATTCAATAAAGTGGACCAAAGACTTAAATAGGTATTTCCTAAAAGACTATAGACAAAGGCCACTAAGTATATAGAGATGCTCAACATTATTAGCACCTGAGAAATGCAAATTAAAACATCATCACACATCTATCAGAAAGGTAAATTAAAAAATATTGACAAAAGCAAATCTTGACAAGGATATAGGGCAACACTGAACTCTTATAAACTGCTGGTGGGCGTTTAAACTGGTGAAAGTGCATTGGAAAACTGCTTGGCAGTACCCAATAAAGATTTATCTATCTATTTCCATGACCCAATGATTTCACTTATAGTTACGTACCAACAGAAATGCACTCCTGTGTGCATCAAAAGACATACATTTAATGTTCCTGGTAGGAGTATGGGTAGTAGCCAGAAACTGGAAACAACTAAAATAAAATTAGGGAATAAATTAAAAGATATTTAACCACCAAACAGTGAAAATGAATAAACTATAGCTACAATTAATTCCCCCTTCTGTCCTATCCCTGCTACATCCCAGGGCCACATTCAATACCAGACTCTAGTTTATTCATTATTTAAATTGTCCTATGTATCCACTTCACATCTATGAGCTTATATGCCTCATAGTTCTTTAAGGAGCTAACAATTCCAAACAGAGGAGGACTGCAATTCCAGTTAGCCAGAAGCCTAAACCCAGTCTCAAGGGGATTTATGCTGAGGTCAAGTAAGTACCCTGCCCAAACTCTTGAATCATGTTAGCTAAGGGTCACATAGGTTTCTTCCTCCTCCTCCCACCCTCCTCATTCTTTTTACACAACCCTTTAAACACGTAAGTCATCCCTAGCTTGAGGCAGTTTGTGAACTCTAAGAAACCAGGCTGACCGAAGGCAGCCAGCTAATGTGAGGAAAAAGAAATTACTTCTCAGCACGCACCCCCTGGTGGTGTGAGTCCCAAGCTTGCAAACTATTCAACACTGCACACTAAAGACAGCCATCTCTATTCCTTCCTTGGACAACTGTAGATTCCCAGTACCTGACCAGGAAATAACTAATGTGGAAAGGTTCAAAGCAAAAGATTTTACAAGACTACCCAGTACAGCTGAGCAGTTGTTAAAAGCACAGGCTGTGAAGTGAGACCACCAAGGGTTAGCGTCCCGGCTCCACAGCTTATGACATCTGACCCATCATCATCCCAGGTTATATGAAGTGAAATAATACAACTGTGCACAGTATTCAATAATGACAGGGATTTAAAAGTGAAAGGCAAATGGTTTATAATTTTAAACAGTAAAAGGTAATCAATAGGTAAGATAATTGATTGATTTCCATGAAACAAATCTTTGCAGTAACCTTAAAGCACAGATACCTCTGAATATCTATAAAATATGACCAAACCATTAATTTAATAAAAACATAAAAAATTCAGCTAAAAACATGTTTTTCCTTCTAAGTTTGACAAATACAAAGTGGATCACTTACATGCAATACCAGTAAATGAGATGAAAAGTTATCAGTCACCACTGGGTGCTGCTCAAGAAGGCCTGTTTCGTGCTCTTATTTTATCCCCATTAAGCTTCTTAACCCTTTAATCTACTTTTTTCTTTTAAAAAAGAAAAACTGACACATGACAAATGCTTACCAAGTCCTTCCATTTCCAAAATAGAAGACATCTATGTAAATAAAGGCCTTACTGCACACCAAAGGTAAAACAAATTCTTTTATTGCACATTTATAAAATCTGCATAGTGGTATCAAGTGTTCTTCTCTCCCACAATTCCTTTAATTTGAAAATTCCGTTAAAATACAATATCCAAACTGGAGCCTTTTAAAAATGGTCAACAGGAAATATTTCTCTAAATATACATATAGATTTTTTTTTTTTCTTTTTACAAACCCACATCCTTTATTTTTCCAAAACAAAAAGGGAGAGGGCATCAAAATGTTCTTTTGGGTCAGCAGCAGCCTTAGACATGTTTCTGACAATTTTCAGGCCCTAGAAAATTAAATGCTTAACAATCATAAAAATGCCATCTTTAACCATCAGTTTGATCTCTGTTTCTATGGGCCTGTTTTTGTTTTGTTTTGTTTTGTTGGGGATGGTGGTACTGGGAGGGATGAGTGAAACAGGTAAAGGGAGATATAGCCAGTAATATTGTGATAAGTTTGCATGGTGACAGATGGTTACTAGACTCAGCACGATGATCACCTCGTGGGTATATAAATGTCAAATCCCTACACTGTACACCTGAAACTAATATAATATTGTATACCAACTATACTTAAATTTAAAAAAATAAAATAAAGGCTCCCTCACCAAAAAGAACAGGATCAACAGTAGGAAACACCCGAGAGTTTACATACATTCACTTTCCCATTTAAAAATAAAACCACACAAACCCACTACCGTTAGTCAAGTTTCACAATGTTCTTCCATCTAAAGTCCTTAATGCTTTCCTTCTGTCACTCAGGAGGTTTTCTGGTTTAATTAAAAATATAAATAAAAGAGAGAGAAGAAAGGAGAGGCAGCTTTCTTCTGACTTTGCCGCATCTTCTGGCCACAGGACCTGTATTCTACCCACACATAACAGGGCGGTGGTTTATCAGTAACCTGACTTGCCATCCTGCCAAGAGCCAGGCAAGGTTTCCATTCCTTATCTCTGGCAGGTAAGAATTTTCAAATGTCATCTGTAATGAGGAGGAGCTGTTCATCTGGTTCAGGTTCCGATGACTCGCCCTTCTCTTCTACTGTCAAAAATACTCATGGCTGAAGGGCAATTTAAAAAGTGGCAGAGGCTTAGAAAAGCACACGCATTCCCGTGGGTAGAAGAGGCCATCTCGGGTCTCCCGCATAATTCAACACCCCGCGCGCTGCTCCTGCCTCTTTCAGGAAAGCCGCAGTAGTGAGTCTGCTCCTGAAAAGGGCAGTTTTATTTCCAATCCTGTTACACACACAGCATGGTTGGGGTCTGGATCTGGATCTTCCTTTTCACCTAATTCCTCTCCCAAGGTAAACACTGGGCAACAGACTTCTGTTCAATGGGCAGGCAACCAAGACCAGGGCAGGCCCTGAACACATGACCGCTTACTTCACGGTCACAGCTGAAACCCCTTGAATCGACTCCATGACGGCTGCAAACCGGCTGCAAAGGTCATAGGGAGAATTGGGTCGAATAGTTGGAGGCTCCTTCAATACAATGATTTCTGCAGAAGGATCTAGAAGCCTGGGCAGAAATTCCCCTAAGCACAGCTGCAGATTCTCTGTGGAGAGAAAATGACGGTTACATATTCAGCTAAGTAGAACTCTAGTGAAAACTAATTAAGTCTGAAACTCTATGGGAAGACCCTCCAGGCAGCCCACTACCCAACCGCAGAGCATTGCTCTGGCCAACTAACAACAGATGGTGACGGCCTCAGGCCCCTCCAGGAGCAAAGACTGACTTGTCAAGTACACCAGAGCTTTAGGTCGAGCTGCCCGCCACCTGGCATATGGAAGAACCGCACTGTGCTGACTTATTTACTGACAGGACAGATCTTCCAATCATCCTTTTAAACTTTGAGAAAGAAGATGTAACACTCTGTACCATAAATATAAGGGTGCGATTGTCTTTCAAATGATTAAAATATACAGTTTGTGCACAGCGCACTAAATACAGCCATATATCACACATGGCCTACACAGAAATTGAAGACATTAAAAGGAAAGTCACACCTACTAATTACAATAGAATTTTCAATAAATACTATAAACTTGAGCACTTTAACAAGTCAATAGAAT
>NW_005353538.1:5875684-5897610 GCF_000412655.1 Myotis brandtii | reverse complement strand
GGGAGAGAGATAGAAACATCTATGATGAGAGAGAATCCTGTACACCCCCTACTGGGGATCAAGCCCGCAATCCAGCCCTTGAATGGAATCGAACCTGGGACCCTTCAGTCTGCAGGTCGACGCTCTATTCACTGAGCCAAACCAGCTAAGGCAGTCAATAGAATATCTTTACATTAGTGAGAAACTAACAGAGAAGATTCATATTAGAATATACACCAACTTTCTAAGTCTATCAAACTCACCTAAAAATAACTAGGCTCACTCCCTAAAATACTTTGGACAAGCACATCAACTGGTTGCCTCCTGCATGGACCGGGGCCAGGGATCAAACCTGCACCAGAGGTACGTGCCCTTTACCAGGAATTGAACCCTCAACCCCTCTGTCCACAGGCTGGCACTCTAACCACTGAGCAACTGGCCAGGGCGCAGCATGAATGGATTTTGATTTTTAAACTATGCAATTGGAGTCCAGATTTTGGCAACTGAAAAGTCATGGAGGTCGGACACTCCTGGAGAGCAGTGATGTTTCACGCAGGGCTTCCTGGTCGTCTGGAGATGCCTGAGCACCGCAGAGGAGGCAGGGAGGTTAGAGGAGCAGAGGCCCTGCTTCCCCGCCTCAGTAGAGCAGGTCCACTTCTCACTCCCTAACCCCAGGGGCTCCCATAATCCTTTGACGAGGTTTGGCAACATGTGCTATAGAGTGAGCCCACTGTAATTTCTGTAATTCCCTAGAGCCTTAGAGATTACTGGGAGTGCTAAAAGCAACACACCTGCAATATCTTGCCCCAGGTAAGAGCACCAGTGTTTTCTCATGACCTCAATGGCATCCAGGTCATCCTTGGAGATGTCATTATTGATGATGAGGTGAATGCAGGGAATGATCAACTCATTCATCATATTAATGCCCTCTGTTACCGAGTGGTCATCATTGGTTTCAAAGAGAGAAGCCGCTTTGGCATTCAGCTCCTACAGATAAAAGAATGAAAAAAAGTCTGAAAAGATAAATAAGAACTTTAGAAGATCCTAACAAGTGGCTGCCAAATTTTACCGCCATTGGAATTGCTGGGGGAATCTCTACAACAGTGGTTCTCAACCTGTGGGTCGAGACCCCTTTGGCGGTTGAACGACCGTTTCACAGGGGTCGCCTAAGACCATCCTGCATATCAGATATTTACATTACGATTCATAACAGTAGCAACGAAAATAATTTTATGGTTGGGTCACAACATGAGGAACTGTATTTAAAGGGCCAGAAGGTTGAGAACCACTGCTCTACAAACTATGTTGCTCCTCCTCCACCCATTAGCTGCTGTCATCGTATGCTGGGCACTGGGACTTGATAAAAGCTCCCAAGGTGATTCTTAGGCAGCTAAGCCTCTGACCCAATGGCCTAAACTTCCAAGTCAAGATCGTGCTTAACACATGCTTCCACTAAAAGTGGTTCTCAACCTTGGCTGCACATTAGAATCACCTGGGAATCTTTTTTTTAAGCTTGCAACGCGGGTGTGTGCCCTTGACCAGAATCGAACCCACGACCCTTCAGTCCGCAGGCCGATGCTCTACCCACTCCGCCAAACCGGCCAGGGCCACCTGGGAATCTTTTTAAAATCCTGATTTCTGGGCCTCATCCTCCAGAAATTCTGTTTCTTTGTTACTAATGTTGTGGCCCCATCTCATAACAAAGAAACAGAATTTCTGGAGGATGAGGCCCAGAAATCAGGATTTTAAAAGGATTCCCAGGTGATTCTAATGTGCAGCCAAGGTTGAGAACCACTGGTCTATTCAATGGCCCTTTAACTCCACGGAGCATCAGAACCACCTGCAGAAGACAGGAGGCTGCGCAGGCCCCAGTCTGGCTGCCTGGGAGGGGCCTGTGTGTCATCCTCGCGGGAAAGTTCCCCGGGTGATTGTGGCGCACACTGAAGGTGGAGAGCTAGCCTGGGAACCAGCCAATTCACTATTACTGCCTACCTGTGGCAGCTGAGCAGGACAGGCCAAATGTAACCTGTGTTTGGTGACTTAAAAAATAAAAGTGTAGCTCTAATAAAATTCAGATACAGTGGGGCCTTGACTTACGAGTGTCCTGACTAACGAGTTTTTCGAGATACGAGCCGTCTCTCGGCAGATTTTTTGCTTTGAGTTGCGAGCTAAAATTCGGGTTACGAGCCAGCTTCAGATACCCCACTGCTAGTTGGCGCAGCGAACGTCACAGTGAACGCCACAACATCAGCCCAGCATCACGTGTCTCACTCATTCACTTTTTGATTTGACATACGAGTAATTTGAGTTACGAGCTCCATCACGGAACGAATTAAACTCGTAAGTCAAGGCCCCACTTACACCCAATTTACAAGCCTTTCTTCAGCTTCCAAATGCTCTGCCACACCTATAACCAGTACAGAAATCAAATATAAACCAGAACAAGAAGCTCTTGAGGTCAGTGTATGTCATGACTTAACCTCCTCCATTTGGTAGTAACAGGGCAGTGGTGGAAAGGCTGCCTGACCCCCAGGAGGGGGCCTGACCCCCGGGAGGGGGCGGGGCTCGGGAAAGATAAACACAGCACACAGCCTGCGGGCAAGCCTCCCTGTGTAGTTTTCTGAAGGGTGAGCACCGCTTTAAACCTGGGGTAGACAGAGGGGTGTCGGTCTGCCTTTCCTCGTGACTGCCAACTGTGAACAGGCCAGGAGGCCTTCCCTGGAGTGTGACAGCGACAACACCGGGAGGGCAGGCCAACTCTTATGGCTCCTAACTTAAAAACCTGGAGTCTCTTTAGAAGTCACTAGAACTCTTATCTACCAGCAAGGAACACAGAAGAAACACTGCATTCCTTCAACACACATGTATTACATGTTTACTATGTTCCAGACACAGAGAACATAGCTAAGAGAAAAATCTGTGCCCAAGGCCTCATAGGCTGGTAGGAAAGCAATGCGATGAAATGCAGGTACACGGGAAGAGCACGGAGAAAGGGGTAATCCATTCGCATCCCTCGTCTACCAGGGACTGAAGAAGAATGATATCCACTAAGCAATTTTAAATAATCTGTTCCAATGTTAAGCTCCTCTTGAGAGTTTGGGAAAACGTGAAACCTGTTGGAGACTAACTTCCCCATGGCTTGCAGGACAGCGGTAAAGACAACGAGCAACAGAGATCTGAGGCGTTACAGACAAACACACCAGAAGGCATTTCCTTCGGTATAAAGCGATCACCGACTCCTTCACGCCGCGGCGGGGCCCCTTGGTCAGCAGAGTGGCGTTGCTCTGGTAGGCATACACCAGGTAGGAGAGGGCTTCTTGGTACCTTAGGAAATGGCAGATAACAACAGCTGAGTGTCCTCCAAAACCCAGGGCTTACACCTCCCTGCCCCCTCAGACAAGGACTTCCGTGGCTGCATTATGGAAGTCTGAAAGGAGGGGCGGCACCGAGGACTGGGAAAAGCCTGAGGGCCAAAGACGGCAGCCAGTCTCAGCTCCTCCACAAACTGGCCCAAAACCCAAGACCAATCCTGAAAGCTCCCTGGGCTTGGGCTTCCTGACAAAGACGGGGACTAGATGCTCACTGAGGACTGCACCAGCTCGCAGGTCCACTGAGTTCATCTTCATTTATCACAGAGGAAATCTGGCCACTACATCTCTTTACTAATAAATCTATCACTACGTGAAGGGTGAGCACAGTGTGACATTCAGAGCAACACTAAGGGCAGTACTGGGACAACAGAGGCACGCTGCGCACGTGACAGGGTGGTGTATGCCCGTGACTCTCAGCATTCCTGGGTGGGGATCAATTAATCACAGAGTCCCGACCAACAGTCTTAGCAACATGAAAGGCCAACTTACTTTTCTTTTTGATAGAGTTCCAGGCCTGTCAGGAGATACACAGACACCTTTCGAAACAAACTGTAATCTTCATGCCACCTCTGTAAAGGGATGACTCGTGTTAATGATTACGACCACAAACTACTGCCACACGGCCCACCACGTAAGTTTTACACTCTGTGCACATGTGGCCAGGCACAAAAGCAACAAACACAAAGATTTTCACGTAGAAACATACTCAACATTTAGAACAAGTCCACTTTGACCTTAATTTTTATGCCCTTTTCCTTCCACGGTATTTCATATGAGCTTTAGAATTTACCATCTTAATTTGCAGCACCCATGTCAGGGTCACTCCGCTCTGGTTTAAATGGATGACCTCTCTAGTTCTGAGGAAACCATCCAGATGTGAGGAAGATGAAAGGACAGGCCGCCCCGTCACAGGACAGCACTCAAGCTCAGGGAGTGTGGTGGGCACACCTTAGCTGGGACATAACACTGTTTTACGTACAATACAAAGCTTTTAAAAAAAAACTTGTAGTTATATATGCACTTTAATGCACAGAAATGGAATATCCAATAGAAAAATATTATTTCCAATATAGGAAACTGTATTATTTAAAACAAACCCAAACTGTGAGTTCAAGAATTATATGCCTAGAACAGGGCTAAAGCACGTATTTAGGAAAAGGAAGTGCTGACTCATCTGATGAAGATGGAATAAAGAAGCCTGCTCTGCTGAGGGTAAGAAAAGATCCTTCATCCATTCTTACTCAGGTGGTTTTTTTCAGGGGGGAGGACAAGTCACAGAATTGTAAGGTTTGCCTCAGGAATGAATGTTGGAGGCTTTGCAGATTTGAAGAAAAGACCTGACCTTGTACTCCTCCATATTCATGTCGTCTGGACCGATCTCCTTCAGCTTAGCTTGCGCCACCTTCATGATGCTGATGGACCTGTGTGCGACAAGGTTCAGGAAGCAGTGACAGCAGCCAGGGCACAGCTTCCCATCAGGGAAGGCAGCCACGCCAGACCCAGAAGGAGGGGGTTCACCTGAGTAGCCCCTTCTCACCTTTCATCATAGCTCAGATTTTTATCTGCAAACTGTTCCAGAAGGGTCCGCTCCACCACCCTTTTGGGTGCTTCATTCTGGAAGAAGTAGACGAGCACGTGCTGCAGCCGAGGGTCGCTGTGAGAGGAGGGCGCCTCCTTGGCCAGCTGGTAGAGCCTGGAGTACTCTTCGTGGAATGCCTAGGAAGACAGCTGGGAGTCAGAAAGGGCGCACCATGGGCTCCTGCACAGACATTGATGCCTAAGGTGACAGAGGTTCCCTAACTCTGAGAAGACGCCTAAGAAACCCTCACTGAGGAATTACAGAGGCAACTATGGAGTCTGTAAGGCATTTGCATTTCATAAGGGATGAAACTCTTCTAGCGTCCTGGCATCAAAGACATACCATATTCATAAGAGACAGTTTTTCATAAAGTTCTTAGAAAAAAATATTTAGTTTTAATTATTTCAGGCATATCCTTGAGTCCCAGGGACCCAAATCTTAAAAATCCACATAAATGCAATTTATTCACGTACCTTAAATTTTATTCAAGTACCTTAAAAAGCATGGCCCACTTTCTCATATTACAGCCCCTAAGTACAAAGGCAATGTCTCATTAGCTTTACTGCTAGACATTCCCTAGGAACAACAGCAAGCCCTCCCGGCTGCGTGACAGATGGCACTGCTCACCACGGCTGCGTCAGTGCCAGGAGAGGAGGAGCGATCGGTCTGGTGGGCAGCTTATTCATTAGTTAGGCAGGAAAGAGAGTTTTATGCTTTACTTCAATAAAAGACATCTTTAATCCTATTGTTTACCAACTAATAGAATTACTGCCCCATTATTATGATACCTGTGGTATAAGGAGGAGAAATTAAAAAACGGAGATACCTTAATAAGCCCTGCTTCAGACCCATCTCGGTCAAAGGTCTGACGGGCTTTAGCTATGGCCAGGATGACCCCTTGCATGGCAGGGCTCAGCATCACCTACCACAAGAGGGCACAAAACAGACAAAAAGGAGAGAGGAAAGGTTCAAAAGAAGAGCATGAAAAGACAGGGGAGCAGCCTGCTAAGAAAGCATGGCCGTGTGCTCCTTGGTCAGCATCTACTGCCGGTCAGGTTCTACACCCATTCCTGTGCACACGGACAGCACTGCCCTCTACACAATGTCACGGTCCACACACTTACTCCTATGCACACGTACAGCCCAAGACAAGCTATTCCTGTGCACCCTCTGCAATGCACAGATGACTACACATGCATGTCTACAAGTATCTGTTACGGCACTGCTCAAGGATCAGCTGAGTTAGAACTCTCGGCGAGGAAGTGTCTGAGGTGAGAATTCAATTTAGTTCTGTAGTTTGGGTGTATGTCCTAAACACACAAATATGTTAGACTTTTACTAGGATGAACAGGGCATTTAAAATAGTCTGGAAACTAGGAGATACACAAATGTGTCTTTATAAAATGAAAACCTTTGAATAATTTAAAACTATATCTCACAGGAAAAAAAACAAATCTAAGGGGCAGGATTCATGATAGTTTATGTGTAGTGACAACTGTAAGGAGTACCTCAACCACGTGGGATTCTACAGTTTCTTCCTAAAGCTTCAGAATTTAAAACAACTCCAATGTGCCTTTGTTTGGCTCACTATACCTCTGGAAATTTTACATGTGGAGGAAAAACAATTAACTAATACTACCAAAGACAAACACTTAAAAAGCAGTTTTTGTCCTAATACCAAACAAGGGACTAAATTCCATCTTTCTGAGCCTTCTAAACTCTGCAGTGGCCCCATAAATATACACCTGGGTAGACATATACTGGGAGCAGTGCACAGTGGGAACAAGGCTATCTTTGTAAAAACAGTAACTAAGATAGGCCTCGTGTCATTTGTTTCAATAAGAAAATGTTACTCATCGCCGAACACCTTCAAGCACATGCAGTGACATGAGAGGGGGTAAGACTGACAACAAGCAGCTCAACCCTGCCCTGGGCTCTGTACCTCCTCATCATATCCGTCTGCATCAGCTCTAACCAGAATCCTCCCCACACTGGGAATCTCGACTTCAGACACCTCAGAATGAGGCGGGGCAGCAGAGTCTGCATCGTGAGCCTCTGGGGGCTGCTCTGACTGCTCTGCAAAGTCTGTTTCCGGGGGCAGGGGATTCTTGGGTTCAGCTTCCTTAAGCTGCAGCAGCAGAATGGAGAGAATGAGTAGAAAAAAATGGAGAAATAAAGAGGGACTGGTTAAATGCAGCAGAAACAGAATCACAGAATGTGAGAGAACTGTGGAAATTACTGCTGAAAGCCCGCCCCTCTTGAATCGGGGCTCCCTCAGTCATTCTCACCTCACTCAAGGCTGCTTCGACGCCACTCTTCTCATAGGCATGCGCGGTGTTGGCAATGGCCTGGGCGGTCTGCTCCTTGACAATCACAGCATGCTCAGACGACAAGCAGCGAACCCCGTGGGCAGGGGCTCCTGAAGGCTCTGATAAAGAGTTGGACACAGAAATTAGCGTCTGATGATACGTAAAGTCTAGAACGCTCTGTAAAGGCAAGCAGGATGGACACAAAGTTGAATGTACAACCTTTCTAACAAACCTTTAAAAAAATCTATGCAAGTTTCCCCTAGAAACTGTGACTACAAGGAATGGCTCCTTCAGCAAAACCACACTGATGATCCTGTAAAATTTAATGTGCTCCTCCTGACTGGGTCAGATTCCTTTATGCCAAGGTTTCCTACAAACAACATCTGTTAGGAAGATGGACTTTAAAATATATATATATATATATATATATTAAGTTCTTGAGCTTTGACACATTTACATTTGCATACAGCATTACAATTAATGCTGTTATAAATTTTTTTTAATTTATAGGCATAACATTGGCTAATAACATTATAAAATTTTAGGTGTATAAGATTATAAGTCAACATCTGTGTAATCTATTGCATGTTCCCCACCCAAAATCTAGTTTCCTTCCATTACCATGTATTTGACCTGGTGGAAGGTCACCTTTGGATAATTGTTTTCATAAAATCCACCTATTAATCCTACCATAATTCCTCTTACAACCTGGGAAATAAGCAAAACTAAACAGAGTAATAGTACAGGAGCTAGTCTCTCTGCTATTACTCCTACTCATCAGAAATCACATTCTGAACCACAAGTTATCCCATCAGGTTGTGCAATACCAACTCTATTTGAAATGTATTGTGCACCGCTCCATCAGCACAGGGCTGGCTGAAGGAGTGCAGTGTGAATACTATCGCTGGCACACTGCCCTTCTCGAATACCTGGTGGTGTAGAGAAATCCTGTGATGTTGAGTTGGTAGATTCCATTTGAGGAATTTTGCAAGACTGCTCTTCTTCCCATTCCTCTACTTCCTGTTCAAATCTCCAGTTATCTTCCTGAACGTAATGCTTAAGTTCAACAGATAAGGCTTCCAATTCTCCTAACATCTGATCTGATTCATTTGGGACTGCCTCTGAGAAAGAACAAAGATGGAGAAATCAAAAGGTCTTTCCTAATGAAAAATACATATACACATAATCCATCAGAAGTATTGACAATATAAGGCCAACAGTCAGAGCACATCAATAACAGTCTGCCATATTAGTAGGTAGGCACATATTGAATTATCTGTTAAATGAAGGAATGAATGAATGTAAGGATTTGGAATAGAGGCCAATCACTGGTAAAATAGTAAGAATGGACCAAATATTTCCTGGAAATTCAGAAAAATCATTAGGTCCACTGGAAATTTCAACATAACCACTGCATCTATTATTGATAAGAATATCTATCTAAAGATGGTTAGAGATGAATTCCAATACATTTGTGCTGTCTCAAGTTTCACGCAATTAAGTGCTATCAGAAAGCAATTTGATACAATAGTCAGATGGTCAATAATACCTGGGTCATTAAAAGCTATAATGAAAAATGGCGCCCTAACCGGTTTGGCTCAATGGATAGAGCGTCAGCCTGCGGACTGAAAGGTCCCAGGTTCGATTCTGGCCAAGGGCATGTACCTTAGTTGCAGGCACATCCCCAGCAGGAGGTGTGCAAGAGGCAGCTGATCGATGTTTCTAACTCTCTATCCCTCTCTCTTCCTCTCTGTAAAAAATCAATAAAATATATTTTTTTTAAAAAAGAAAAAGAAAAATGGCAGGATAGCCCTAGCTGGTTTCTCAGTGGTTAGAGCGCCAGCCCACAAACTGAAGGGTCACAGTTTTTAGAGTTATAAATTATTAGAGAAATAAAAATTGAAAGCATGCAGTAAGGAATAAAGCACCAATATATATTATAAGCATAACTGCTCTTAGCATCAATGTTGATGCATCGATGTTTCTATCTCTCTCCCCCTCTCTCTTCCTCTCTCTCTAAAATCAATAAAAACATTTAAAAAATGTATACAAAATGTTACTAAAAAAGGAAAAAACTAGAGAAAACTTAAAAGTCTATCAATGGGAGGTTGGTTTAATAAATTATATACATACATAATATACATATATTCCATGCAATGGAATGATTATGGGGTTAAAAAGAAAGAGCCCTGGTCGGGTGACTCGGTTGGAATGTCCTGTACACCAAAAAAGGTTGCAGGTTTGAGTCCCGGTGAGGGCACATATCCAGGTTGTGGGCACGTAACAGGAGGTAATCAATTTATGTTTCTCTCTCTCTCTCTAAAAAAAAAAAAAAATCAATAAAACATATTCTCAGGTGAGGATTAATTAAAATAATGAGTCCATTTTATTTATGAAAATATAGAGGTCACTAAGATACACAATTAATAAAAAGGAAGCAAAACAGAATGGAGAATATCCCATTTGGGGGGAAATGGGATGGAGAGATGTCAATAAGTAAATGTAGTCGCTGCACAGAGCAGTTTCTGAACACAGCATAAGAAACCTGACAATGGATACTTGTTGGGCTCAAGGATAGAAGCCGGAGAGCAAACTTATTTTTCCTCTTTATTCTCTTTTGTACTGTTTGTATTTTTAAAAATGCATTATTACTTCATGATAAATTCTAGGTTAAAATTATTTTAAACTATAAAGAATGTTCCCTCTTCCCTGAGCAGTACAGATTTCCCCCATTTCTGGCTCCTGTGAAGATATTTTTACCTGCATTGAAGTGGGGTAGCTTATCGTTAATGTACATCAGACAGTAAGCACTGACATTTCTCAGGCCTCCGTAGGAATCTCTTTCAAGTTCTTCCCAGGAAGATTCGGTCACAGAGATGTCATTGTACTTGAGCCAGACCTGCCGGGGCTGATTGTAGATATAGGCCCAGTAGTGTCCAGCGTTTGCTTGTCCTTCATGAACAAGCACCGCATGCAAGCGATAAGGCACCTACAAACCAGAAAGCACATTTCTGAGTGAGATTCAGTACAGTAATCTGACAAAGCTTAGGTTACTAAAATCCAAGATTATTCCCAACTACCAGACGTAAGAAAGGTATATATATATATTTGTTCACATTGAGACATCTTGGTGATTCAAGATGAACTAACAAAACACAGCCTTGGAATCTACCAATTATGCTGCAGTTCCCAAATCTTTAAAACCAGACAATTGAACTAGATAACCTCCTCTGAGACCTCGTTCAACTCTAAACTCTTACGATTATAGATCTAAAACCAAAGATAACCCAGACCTATTTATTCCCCAATTCCAAACACAGTTTATCTAAAAATAGAATCACCCTGACCGATATGCTGAGAAAATGCTTACCACGTTTGGGACCTACAGCTAGTTTAGCGGCCATCATGTTCTCTGTCTATTGTAGTTGGCACCGACATTTAAGTTAGCATATTTCATTATGAATCAGTCATATGGTCCCTATATTTCCTCTTGTTCACCTATCTAGGGTGAGACCCTTTTAACTACATACTTGTTAGTTTCCACACCTGAAAAGCATTTCTTTTTACAATATGCAGAACATAAAGCAATGCTTAAGTGCCAAGTAACTACTGATGGGAAAAAGTAAAGTTGGCCATAGACTCAAGTTAAACTTACATTTAATCAGTACCTTCACACGTTTTTTACTGGTGGAGAAATTTTTGAAATAATACAAAAGAAAAAATGAGGAAAAACCAAGATTTACATGATGCATTCCCGTCATGCAACAGAACCATGCCTCCATGCAACCCTGGAGACAGCTCTTCTCCTCCGGCCACTGACCCCGAAGCCGCTAAGAGGCCATGCCCCTGACTGGAACCTCTCTCCCCTCCATGCCAGAATGTCATTCTAAACAAAAAATTATGTGGACAATGAGAACTGCCCGCCTACCTCCCTTTTAGAGTCATAGGAGAAACCAACCTTGAAAGCATGCAGGTAAACAAAGGACCACAGTACTGTGAAAAGGACAAGTAACTGGTCCCTAGTTCAGGTTTCCCCACTGTACTACTTAAATTACCAGGCGTGACAATTTTTATTAATATCTAATAGCAAGCCTTTCTAATATATCAAAAAGTAACATGTAGCAGAATCAAAACAAATATATTTTGCGTTCTACTGGTGGCAGAAGATATATGACTTTTTTCTTTACCTAAAATAAAAATAACAGAACACTACCAATTTCTTTCCTAAGTGTATTCTTCTATCTCAGGAGGTTCTCATTGAGTTTCAAAGAAAGCCATCCAGTTTCCTTTTTGTATCTGCCATTAGCACCACTAGAACATGCTAGACTACTTTCCCATCAATTCATTCTACCTGGCGAAGGAGAGGATCACAGTACATCTGCTCGATAGTCTGGGTAGTGCTTGCAATACAGTTCTTTAAATCTGTTAAAAGAGAAGACTTAGTTAAGATGACTTCACTCCACATCACAGAGGCTGCTTCCACTAAGCAATGAGCAGTGCTTGTCTGTGCCAGGGTCCCGATGACTTCAACTCCACTCGATGAGCCACGAAGGAAGACAGTCTTAAAGCAGCTAGTGCTTCAGGTTATGAAGACTGTTAGTTTAATATAATTACATTAAGATTTTAAAAATCATCTCTTATAATTGGCACCAATATTTCTTAAAGAAGAAACAGCCTACTTGGAAAAAGACTTTAATGGGTCACTTGGGTGCAAATGTCCTAGAGATAAGACCTGAAAGAAGGTGGCAGAGCAAGAGAGACCTAAATTTCTGTGAATAAGAACCTGGAAGGAATCTGAATTTTCATTTTTATTTTTTGCTCCCCAGATAAAAGGAGAAAGGGGAAGAAAAGTCTGAGCAACATGACCAGGAGGCCATATAGAAAAATCCCAACCAAAGGAGACATGAGCAAGGGAGCTGCCCAGGAAGCCCAGAAATGTTGAGGAGGGGTCTTTCCACAGTTATATAATTCAAGTCTGTGATCCAATCTTACAGGGAACTAAAGGAAGAAGTCACAATCCCCATGCCAAAATTTAACGGCATATACGGCAAAATTCAATTATACAGTGGGGCCTTGACTTACGAGTTTAATTAGTTCCGTGACGGAGCTCGTAACTCAAATTACTCGTATGTCAAATCACTGGCGTTCACTGTGACGTTCGCTGTGCCAACTAGCGGTGGGGTATCTGAAGCTGGCTCATAACCCGAATTTTAGCTTGCAACTCAAAGCAAAAAATCGGCCGAGAGACAGCTCGTATCTCGAAAAACTCGTTAGTCGGGACACTTGTAAATCAAGGCCCCACTGTATAAGGCAATAGCAGCAAGTGTACCCAAGGTGCCAAACTTCCAAATACTCAAACAAACAGAGAAGGCAAAGAATAGCTGTTTGACAAATTTAGAATAGCCAACCTTGTATATCCTGTTCAATCTCACTCCTCCACCTCTGAAGACAGGTCTTAACGAAGTTGATCTCCTCCTCGGTGACTGCTCGGGGAGCCGGGTGTGCAGGCATTGACACAGGAGACCGGGAAGATGCCAGTGGCGTAGTCACTGTCGTAGACTTGTGTAGACAGTCTCCAGAAAAGGTGCTTTCAAGGTCCTGAGAAGAGCTTTCTTTACTTGTGCTGAAAGAAGACACATCATGCTCATATGATAACTTCCAAAACATGCCTTGAAAGCAAGCTGCTATGTGGAAAAGTACCACTGCAAGTTGGTGAGTATTCACTCCGCACAGGTGCAGAGCTGAATCTTTCCTTTACATAAATCGTCTCATTTAACACAGCTTATTTATGAGACAGATATTATTACTATACAGATACTATCCCTATTAAGCAATTAAAACCTAAGGTTTGGAGAAATTAAGCAACTTGCCCAAGTTCACGCAGCTAGTAAGCGATGGAGAGGTATTAAGCCCAGACCTGCCTGAGTCTATGGCTCATGCTCTCTCAGCTCTTGTTATACTGCATCCTCATGAAGAAGAGAGGAGAGAGAGCACGGAGAAGGAAAGACTGTGTCAGGAAGAATCGAAGAATCAACTATAGAGTTCCCAAGATTAAGCCAACTAAAGAGGGATGGATAGACAAGCTCAGGAACACAATATACAGAGCAAGAAAAATGAAATATTAGCTGAACATCCAAGTCACAGATATACAAACTAGGTAACACCCTGGAGAAGAATGGGGGCTGGACTCAAAGGCAGACAATCCCAGCTCTACCACTCTTTAAATACCCAGGTAAGCAATCTAACACTCAGCTCTCAATGTAAATGTTAACTTCTTCACACTATTGCCCTGAACTAGCTGAGAATAAAGTATGTAAAGTAAATGTTAATTTATCTACTAATTAACTAATGTCAAACAAACTACACACAAACCAGCAGAAAAATAAACTAAACTTCTAAATTGTACTTAGGTTTCTACTTCACATCAAAACTGAAGAACATAAACTTACTGTAACTCTGACTTAAAGAAACCCTCACTCCCTACTCTTCCCACCTGCTCTCTCACTCACACACACAAAATAATGGAGAAAACCTCTTCCCCAAGGACCCATATATATGGAAAAATATTCCAATATAAGCAAGAGAGCAGATATCTCAATTTCAGAAGGGAGCACACACACAGAATAACTTTAAAATCTAATACACACAGCCCTAGCTGGTTTGGCTCAGTGGATGGAGCGTCAGCCTGTGGACTGGAGGGTCCGGGTTCGATTCTGGTCAAGGGCACATGCCCAGGTTGCAGGCTCGATCCCCATTGGGGGGCGTGCAGGAAGCAGTGGATTGGTTATTCTCTTTCATCATTGATGTTTCTCTCTCTCTCTCTCCCTTCCTCTCTGAAATCAATAAAAATATATCTTAAAAAATTAAAAATAAATAAATAAAATCTAATACGCACAGTAGGCAGTATTACTGTATGTGTTTAAACAAACTGCCCAACTGCTTTTTAAAAATTAAAACAATTATTAAATAAAGAACATGAAACCATTCTAGAAAACGTCCAAACACACAGGTAGAGTATAAAAGGTAAAAAACACCTCCATCTCTTGACTTGTGCCACCCTGAGGGATACACACTTCTATGCATACAAGGATGAATAACTATTAATATGGGGGGAATTGGGGAAATGGGTGGGATTTTTTTAAACATAAAAAAACTTAACCTTTTTTAGTCAGTAACCAGAAGGCCGCAGGGTCGGGTGGGAGCTTCTGGCTGCCGTGACAAGAGCCCCCCAACCCCCCATGGCTCCCCTTGCAGGTGCATGAGGTTCTCCTTGGGAGCTGCTGCACGAGTGGAAATGCTCTGTGGTGGAGAATGGACTGGACCCTGGGCTGCTGCCCTAGTCATCAAGCAGCAGCTAGTGGCTCCGTGAAGGCACTGCAGCAGCAGTAGGTGTCCTGGGACACCATGTTCACTGGCAAAGAGATGCCAACACCACATCCAGCACCCTGGAGGCGTCATTATCCACGGCCTGCATACCAAGCACTTCTGAGCTGAATCCAGTGTGTGGGTGAGTGCCCACCAGAAGCCTCTGCCTCAGCCTGTCTTCTGGCCCCTCCTGAAAGCTGCCACCCACAGACAGAGCATCTCGGAACTGGAGCAGGGACGTGGGCAGCCGCTGGGCCTGGCTCGGCCGGCCCTCAACAATGGCCTGATGGAGTGCTACCTGCAAGTGTGAATACTACCAGCTCCCCCCCCTGCCTGGAGACCCCGCGGAGGGCGAGTTCCTCAGCTTCCTGCAGGGACTAACACCCTTACCTTACAAGCCCACCACCTTAAGGGAGTGGACGCTCACCCACTCTCGGAGCTCGACCCTTCCACCACCTCTGGTACAGAGGAAGGAGTCTCTGGATTCCATTTCCCTTTCCTCAGGCTCAGAGAACATTGAAGGCCAGCACTTGGGCCATAAGATCCAATGGAACACACAGCTCACTGCCTCCTTCCTCAGCCTGGACACACCAGTTCCTCCCAACTGTCCTGCAGCCTAGACTCCGATAGCTGCCTACCCCAAGAAAATGGCTCCAAGATCCCAGATCCTTCTGAGGAGCCCATGTCCTACGACTCTGACCTGGGAACAGTAAATGCTGATGATTCAAACTCATCTCTGCAGGAGGTGTTGTTGGAGTTCAACAAAGCCCAGGTAAACTCGGTGCCAACTAACGGACTGAGCCAAGAGACAGATTCCCATGCTGCAGGCCTCCCCCACCCTCCGCCTCTGCCTGACACCAACCAGCACACACGCACACTTCGATGTGCCTGCGGAGCCCCGCCCTGCCCACGCAGCCTCTCGAACTCAAGACGGTGGCCACAAGCAGGAGCCACTTTCCCAGGCACCTGGCATCCTGGGCCTGCAGCACCTGGGCACTGCACAAGCTGTCACTCGGAAGCCCTTCAGACCCCAACCCTCTAGTCCTGTGAGCACAGGTGGCGAGGGAGGAGTCAGCAGGTGACAGAGCTGGCTGAGCCTCGGGGCTTCCTCACTCATCAGTCCTGAAAGCAAGAACTGGATCTCACAGGATGACTCTCCAGGCCTCCCCAGGAACAACCCCAGGGGGTCCTTCAGATGGCTCCGTAGCCTCTTCCAGGGGGTCCTTCAGATGGTTCCATAGCCTCTTCCAGGGGTCCTGCAGATTGCTGCGTAGCTTATTCCAGGGGGTCCTTCAGATCGCTCCATAGCCTCTTCCAGGGGTCCTTCAGATGGTTCCATAGCCTCTTCCAGGGGGTCCTTCAGATGGCTCCGTAGCCTCTTCCAGGAGGTCCTTCAGATGGCTCCGTAGCCTCTTCCAGCGGGTCCTTCAGATGGCTCCGTAGCCTCTTCCAGGGGGTCCTTCAGATCGCTCTGTAGCTTCTTCCAGGGGGTCCTTCAGATGGCTCTGTAGCCTCTTCCAGGGGGTCCTTCAGATGGCTTTGTAGCCTCTTCCAGGGGGTCCTGCAGATCGCTGCATAGCCTCTTCCAGGGGTCCTTCAGATCGCTCCATAGCCTCTTCCAGGGAGTCCTGCAGATGGCTCCGTAGCCTCTTCCAGGGGTCCTTCAGATCGCTGCATAGCTTTATCCAGAGGGGCTTGGGAGTCCAGGCCTGGTCTCCTCAAGCATTTTCCTTAAGGCCCGAGAAGAAGCTCCATCAAGGGGGCCTTAGATAAAGCTGTGTGCCTTCTCCAGGACGCAGGTAAAGCCGGGTGGGAGCATCAGAACCCCAGGGGTGCACCTCAGGTGACAGGCAGGAGACTGCAAGGTTCCAGCGTCTCTGAGGGCCTCTTCTCCATTACCAACTGGGTGCTGTCTTTTCACAAGGAAACCCTCATCCCAAAATGTAATAAGGAGCACCCTTGCTGAAAAGTTCTATATTCTCTCACACAATCTTAATAAAGTAATGCCCAAAACTGCCCAGAGTGCAAAAATACTGTTTTATATATTGAAATGGAAAATACTTCCCCTGAAACCTCCCCATAAACCTTTTTATACAGAACCCCTGGTTCTGTCTGTGGCCCAGAGCATGCCCTGCCTGTTAAAGGCCCGGAGTTTCAAGTGCTCCTTCCCAAGGCCTCTAGCTCAAATAGTGTATTCATCAGCTGTTTGTTTAGTGTCCACCGTGTGCTGTTTGCAATGAAGCCAGTTTGATCTCCACCCTATCCCCGACCTGGGGAAATCCAGAACAGGTTAAACAACCAGAACCTAATTTGTCTGTAATCCTCATATAATTTGTCTGTAATCCTCATAAATGGCTTCTTCAAACAAAAAAGTGTGCCCCAGAATCAGTCTCTTTCTCTCATTTTCTGTTTGCAGTGACCCAGTCCAGAATTCTGGCCTGGGCGCATGGGCAGAGGCTTGGACTCCATGCTGGCTCCTTTTAGGTGTTTCTGTCAGCTCATGGGATGGTGGTAATTATGCTGGGGAAGGTGTGCTTTGTGCCGGGGCGGGGTCATCAGGATCCCTGAGGAGGAGGCAGACCCTCTACAGTGGTTTGCAATCCCCAAGGCTGGTCCAGGATGGCAGACAGAACTGTGTGTCCTTTGGATCTCCTAGTTGGTGGCAGACCCCCAGGAGCAGGGAGCATTGCGCAGTGTGTGGTACATGGGCACCCACTCATTCAGCAAATATTTGTTGAACACCTGTGCTGTGCCAGGTGCTAGGGACACAGCAGGAAACAAAGCAGAGTCCCTGGCTTCATGGGACTTACATATTAAAGAGTAAGCATATGGCATGGGAAGATCCTAACTACTACAGAGAACAATAAATCTGGGAGTGCTACGCTGGGGAGTATACTGCTTCATATAGGATGGCCAAGGGAATCCCACAAACCAGGTGACATCTGATGTGAGGAAGGGAGAGAGGAAGCCATGAGGCGAGCTCTGTGGTTCAAGCAGGAAGACAGAATGCAAAGACCCTGCCATGGGAACATCCCTGACGCACCCAGGAAATAGCAGAGACCAGAGGAGGCAGCCAGAAATAAGGTCAGAGGGATGGAGGGGCTGTGGGCCACAGAAAGGACGCCGACTTTTGTGCTGAGGGAGATAGCAGCCCCTCCAAGGTTTTAGGCAGAGGGGCATGATCAGACCTATTTTAAACGGGGGAGTCATCCTGGCTCACATGCTGAAGGACTACAGGGTGGGAGAGACCAATTAGGAGGCCACTGCCATAAGCCAAACCATGGATGTTGATGGACTGAACCCATGAGGTGATGTAGGTGGTGAGAAGTGAAAGATCCTGGATATGCCAATGGATTCGATGTGTGGTGTGAAAGAAAGAAAATCAAAGATAACTCCTTATCCCCATCCTACCTGCCACATACACACACAGTGGCATTACTGCTCCACCGCAAACACAGCCTGATCAGAGCCTGAACTGCCGCAGATTCCTGAGTGGGCAGGAGCCTGGTCTGGGGTGGGCAGTGCTGCCTGAACCTGGCCTTGTTTCTTCGGCCCTGTGAATATATTCTATATTCCAGAAAGTGCCCCAGGAGATGGCAGGAGTGAGGCCCTGGAGGCACTCACTTCAGTCCACCTCATCCTTGCCCCCTCTCCCCCCAAGAATACCAGCATTAGAGCTGACCCTCTCCCCATCACCAAAAGTGCTGATGCTTTCAGATGAGCTGACTTACCCCTCACCTCCAATGGAAAGCTGATGTGAACCTCAACAGTGGCCACACTACTTTTAAGATGTCACTTTATGAAATAAACTACGGTGTGGGGCCCTGGCCCTGAGAAGTACTTTGCAATGTACTGAAGGAACTGCTGCTGTGTGATGTTCGAATGATCTTTCTTTTAAAAAAATCTAGCCCGACTGGCGTGGCTCAGTGACCTATGAACATTGACCTATGAACCAGGAGGTCACGGTTCAATTCCCAGTCAGGGTACACGCCCGTGTTGCGGGCTCCATCCACATTGTGGGGCGTGCAGGAGGCAACCGATCAATGATTCTCTCTCATCATTGATGTTTCTTCTCCCTCCATCTCCCTTCTGCTCTGAAATCAATAAAAAAATATTTAAAACAAACGAACAACAACAAAAAAATCTAACCTTTTCAAACAGGTCCTAGTGTTTTGTTTTATTAGTTAAGGCACACATCAAGTTTAATCCGAGCTGACCCTAATGGTTCCTCCAGGTTACAAAGGTTGTTGCATGTGGCTGGGCCAGAGGGCTCCTGAGCGTTGATCTCCCCGTTCCTTCCCTAGATAAGCCCTTCCAGGCTGTGCTCTTCAACTGCGAGCCAGTTCTTTTCATGTGTTAGTTTTCTGTTTATGAATAAATCTCTTTCCTTAATGTTTACTTAGTCATGCATATTTTCAGCAGCAAGAATAAGATGTTTGGAAGAGCAGGGCTGAAGTTTCCTCTTAGAAAGACCGCTGGCAGCTAGCCCAAAACAAGTTCAGGAAACTCTGAAATAACCCCAACCCTCCTATGGGCAGGGGAGTGCACTGGTGGGAATTAGGAACATTCTCTCAAGGGACAGTTGGCAAAATCCTTCCCTTTAAAACAAAGAGTTCAAGACCTCAAGCTCATATGGGGTGAGTGTTAATCAGATGGAAAGAAGGTGCACAGTACAAATAAACCAAAAATATATATACATATACTAATAAAACTTTTTTTCATTACCTTTCCTTGGATGTCAGGTCAGACACCGGGCAATGCACTGGAGAAAGTGGTGATGTCATGCTTGTGTCACTCTGAGACGTAGAGCTTTCTGAGGCAGGTTTTGTACTAGCAAATTCAATAACGTATTTCAACATGTCGGGGAGTGGGAACCGAGCTGGGCCTGAGCCATACTTCACATACCTAAGAGGCAAAGACAATGGTACTCTATTGGCCATTTCTGTCTTATATTTTGAGGCTTGCTGACAAAAGATCTGTTGTGGTGTGAAGAGTTGATGGAAAGGCTATTTCTAAACACTACACAATATTAAACACATTATTCAAACAGTCTGTAGGGCAAAAATCTCTAACTACAAAAGTAAAAATTCGTAACAATCTAAACTTTTATACCTGGCAGAAAATATTACAAATGGGCTTCTAACCAAAGTCATGCCAGTTATGTTTTTTCTTGATATCATATCACATTTAGGCTCTGAACATAAAAGTAAATGCTGTTTCTTAAAGGAAAATAGAGATATTACCAGTACTCAAATCTGAAAATAATGCTGGTGAACTAGTACCCAGGGGTTTTTTCTTTGCTGCCCTTTAGATCAACCACTTAGCAATTATTAGGAAAAAATGAAAGAAAGTTGGAAATGGTAAGTAGGTATTTAGGTATTGATAAAGGTCAGAGTTTAAGAAAACTGGCAAATCTTTTTTTTTTTTACGGAGTCCTAAGTACCCTATTATTCATACACTCAAAAACAGCAGAGGCGCCCTAACCAGTTTGGCTCAATGGATAGAGCGTCGGCCTGCAGACTGAAGGGTCCCAGGTTCGATTCTAGTCAAGGGCATGTACCTTGGTTGTGGGCACATCCCAGTAGGGGGTGTGCAGGAGGCAGCTGATCGATGTTTCTCTCTCATTGATGTTTCTAACTCTCTATCCCTCTCCCTTCCTCTCTGTAAAAAATCAATAAAATATATTTTTTTAAAAAAAAACAGCATAGGCCAGGCATAAATTATTAAAAATTTCTTTGGGATTAGAAAATAATAAATACCTGAAATATGTAACCAAAATAACAAATTATTTTAATAATACCCAATATTCTGCCATTACTAGCATATGTTAGAGTCATTAAAGAAATTTACTTTAATGAATTCTATAGTCCAATATAGTAGACAAAGTTTAAATGGTACAATAATTAAATTGACCGATTGATACAGGTAAACTCTGTAATACTGAGATTCTATTTACAAAGGATAGAGTCACTTCACCTTTTTCTACTCTGAATAAAGTGAGAGGTAGGGGGAAGAAAGGGGTATAGAACTAGGAAGAAGGAAAATTGTCTGCTTCTATATTTAGAAGGACATTATGAAATGAAAACACTAGTGGAAAATATGTACAGACCAATCAAAGTCAACCACATCAGAGCGTATGCAGTGTTGCCTCTCAGGAAAATTAATGACCTAGCAATAGAGTGGGTAGAGATGGGGTGGTGATAGCAGCAAAATTGTTAAGCAGATAAAGGGGGAAAGCCACTCACATTGTATGGGATTCTTTCTGAAATGCTAAATCAATGGGTTCTATCTTGACTAAAAAGAAATTACATTGACTCCCCCTTAGGAAGTCATAGGAGTGATTCCACAGAATAATGTAAACAAACAAAAAGGACTGAATCCTCTATAAGACAAAGGACTTCGTCCGTGTCCGAAATATTAGCCCTTTTAATCAGTTAGCCCTACTCTAGGTAGAGCAGCATTGTTTTTTGTTTTTACCTTCCCCATACATTCAGAAACTGCTTTCCCAAGACAACGGGAGAGGAGCACGACGACATTACCTCTCTCGTGTTTGTGAAAAAGACGGCAAGGACAGTGGAAAAAAGTAAAGGGCTATAAAATCAGAATGTGGAGCCTCTGAAATACACTGCCAATAACTGTGCGGCTCAGGGTCACTTAAGTCCCCTGGGACTACTGTTTGCCCATGGATACTCTTAGCTCATCTTGAAAACTGCTTCACCCTTAGGTGGAAAAAATTCTTATTTTATAAATACACTAGTTAATACTTAAACTCTGAATTTATCTATCTATCTATCTATCTATCTATCTACACTAATAAAAGAGAAACATGGTAATTAGCGTACGACTGCTACCCTTCCCATTGGCTAATCAGTATATCCTTATGCAAATTAACTGCCAGCCAAGATGGCGGCCGGCAGCCATGCACTGAAGCGAACAGGGAGGCTTGCTTGCTCCAGTGACTGCGGACTCCAACGTTCCCCGCCTGACTTGCCGGCCTCTCAGCTGCAACTCTAAGCAACTATGTTGCAAATATAGAAGCTAAACAAAACCCCAGAAACCGGCTTTCAGTCAGCCGGGCTTCAGCCAGCCGGACCGCAACATTGTATCAAATACAGAAGGTAAAGGCCAGAAACCTGCTTTCAGCAGCGAGGCCTCAGAGCTAAAGCTGGCCCAGAATAGAAAAAAAAAAAAGAAAAAAGGAGCAGTTGGGGGTTCCAGTCACCTGCCAGCCTGAAAATGGCCCTCAGCCCCTTAGCCAGACTGGCCAGGCACCCCACTGGGGACACCCACCCTGATCCAGGACACCCTTCAGGGCAAACCAGC
>NW_005353538.1:5854888-5874663 GCF_000412655.1 Myotis brandtii | reverse complement strand
GTCCCAGATTGGAGAGGGTGCAGGCTGGGCTGAGGGACACCACCCCCCCATGCATGAATTTCATGCACCGGGCCTCTAGTCCTATATAATAAAAGCCTAATATGCAAATCAACTGAACAGCAGAACAACCAGTTGCTACGATGCACACTGACCACTAGGGGGCAGACGCTCAACACAGGAGCTGCCCCCAGCCCGCAGGCCCCAGGCCAGCAAAGGTGGGTGCCAGCGGGGGCCTCCCAATCACCCCGCTGGTCGCCCCACAGATCGGCCCTGATCGCCAGCCAGGCCTAGGGACCCTACCCATGCACGAATTTCGTGCATTGGGCCTCTAGTCTATATATAAAAGTCTAAGAGACCATTATGACTGGTCAACCAAACGACCGGTTGCTATGATGTGCACTGACCACCAGGGGGCAGACGCTCAACGCAGGAGCTGCCCCCTGGTGGTCAGTGTGCTCCCACAGCCAACCTCCCACGGCCGGCCAAACTCTTGCAGTCCCCCGCAGCCAGTCCCGATCAGGACTGGGCGAGACAACCCCGATCACCGGCCAGGCCAAGAGACCCCACCTGTGCATGAATTTGTGCACTGGGCCTCTAGTTTTTAAATATAAACAAATTATCTGATTTTAATGTTCTACTCCTATATTTATAAGCACAGAGTTATCCATAACTTACCTTTCCAGTTTTTGCTGCAGGACTTTCACTTCCTCCTTCAACTTTCGAATACTCTCTCTCTTACTTCGAATAAGCTCTTTGCTTCTGTACATGTATCTAAGCAAATAAGCCCAAAATCACAATTTATATTTAAGAACATTAATAACACAAAATCTCAGCAAACTAGGGACACAAGGAAACTTCCTCAATTAGACAAAGGGGATCTATGAAAACACACAGTTAACATCACAACACTTAATGGTTAAGACTACTGAAAGCATTCCCTCTGGAGGCATAGCCTGGAGGCAATGAGGTAAAAAACACACAATTATAATAAAATTAAACATGAATTTAGGGATAAACAATTAGATATGTGCAAGACCTGTACACTAAAAATTATGTAACACTGTTAAGAGAAATTCACAAAAAAATTAAATAAATGGAGCTATACTATGTTCATGGATTGAAGAACTAAAAATTGTTAAGTCAATTTCCCCAAACTGATCTATAGACTCAATACAATCTCAATCAAAATCCCAATCACTGACAAGCTGATTCTAATAATTATATAGAAATGCAAAGGATGCATAACTTGTGGACACAGACAATGGGTGGTGAGGGCCTGGGGGTGGGGTGGGATGAGGATGGGAGTGGGCTGGAAGAGGTTAATGGGAGGAAAAGAAGGGCCTATGTAATACTTTCAACAATAAAGATTAAAAGGAAAAAGAAAAAAAGAAAGAAATGCACAGTTACCAGGATAACCAAAACAATTTGAAAAAAGAAAAAGTTTGAGAACTTATACTGAGGTCAAGATTTATATAATAAAACCACAGTAATCGAGACAATGTGGACCTGACATAAGATTAGGCATTAGACAGAACAGAGACTCTAGAAATAGACCCACAAATATAAATTTAATTAATTCTGACAGAGTATCAAGGTAGTTCAATGAGGGAAAGGAGTGTCTTTTCAACAAATGGTGCTAGAATAATTGGACACCCACATGCCATCTTTCCCCTCTTATTTAAAAAAAAAACCAAAAATCTTTCTCTCACACTATATACAAATATAAACTCTGAAAGAGTCATAAACATGAATTTAAGAGTTAAAATTACAAATTTTCAGAAAGGAAAAAAAAAATCTTTGTGACCTTTGGTGTGGCAAAGATTTTTTCATTAAAACATAAAAAGCACAAACTATTAAAGAAAAACTGATACATTACACTTCATCAAAACTAAAATTCCTGCTCTTCTAAAAACACTGGAAGAAAATGGAAGAGGCAAGCGAACGGGAAATATTTGGATTTGAATCTAAAATATATTTTTTAAAAAACCCTTAAAACTCAGTACGAACACAACAACTCAGTTAAGGAAGTGAACAAGAGGTTTGAACAGACACTTCACAAAAGAAAATATACAAATGACCATCAATTAAGTACATAAAAAGATGCTCAACATCATTAGTTATCAGGGAAATATAAATTTTAAATAATATGATATCCCTACAAACCCACTATAATGGCTAACTTTAATTCCACATATTGGTGAGGATTTGAAGCAAATGGAGCTGGTAGAAATGCAAAATTGTACAGCCACGTTAGAAAACAGCTGGGAGACCAAAAAGATGGTGACCGGCAAGAAGGCAGGGAGGGAGAGTGTGTGAGAGAGTGAGGGAGCGATAGAAGAGTGTGTGGATGTGTGTGTGTGTGTGTGTGTGTGTGTGTGTGTGTGTGTTAGCTAGGGACAGTTAGATCCTGGGGGGCTGGTGGCCTGAGCAGTCTTAGACTGCAAAACCCCGCTGCCACTGCCACGGGGTTGGCCAGTGCTTGCACAGAAACCAGGTCATCTTAAAGGGCAGAACTGCTTGCGACTAGGATGCGAGTCTCACCACCACCCAGTCTGGCCTCAGACGCAAACTGGGACCCTACAGCCACTTGGGACAAAAAACCTGCTACCACAGCAGCAGACCCACAGACACCAAGACTACAGACATCCAGGCCGCAGATTTCTGAGAGTCACAGAGCCCAATGCCCTCCCTGCCAGCTCGCCGCAGCAGAACAGAACCTGCTAGAGTAGACCCACGGTGCGCCAGCAAGCCTCCTGCCGACACAGGGCGGCTGTGCGACTTGACTTTGACTCTGGGCGCGTGCGCACACGGGAAATCTGTTTCCTGCAGCAGGCGAGCAGGCCTCCTGTCGATGCAGGGCGGCTGTGCTACCTGACTTTGACTCTGGGCGCACACACAAGGGGAGTCTGTTTCCCGCGGCGCACGACACATGGAGGCTGTGCAACCCAGCCCCCCAAGCAGACCGGGGACCCTGATTCTCCGAGCCAGAGGCCACACTGCGCACCGGTGACTTGACTCTCGGCATGCACACGCGGGGACTCTGTTTCTCACCGCATACGCACGGGAACCCCAAATTTCTTAGAAGAAGCCATAGGCAGCAAAATAGCAGACATGTCATAGCAATATCTTTACTGATACGGCTCCTAGGACAATGGAAACTAAGGAGAAAATAAACAAATGGGACTACATCAAATTAAAAAGCTTCTGCACAGCAAAAGAAACCATCAACAAAACAACAAGAAAGCCCACTGCATGGGAGACCATATTTGCCAATGCTCCCTCCAATAAGGGTTTAAACTCCAAAATTTACAGGGAACTTATACAACTTAACAAAAGGAGGATAAACAATCCAATCAAAAAATGGGCAAAGAACCTAAATAGACACTTTTCAAAAGAGGACATACAGAAGGCCAAGAGACGTATGAAAACATGCTCAAAGTCACTAATCATGCAAGAGATGCAAATCAAAACAACAATGAGGTACCATCTCACACCTGCCAGAATGGCTATCATCAACAAACAGACAAGTGCTGGAGAGGATGTGGAGAAAAAGGAACCCTCATTCACTGCTGGTGGGAATGCAGACTGATGCAGCCACTGTGGAAAACAGTATGATAGTTCCCTCAAAAACCTAAAAATGGAACTCCCATTTGACCCAGTGATCCCACTTCTAGGAATATATCCCAAGAAACCAGAAACACCAATCAGAAAGGATATATGCACCCCTATGTTCATAGCAGCACAATTTACAATAGCTAAGATTTGGAAACAGCCTAAATGCCCATCAGCAGATGAGTGGATTAGAAAACTGTAGTACATCTACACAATGGAATACTACACTGCTGTAAAAAAGAAGGAATTCTTACCATTTGCAACAGCATGGATGGAACTGGAGAGCATTATGCTAAGCAAAATAAGCCAGTCAGTGAAAGATAAATACCACATGACCTCACTCATTTGTGGAATATAGAGAACGTTACAAACTGACGAACAGAAATAGATACAGAGGCAAAGAAACATTGAACAGACTGTCAAACTACAGCGGGAAGGCAGGGGAGGGTTGGGGGGGAGGTAAGAGATCAACCGAAGGACTTGTGTGCATGCATATAAGCATAACCAATGGACACAAGACACTGGGGGTGGGGGCAGGAGGTGTGAGGGCATGTGCCAGGGGTAGGGCAGGCCAGAGGGAGGTCAATGGGGAAAAAAGGAGACATATGTACTACTATTTATAAAACTTTAAAAAATAAAATTTTAAAAAAATAGTTGAAAATTTTCTTATAAAGTTAAACATACACTTTTCATACAACCCAGCAATCTCACTCCTGAATATTTTTACACAGAAGCACTAAAACCCACACCAAGACTTTTAAGTAAATGTTCACAGCAACTTTATTCATAATATCCTAAAAATGGATACATCTGAAATGCCCATCAATTGCTGAACAGAAAAAATACAGTGGTACATCCTTACAATGAATGAAATACTACTCAGTAATATTTAGGGAACAAATCACTGACACATGCAAGGAGAATCCCAAAACCATAATCATAAACCAGAGACAGAAGCACCATTAGCATAGCCCTGAGAACTTCTTGGAAGTACAAACTCTTGGTTCCCAACCTAGATCACTAAATCCAAGCCTGCAGGTGATTCATATGCACAATATACTAGTATGGGCTCACTTCTGCTGCAATGTATCTTAAGACAATCAATCACAGAACTCACCTGTCCATATAAATAATCTGAGGAAACTCCAGCTTATTGTGAATTTTCTCTGGCTGACCAAGGGACTGATTGAACTCAAATCTTGAGAGTTCAAAGGTTAACACTGGAGGTAGTTTTGTAAACCAACACTATGTCAGGAGTAGAAATGTGAGAGAAACAAGTTATTTTCAGGAAATGGCAATAGCTAGATTTAAAATATCCCTCATAAATCTGTATTTTTGGTATAGAATTTATATTCAAATCAAACTCATTCTACACTCTTGTTTAATCTCAAATCCTAAAGGAAATGACCACTTAGAATCATGCCCTCATTGAAAATATGGTTAAACATTCCTCAATACTCCAGCTCAACTATTATCTCAGAAATAACCACCCTTAAATATGTGAATGCACAAGCACCTTTGCAATTTATTAAGTCATCAGTACTCAAAATAGATTCGAAACCTGAAGAAAATGGCAGCCTAACCAAAGAATTAGAAATTATAATCTAAGCAGCATATAAGGGGACAACTGTCTCCATGAATCTGCTAAAAAGACCAATATGTGTGCATATATAATGCACTACTTATTTATAGTCTATTAACCATAACTTGAATCCCCTTTCTGTCTAGAAAGGAAACTTGAAGTAGCCTTAAGATAATGAGTTCTCAAGTTCCTGAGAAAATCTCTCAATTCCAATTTACAGACTTCTCCTAAGGGACCCAGACATATGAACCTATAATGTTACCTTGAGTTTCAAGAAAAGAAAGCCCTGACTTTTAAAAACGATCTCAACTGTCACTGACCATAGATGAGGAAAAGCTAGAACAGGAAAGGCCTTTCTGTTCAATTCACCTGTAGGCCAGAGGTCTGTATGACAGCCTTAAAATATTCCCTTTACCAAAGGTACAAACAGCCGTCCCCTTCGCATGCCCTCGTCGGGCCGAGGTGAATCCAGATAGCCTGTCTGACTACCTCAGGGCTAAATCGAAACAAGCATAATGATTTTCTTATATATATATAAAGTGTTCCCATCCTTGAATAAAGGTCTCCAGAGGGCTAAGTAACTGGTGAGCACCCCTTCTCTTTTGAAAGCACACCATCAGCTCCATGCAGCTCCTCACAATCAGGAATTGGTAACTTCCTTGAAAAGCTAGGGAAGCAGTTCCTCTCTCCAGATCCTAGCCCTGCCCTACCTACCGCTAATGCACTTTGACAAGGCTCATGCTATGCTCCCTATTTTAACTCAAGAAAGCTTTCCTTCCTCCTATAGTAATTATTGAGTTGGACTCATCATATAAGCCATAATTTTGTCTCAAAATGGATGATGAGAAGAGAATAATCCAAGCTGTGTGGTACTGACAATAATGCTACTACAAATGCAACTCATTAATTCTTAACCCAGCTGAAGTCTTGAGATTTTAATTACCCTTGTTCTCCCTTTAATGTCCCCATTTCTTTCCAACCCACAAAAATAAATAAATGCAAAATTTTTAAAAAATTAAAGTAAAGGCAGAAGTTACAATGGAAAACAGTAAATACTATAATAGGGAAAATATTCTAAATGGCATACCATAGGAGTTAATCACTGTACTTTTACCCTCCGAAAATATGGAGGCAGTGCGCTCTCCCTACTCAGGTACAGGTAGGCTTCAACAGAAAGAGAGAAACTTGATCACACTTGAAATATCAGAAGCAGCATACAACCTTATATGAGTAACTCAGACTCCAAATTCATACTTTTAGTAAAGACTTTATTTATCCAATAGTAAGACTCACCAACTCATATCAACTCATGAGAGATCTCAGACAAGTTTAAGTTTTGTTACATGTAAAGCTATGTGATGGGAAAACGACTGGCCAAAAAGCTCAGTCCTATTTAACTGGCTTTGTGGTTGGTGCACCAAATAAAATACCCAACTCACCTCTTGTCCGTACTTCACTGAATGGTCGGAAGGAAGCAGCTCAATGTCACCCTCCACCATGGCCCCTTCCAAACATTCGTCCAAGTTGTGATAGCCATTTACCTGAAGGGGATACTGGCCGAAGGTCTCATTGTTACAAAAGGGCTTTCCTAGACAAAGAAATAGATTGATTTTTAAAAGACATCACTAGCATAGCATAATCTAAAGCCCTTTTTTCTGGTACCAGAGACAATGTCTTCTTAATTCAGCAACATCCTGACAACTGATCTGTAGTGCATTTGAGCCTGTGTGGCAACCGCTAATGAACCAGTGGATCCAGGCTCAGACCATTGGCAACTGCTAACACTGCAAAAAGAAACGCAAGCAGGCAGTAAAAGCCTCCTGACCAAGACTATCCCACGACCTGTGAATGTGTCTTGCCTAAAAAAGCCTTACCCAGCCCAGCTGGTGTGGCTCAGTAGCTGAACGTCGACCTATGAACCAGGAGGTCACGGTTCCATTCCAAGTCAGGGCACATGCCCAGGTTGCGGGCTCGATCCCTAGTAAGGGAAGTGCATGAGGCAGCCGACCAATGATTCTCTCTCATCACTGATGTTTCTATCCCTCTCTCCCTCTCCCTTCCTCTCTGAAATAAACAAAAATATATTTTTGGGGGGAAAAAACCTTACCTGAATCCAGTCAAAGTCTAGATCCAACTACTAATTTATATCATGGATATGCAAGCAGCAAAATTTCAGAGTGTGGGAAATACAAATACTAGAGAACAAACAGCCCGCTTTCTTAAAAACCAAAACAAAACAAAAAACATTTCAAGGAAAATAGATTGAAGAAGAAGAATCTACAGATTTTGAAAAGAGGCTTAAAAGACATATCAACGAATCATAAACGCACCACATTCGGATCCTAATTAAGAGAAACTGTACTAATAAAAATAAACACTCTAGCTCCATATATAACTATACAAGTTAACAATTTGAACACTGACTAGATATTTGATATAAGAAATGCTATTTTTTGGTGTGAAAGTGATATTGGATTGTTTTAAGAAGAATGTCAGAGGGATAAGCGTAGACAGGGGTTACATGGAGAATGATTGGCCATAGGCTAATGGTTGCTGAGTTTATGGAGGTTTTTATATTGGTCTATTTCTATGTGTTCAAAATTCTTTATAGTTGAAAAAAAGAAAAAAACCTCATGTAGCCAACATGAAGCTTCTATAGTAGACAAACATTTCTGGCAGTCTAACACAATAAAATCTTTTGAGATTAGATATTACATTTGAAAGAACAGAAAATTGAGAAGCATCACTGTGTATCTAAAATTAATACTAGATTTGGGTAGTACAAATATTACACAATTTAATATAACATCTCTGAGATAATGATCAGGCCCATCTTTTAAAATTTTTTATTGATTGATGAAAAAGAGAGAGAGATCAATTTGTTGTTCCACTTATTTATGCATTCATTAGTTGAGTCTTGTATATGCCCTGACCAGGGGTCAAACCCACAACCTTGGTGTATGGAGATGACATTCTAACCAACAGAGCTACCTGACTGGGCCCATCTTATAGATGAAGACATCGAGGATCCAGGACCTCACATAATTTGTTCACAGTTATACAGCTTCTAAGAGGCAGAACCAACATTCAGACCTGCATTTGTCTGATTCCCAAGCCTTTTCACTACACTGCCTCCCAAAATTGTCACAGTAATATACAATTGGTTACAGGACTAGCATTAACAGTTACAGCAGAGAATTTACCTTCACGAACCCCTTCAGTGAGGAAAGTACCGTAGAATAGCTGCACCATTGGATTTTCAGATTTTTTCTTGGGATTACTGCTTTTAAGAAAAGGAGACAACTTGGTATCATTTGGATCAGATAAGCACTACATTAAACCCAACCATCATTCAAAAGCAAAAACACTACCTTTTCATTTAAACAAAGAGCCAGGTATGGTCTAAAATAAGTAATAGATTATTTCAGTCCACACATTCACTGGACAAGTAGATGCTAAAATCTGAAAGCACAAGGACAATAAGGCCTGATCCCTGGCTGAAAGCCTAATACATGTATCTGTATACATTCGATACATACATAAGAGATATAGATATAGCTCTCCAAGGTATACAGGGTATAAAAGTAGTACATAGATAAGAATGAACCTTCTTGTGCAGTTCCACAAATAAACAGAAAAAGTTTTCCCAGTGGCATGATAGTCAAGGAATGAAAACACAGTTGACCCTTGAACAATGAGGACGTTAGGGACTAAGTTGAAAATCCATGTATAACTTTGACTCTTCCAAAACTTAACTACTTATAACCTACTGTTGACCTTAAGCTTTACCAGTAACATAAACAGTTGATTAACACACATTTGTATGTTATGTATTACTGTATTTTCATAATAAAATAAGCTAAAGAAAAGAAAATGTTAAGAAAATTATAAAAGAAAATAATACACTATTTTCCACATTCATGACATACCTAACTTTTTCTTAAATTTTTTTTATATATCTAGGCTATATGGTTCATCTCAAGCTTTTTCAAATTGTCGCAAATCTCCAAAAATGTTTTCTAGTATATTCATTGAAAAAAAATTCATGTATATATGGATATGCACAGTTCAACCCCATGTTGTTCTAAGGTCAACTGTAGTTTATATCTACAAGCCTACCTTAAATTGTTAATTATGTACATTTCCATTTGCAAAGCTGTTTAATGATATACATTTCTTTATGTATATACAATTTAGAAAGCAAATTCCTCAGCATCTATATTGGGTGAGGGACATTTGTATCTTTGCCCTGAATTTCACTTCTGCCAATGACTGACATGTCTAAAAGCTGTTCTCTAACAGTCTACACAGATTACACCAGTTGTCTTAGATCAAATTTAATGATCTATATTATTCCACCATGTTCACATCTACGATTTAACCTTTTAACACATTTTACAGCACAGGCTATGGCTGTAACAAAGTTAATAATTATGGCCTGTTTAGTAAAAAAAATTGTGGGTTAATATGATTATCTATATCCTCAAAGAGAAAAACCAAAGGCAATGGGGATGCACAATGACAAATATGAGTGGCTACCCCATGAAGTTTGGTAAAAACCAGAATTTCTTTTCTTTCTTTTTTTTTTTTTTCCTATTGATTTCAGAGAGGAAGGGAGAGGGAGATAGAAACATCAATGATGAGATAGAATCATTGATCAACTGCCTCCCACATGTCCCCTAGTGGGGATTGAGCCTGCAATCTGGGCCTATGCCCTGACCAGGAATCAAACCATGACCTCATGGTTCATAGGTCAACACTCAACCACTGAGCCACACCAGCTGGGCAAAACCAGCAATTTTTACTTAAGATGAGGATTGTTCGCCCTTATCATGATTCTCACTGGACCACTGTGAGCAGGAAGGATGCACAAACGGATCTTCGACACTCACTTAGCATTAACAGCGAGCTGGAATGCATCCTCCAGCCAATCCAGAAGCTTGTGTGTGAATTCACTCACATCTTGCTATAAGAAAGGTAACAAATTGCATACGAGTTAGACCCCACACTATACTTAGGGAAACAAACATTTACTTTATCCCACCAATCACTACAATTCTATTACCATGCAAAGATTTCTATTTTAAGGCCACCTATCAAGAAGGTACATGGAACACTGGGACCAGCTACCAAAGGTGCCACAGAAGGCACACTAGGCAGCCTCTAAGTTGTGGCTAGGAGGAAACTGGAACGCTGCCACTTCCAGGCACCTCTTTCTGTAACAAATAATCTAAATCTTCCAGTTAGGACTTTTTAAAAAGGTCCAAAGAACACATTGTAGTGCTTTAGAATTTATGAGATCTGAATGGAGAAAGAAAACTTTTGTAAAATGTTTCGAGATTTTGCAGAACTGTAGGACTTTTACAGAAAAAAAATTACTTTTATGAGGAAGAAGCTGCACTAATAATGAGAGCTTTGTTTCCTAATAGGAGGTGGGGAAAAGAAGTTACTAATATTCAGAAGACTGCTCAGAGTTGCTGAACTCAGGGTCAAACCGTCTGCACCCCAGCAAACATGTAGACAAAGGACTTTGTTTTTCTCAGTGACTCTTTGCTGCACTCACTGAGCTATTTTCCAATCTCCTCCTACTTCAACAGCTTCTTTATAATTGTTATTTCTACTACTACTTCTTCCTTTTAGAACTGCCAGCCTCCCCAGACAACACACCCTCTTTTTACCACCTGTTCCTTAGACATTATAAAGGGCAAAGGTAGGCACCCACAGTCCTGCTTACTCATGTTCATAGTTTATTACACGGTTAAAATAAACATTACAGTAATGTTAGGCACGATTTCAAACTCCACAGAGTTTGAGGGAAAACCTTGTACCTGCTGTTCCTCTGGTGATCGGAATGCTCCCTTTAAGAGATCGAGGGCTGCCGAAGGGTCTACAAATTTGCGATTTGATCCCATCATCAGAGCAAACAAATACTGAAGCTCTTGCATAAACATGATATTTCTCTTTTCCTGTAGAAAACACAGCAATGTGTACTCTTACAACCTCTTACTTGAAAAATTACAATATATAAAGAGAAAAGTTGTCAATGATCACTCCTTACATTTATATTTACCTAGATCTAGACCAGGGTCAGGTCTCAAACTATGTTACAAGTACTCTGAAAGGTCTCTATAGGGGATTACCCTCAACTGAAAGAGTGTCTACGTAGAAGCAAGGGAGTTAACAGTGTAATTGTTTTCTGAAGCTGCCGTCCTCCCTCCTGTTAGGAAGATCTGTCTCCCAGGTGAAATCCTGGGAAGGGTCAGATCGCTGGCGAGAGGCTTCATCCTTCTCGTCTTCTTTGTTAATCCTCACCCAAGGATGTTTTTTTCATTTATTTTTAGAGAGAGAGTGGAAAGGAGGCAGGGAGGGGAGAAAGAGAAACATCGATGTGAGAGAGACACATCAATAGGTTGCCTCCTGCACCCACCCTGACTGGGGCCCAGGCTCGAACTTGCAACCCAGGTACTTGCCCTTGACCAGGAATTGAACCCTCGACCCTTTGGCTCAAGGGCCGATGCTCTAAACACTGAGCACACCAGCCAGGGCTAAAGCCTCTTCTGAGCCCAGACCTCCAGCACCAGGTTGCCTCCTCTGCATCACTAGGTCTGAGTGACTAATGCAGCTCACTGCTCACTGCCACAGCAGAAGTGATTTCTGCATCTCCCCGTGCTGAGGTCGGCAGGTAACTTACCACTTTCGTGGAACTGTTTTTCTAATTTTATTCCTACTTAACTTTACATTTTTGCAAACCCTTATTTCTTGTCACAAAGAAGGAAAAAGAGCCATTTGGAAGTGAAAACAATATTAGTACAAATCAAAGAGCATCACAGTTATCAGCTTCAGCCAAAAAATTAAAAGCTTTTGGGATGAAAGGAACTAAACAGTGAAGATTCCTCAAAAGCAACAACTTACGGTGTGACTGGGACAATTTTCAAGTACACTCTGTGGCAGGTTGTAGCTGAGAACAAGTCTTCGAAATGCAGGCAATTGAAAGAGAGACTGAAATGAAGAGAGAAATGGGCTGATAGCCTTTCTTTCAAAATAACTGCAGCAAGAAAATACTGCTTTTATCTTAAAAGTATGTTTAACTGTCCACATAATAATTCTACTTCTATTACGTTGAAGGAAATAATAATGGCTATGTATAGAAATTGAGCTGAATGCTAATTCTTTTAGGAAAAACAAACAAACAAAAACTACCTGATGGCTAACAAGAGGAACAGATTAGATAAACTATAGTACATTTATACACTAGACTATTATGTAATCATTAAAATACTTTTGGAGAAAAATGTTTTCATAAAAATGGACTGCCACACAGCAGTGAAAATAAATGCTCAAGAGCCACATGAATTACCATAGATAAATCTCAGACATATGTTTTGAGTGAACAAAAGTTACAGAAAAATAAAGTGTTATATTGTTTATATTAAGTATAATCTATATATATAAAGAGCCAGCAATCGGGGCGGGCCGGCTGGCCAACCTCCCACCATCTCCTCCTCCCGACAGGCCTGGCCCCGATCCACCGAATGCACTGGGCCTCTACTTATATATAATACTACTACAGGTTGTTTAGGATTCATACATATATGGCTATATTTGAGGGGAAGGGAGGAGCTGACAGGATGGGAACAACAGGGACTCAATAGCCGAGAGATTCATAACAGTTATTTCTGAAGCTGGGTAGTGAGAACAGCAGTGTTTACCACTGTCCACTCATCATAGTGTTATATTTAAAAAATTTTAACAACAGATATCTCTGGCTGGCAGAGTTAGGATGAAGGATTCTTTTCATTGTTTTGTAAACCATACATTTTTCTACTATGAATATCTTTTGAAAGATAATGTTTTCCCAATCTGTCATGTGACTATGACTCCTCATCCCAACACGCTCCTCACACAAAAGCCACTGCAGTCTGCACCCTGGACTCCTAAAGCCGAGACCTGGGTGGACAACAGGTTCCTCCTCCCCTCCCTTGATCGCAGGCCTACTGGGACTCACCCGCTAGGGTGGGAACACAGCTGGGCTGGGAATATCAGCCCTCTGCCTTCTCCTTCCTTCCACTTCGACTGCCTCCCTCATACACCTCCATTACTCCCAGTTTCACTTTTGCTCTGCTCACCACCCCGTAACCTTTTCCAGGACTTCGGTTCTACCACGATAAAACGGCTTTACACTTTCAGTCACATCACTCCACCTCCTCACCTTCACCGAAATCGGGCTTTACCCCATTGCTCTTAAAAACCACAAGAGGGCACTCCCATTTCCCAACACCTGCTTCTGCTGCATTCTTTGTACTACTTAATTACATCCTCCTCCTCCAGTTTAGAAATTCGGAATCATCTTGGAATCCTTTCCCTTTCTTAACCAGCCACATCTAACACAGAGAAGTGCCTGGACTGAGCCCCTGGGGTGCTGTATCCAACCACCTCCTCCAATCGCTGGCTGTGATCACACTCTCATCACTGCTCACCTGGATCACGGCACACAGCCTTCCTGCCTCCAGAATGTCCCCTGTACCAGTTCACCTGCCAGCAGGTTCTTCCATCTTCCTAAAATGACCAAAATTAAGCTCCCAACTCACTGAAGACTGTTCTCTGGTAACAGTTTTTACAATCCCAAATCCTGTCATCCTACTAGGTAACTTCAGTCAACATTCAATCCATGGGACCTCCTGTCAGCTCTCCCTCAGAATAAATCAGGAATCCAACCTCTTCTCTACTTCCACGGCCACCAGCCTGCTCCAGGCCCATCACCTCGCACGTGCATGACTGCAGTAGTCGCCACAGGTTTCTTCACTGGTTCTTGTCCACTCCATCCATTCTCACGGTAGCCAGAGTGAGCCTTTAAAACTCGGGTCAGAGTTCATCACCCCTCTGCTCAGAACCCCCAGTGACTCCCATCTCACTCAGAATGAAAGACAAGTTACCTTGCCAATTTCATCCCTGAGGACTCCCCCTTCTGCCCCTAGCACTCCTGCCACTCGGGACTCCAGGGTGTCCTGTGCACACAGCAACCCCATGAACACACTCCCACCTCAAGGCCTGCACCTCGGTTTCCCCGACCTGGAATACTCTCCCCGCTCAGCTGCCTGGCTCACTCCTTTGGCATTTGCTCCAATCTCATCTCCTTAGCCTAACATCACCGTTTACACTGCAACCTGCTCCAGTCTCTCCTGCAGCAACTGCAATCTCCCTTCACCTGCTCTTTTCGCTGTCACACCAATCATAGTCTCACGTAGTATATAAATTTACTGACATCTTAATT
This sequence comes from Myotis brandtii, assembly GCF_000412655.1. Lineage (NCBI taxonomy): Eukaryota > Metazoa > Chordata > Mammalia > Chiroptera > Vespertilionidae > Myotis > Myotis brandtii. The sequence goes on along the minus strand of NW_005353538.1, from coordinate 5,860,198 downwards.
CTATAAGGGCAGGGCTCAGTCTTGGCTGTGTTCACTCCTGCATCTCAAGGGCCCACAGCAGTTCTAGACATACAGGAGGTGGGATGTTCAGCTAGGATGTGCTGCGAGAACACATGCTCTTCCACTCAGCCCAGGGCCCCTGTCTCCTGACACATTCCTCCAGTCCATCTCTACACCCACACCACGGCCACACCTGGGATATGCCAACACCTGAAAGGATGCCAGATCACAAATGCAGAAAATACCACTCTTAAACCATAACCTGTCCTCTGGCTTATCTTTTCAACTACCTACAGGACATTTGTCCCTTGATTTCATCAGGAACCCAAGCAAACTGACCTCTTTCCTTTTCCCCTAATAATTAGTTCCTTCCTGTCTTCATTTTTCCCTCTTTCTACCTTTAATTCCCTTCATTAAATTCTCAAATTGCTCTTTTGCCTTCACCAGACCCAGAAACTCCTCCAACCTAAATGAATTAAACTTTCCAGTTTCAGAGCGCTGCTAAGAAGTTACGATAAAAACAGGACATACTGATATCACCGTACTATTATATTCTGCTGCCAACCGGTTGCCCACTGTCTGCAACAACTCTTAAACTTTCGCTCCATTTAAAATCTGACTCTATCATTCCTCCGCCCAGTCTCAGAAAAGGACTGCTTATTTCACAGAGGAAAAAACGACTATTAGAAACTATATCAACTTTATTTTCAGTCATCATTTCTTCCTTGTTCTTTCCCTATTAGTCTTCCCGTTTTCCTATTCCCTCCCTGTATGTGCCATAGCCTGTCCTCTCATGCTCTCAGAAACTATACTCCATTATCCCCTCTACCTGCTAGTTCTTTTCAACATCTCTCACAGGAGCGAAGGCTGAGGGGGTGTGGATACAGGGAGGGGCCCCAATCTCTCTAAGAACTGACTGATGTCCTTAATTCTACACTACCTTCCTAAATTCCATTCTCAACATAGATTCAGTAGTCCTCTTGAAATGGAAGTAGGATTCTATCACTTCTCTGCTCCGTTCCCAATACTTGCCCACTTCATATATATTCCCTAAATCATCATCATGACACCATGCTCCCCACCCCACCTCCACCTTTCTGACCTCATCACTATCAGTCACCTCTCCCCCATAACTCAGTTCTAGCCTTTTTCCTATTTCTCAACTCATTAAGCAAGCTTCTGAACCTGGGTCTTTTACTTGCTGTTTCCTCTGTCTACATGCTTTTATGTAATTACTAGAGGCCCAGTGCACAAAATTCATGCGGGGGGGGGGCGGGGGGGTCCCCTCAGCCTGACCTGCACTCTCTCACAGTCCGGGACCCCTCAGGGGATGTCCCACTGGCGGCTTAGGCCCGCTCCCCTAAGCCAGCAGTCGGACATTCTTAGCACTGCCGTGGAGGCTCTCATCACCGCCTCTGTGCTGGCCAGCTGTGAGCCCGGCTTCTAGCTGAGCAGCGCTCCCCCTGTGGGAGCGCACTGACCACCAGGGGGCAGCTCCTGCATTGAGTGTCTTCCCCCTGGTGGTCAGTGTGCGTCATAGCAACCAGTCGTTCCACCAGTCAATTTGCATATTATAGCCTTTTATTATACAGGATATGGTTCATTCTCTCCCCTAATGCAGGCCTCTGCTCAGATATGCCCACTTTATCAAAAAGGCCACACCTAACTACCTTATACAAATAGCAGCCTCTGTAGCTGATTCCTTCTTGGGCCCCTCTTACCCTCATCCATTTGTCTCTATGGCACTTGTCACCACCTGACATATTTTATTTACTGTCTGTCCCACTCTTTTCAAGGTAAACTCCATGGGAGCGAGGGCTGTTTATTCATGGCTTTTTCCCCAGTGCCAAAACAGTGCCAGGCACAGGAGGCCATAGATTTTATGTGTGGAAAGGGAGGATCCTGTTTCTGGCTGAGCAGCTGGGTGGATGTCCAATGCTATGATGGAGGAGACTGAAGGCACAGGGTCGAGTCGGCCCTGTGGCCATGTCCGGTGCAGATGCCTGAGACAACTCTAGAACTGCTCTCTCTACGGGGTTCATCCAGTCCCTTGGCTTTATTTCCACCCAGGCTACTGATCCCCAGAACGTACCTGCAGCCCAGATCTTTTTACTGAACTACAGATTCAGAGTTCACTGCCTACATGATACCCTCAAACTCAGCGAGTATAAAACTGAACTGATCTCAGAGGCCTGCCTCACAAGAATCAGATTTGAGGTGCTGGATTGCCAGGAACACCCCCAATATCTGACTGGTCTTGTCAGAGCAGGAGTTGGGCCACATGATGTTTTGGGACTGAAGGCCATGACCACCTCACAAACCTCATGGCTCCACTCTGTCGAGAAGGGGGTGGCTCTAAGACTGTGGTGGCGATGGCGGCAGATGGCAAGATGACGGCCCATTCAAGCACACTCAGCAGCCGCGCCATTAGTTAGCTTTTCACCGGGAGTTGGAAGGGCCAGAAGGTTGCTCTGTGGCTTCCTGCTGGGTTTAGGTTAAAGGTGGAAGCCCATTGATGAGTTAATCCTAAAAGCACTCCTGGATGGTCACACAGAAGCATGAAGGTGGCAGAGGAATCCCTTCTTTCTGTGAGATTTTAGTCTGAGACTCCTAGGGGGAAATCTGCACACGTGTCAGGGAAGACAGGAAGCCCAGTCACATCACTGGGAGAAAAACCCAGCTGCTAACCTGGGACTTGCAGTGGGACGGGGCAGGCAAGGCCATCCGCCTGCACGGGCAGCAGCCCAGATGCTATGTTCACATCACTCCAGTAAGAGGACAACGGGGTCACATGAGGGACGACAAGGCCGTGATGGGGCCACAGTGAAGTCAGCCCTGGAGGGGTCAGGTGGCTTCCCAAGCTTCCTCAACAACTCAACCCCTCTGTACCACACAGTGTGTTCCTTCACCCACTCAATTCACTCCCTTATCTACTCAAGAAACCCTGAGAGGTGAATTATACACTGGCTTTGCCTTCAGGGAGCCCACTGTCTAGAACAGTGGTTCTCAACCTTGGCTGCACATTAGAATCACCTGGGAATCTTTTTAAAATCCTGATTTCTGGGCCTCATCCTCCGGAAATTCTGTTTCTTTGTTACTAATGTTGTGGCCCCACCCCATAACAAAGAAACAGAATTTCCGGAGGATGAGGCCCAGAAATCAGGATTTTAAAAAGACTCCCAGGTGATTCTAATGTGCAGCCAAGATTGAGAACCACTGACTTACAGTCTTATAGTAAAACATGTGTATTACTAAAACAAGATGTCCTCAGAGATAAAGCTGTAGGAGGAGTTCACAGAAAATGAATGGCGTTTCCTGATAGGAGAAAAGCTATTTCTGATCAATAGATTATATTTTAAAATATGAATATGAATAGGGTTGGATAAGAATGTGGGAATAGCACAAATAAAAACACAGAACTAAAAGTATAAAAAATCAGGGTGTGAAATGGGAGAAAGTATAAGGGCCCATGAAAGGGAGTAAAAGAAATTGGGGTTGGAAAAATAAATTGAGGTCAAATGAGAGAGGCTTGATCTTAAATCTCAGAAGGTTTGAATTTTATGCAATAGGCACTTGGAACTGTTGTAGGCATGTTGAACAATGAACTGGTCTGATCAGGATCTACTTCAGGTAAAGGAGTCTAATAGCAACGTCAAAGATGTCTTGAAGAGAGAAACCCAAATAGGAAACCACTGCTGTGGTGTCTCTAAGAGGCACCGAGGACGAAGTATACTCGGGTCGCACGATATTTATTCCGTTCTTTGATGAGGCAGGCTTCTATATCTTTATAGAAGCAAAAACTTTTTACTTTCCCTTCTTCTCAGAAAGTTGTGCTTTTTTTGAGTACTAAGTGAGATGGAGCAGGCCTGATAAAGAATGGAGAGGCTGGTTACCTAGCAAGTGTCATTAGCATAATTTCCATTATATCTTAATTGCACACTGCCTTTCTGGAATTCTGAGCAGCCTAGAAGGAATGCTCCTGATTGGGGGTAGAAGAAAGAAATTCAAACTGTCACATCTAGTAAACATGACTTTGCAGAAAGAAATATTTGTGAATTTAGGCTGGCAATGAGACAAATAAATCATTTTGTGGTTTTTTGAAGAGAACATTGGATTTAGGAAATATGGAGATGAGAAAATTTAAACCAACATTTGTTTTATTTTTTTTAAAAAGAACTTTGAATTATATTAGGGGTGTATAGTTGCGGGTTTTTTTGCTTTTGCTTTTGCTTAGCAAAATCTTAAATTAAAAGGAAAACAGTTGTATGTACTAATATACTCTTTCGTTGTGTTAAATGAGAGAAGATGGTAGGGAACCACACTATGGAACATTTATCTGATCAGAGGTGTTTTCCCAGTCTATGATAACATCTTTACCTAATTTAACTTTTATTAATAGCCTACTCTCAAATTTAACATAAATTGCTGCTGTCAGGGTTCTCATTGTCTAGTTGGAGAAAACTATAGTCAAATAGTTGGCATGAAAAAATGAATTAGTATTAAAAATAAAAATTTATCATCGCCCCTCCAAAAAATGGAGAAGATTTTTTGGAGGAGCCCAAGGGAGGAAGTTTAGAACGACCCTGAATATTTGCAAGAGACTTCTCAGTGGGGATTGAATAGAATTTCTCATCAGTCTTTTTGTTTTACTTATTTATTTGGGGAGAGAGGGTAAAGGCTGTGTTAAATGTGTAATCACGAGCCTTGCCTTTTCTTTTCATTCGTCTATAAAGCATAATGCATCGTGGAATCTAATGACCATGGCCTTCTTGGGGAAAGGTCATTCTCCTTGAGCAGCCTTGGCTGAACGGGCAGTGTTGGACAGGTGGTTTGAAGATCACAAGAGAGGAAAGGAATACACAGCCATGAGGATTAGCTGAATCATCTTAGGTGTCAATGGGCCACCATCCATCAGCCAGATGGCCTTCTCACCACCGTGATCCAATCATGTTTTGGAAATCACGCTAGCTGACCTATTTTCCCCTTCCCATCTCTGACTGATTCCTGTTTTCTAAGCTCCTGGTCAGCGGGGTATTTTGAAGGCTCCTTAACACATATGAGCCATTCTGTTCTCAGAGCAGAACCCATGTTGTTTTGCTCTGTGCCTCATTAAAGCATGAAACTCTTTTATAAACTTTAGCTCTCCTGAAAAACTAAATGCTCTACTGCAAACCTCTCTCAGTTGGAACTTCCTTTTTACCTGACTCTCCTCTCCATCTGTAGTTTGACTTTAAACCCCTCTATGGAGCCATTTCAAACTAAACTGGTAAAGCTTTAGAAAGGGCTCGTGTTACAGTTAAAAAGAACATT
>NW_005353538.1:5841626-5854494 GCF_000412655.1 Myotis brandtii | reverse complement strand
CAGTGGTTCTCAACTTTGGCTGCACATTAGAATCACCTGGGAGTCTTTTTAAAATCCTGATTTCTGGGCCTCATCCTCCGGAAATTCTGTTTCTTTGTTACTAATGTTGTGACCCCACCCCATAACAAAGAAACAGAATTTCCGGAGGATGGGGCCCAGAAATCAGGATTTTAAAAAGATTCCCAGGTGATTCTAATGTGCAGCCAAGGTTGAGAACCACTGGTCTAGAATATGGTGCTGTTTTTAAGAGTTTAGAAGTATTGTCATTGAAAAGTGCTATACATGGAATCAGAGAAGATAAAAAGTTAAAATGAGGACTCTGTACTGGAATACCTTAAAGGTTCCTCTCTCCTCCACAGCCCATGATTCTTTAAGTGTTGACCTATCCTATTTTTGTCACATATCTTGGTCTGCCACCTAATCACTATTGGGGGGAGGAGGGACTGAACAGAAATCCCACTCTTACACACCCTAATCAGCCCTCCTGAAGTGTCAAGAGGTATCATCCACCTGTATGCCAACTAGAAACCTTGGGAGTCTTTCTCCGCTCTCTCCTGCAGAGAACCTGAATCTAGTCACTCCCCAAATCTTGTAGATCTGATCTCCTAACACCTCCCAAATGCTTTACTTCTCTGTGGCTTATGTCACTTCTCTGTTGCAGACCACCGTCATTACCTGCCTGCATGCATGACAGCCTCCAACAATTGGCTTCTCCTTAGTAACTCTTGCTCCACTACAACACAGTAGTCACTGAATGCTGATCTAAAACACCAACTCAACATATTTACAGCCACAGAGGACCTTGTTTTTAGTACTGCCCAATGTAGACACCAGACCATATAAATCCAGAACACAAGAAAGCAACCAAACACGATGCTGTGGGGGAAACTCCCCAGTTTTATATATGTTTCCATTTTTTTAAAGCTATGTTCCTCACATTTTGGTTTAGTAAATTACAATATTGTTTCAAAATTACAAAATTACACAGTTTACTCTTAAAAAATATCATACCTGAATAACAGCACTAAACCAACATGTATTGCCAACATTTTTCAGCCCAACTGGCCAACCATCGACTCGCCTCCAGTCATTGGGATTGGGGTTTTCTCCCCAGACTTCACAGCGTTTCCTCTTTGAGCGTTTAGTTTCTGCAGAGGTTGCCTCATGCATCCTGCATGGTGCCAACATGCCACACATCAGAAAAGGAAAAAGTTAAAGAACAACATACTACATGGAGGATGTCGGTAACCTTTCATAGGTAGTTCGAAACGCCAAACTATTTGCTGGGTAATCACTGGCTATACAGTAATTATAAGATTATAACATAAGTGAAAAGTAAGGTTTAAACACAGAGATGTTATTCCTTCTATAACAGAGATTATTACTAATAAGGTGCTTCATGGAACTGAGTTGAGACTCAAGACTATTTATGGTAGTGTAGGAAAAGTTTTAGTTTTCAGCAACAGTGTCCTCTCTCAGACCATGTCATTGAAAGAGGCAAGAGAGACACCCTGCTAAAGATAAGAGCCTCCAGCCCGGCCAGCATGGCTCAGTGGTTGAGTGTCCACCTATGAACCAGGTCAGGGCACAGTCCCAGGCTGCAGGTTCAATCCCCAGTGTGGGACGTGCAGGAGGCAGCCAATCAATGATTCCATCTCATCATTGATGGTTCTATCTCTCCCTCTCTTTTCCTCTCTGAAGTCAATAAAAATATATTTTTTTAAAAAGATAAGAGCCTCCAAACTGTCTAGTACCCAAACCACAGCCCTGTGTTTCCCTGAAAGAACAACTCGACAGTACAAGGGAATAAACATATCTGGAAACTGACAGGCCACCACTGGAACTGGATATTTGTGGACAATTCCAGCCAGTCACCAAATTAGTATCAATTCAAATACTATCCCTGTTCACTTCTGAGACAGGGTAACTGAATCATATTTCATTTTTGAAAATCAATATAACCCTCAAAGTTTACAAAGGCTCAACGATTATAAAGGGCATACATATTTATTGGATACTTACACTAGAATGCCCCCCCCACCATAAATTAGCAATTATGAACTATATAACCTGCAGGCTTCTGCCCAAAGACCACAGGCTGCAATAAGACACTTATCATATTTGGCTTTTTCAAAAGTGAACCAGAGTAAGTAAGCTAAATTTAGTAAATTTTCCTTAAAAAATTTAATTCAGATGCAATTGAGGGAGCCTGAAAGAATAGTTCTTGAGTGGTACTCACAGAGCTATTGCCTTTGACCTACACACTAATGTAGGGAGCAAAGATTATAAATTAAATCAATTACCTGTTAAGATCTCTTCCATCAGTTTGAACTTTGGGGGACTCCAGTAGACTCAAAGCAATGGCAGCCTGAAGATCATCTTTGTTCTCATGAGTAAGGTCTATTACTTCTGCAAGATACATTGAACTTCAATTAGTCTACATGCAGGAAACACTGCCCTCCTGTCTGTATTGCAGGAAAAAAAGTAAAAGCATTAACAAACCTAGATATACTCAAACTTACACATGTTTACAAATGCCAAAAACCTAAACAAAACATTAGCAAACAGAATTCTGCTAATGTACAAAAAAAGATTCTATATTAAGACCAAGTTGAGTTCATTGAAAGAAACACTGAGTTAACATTAGAAAAGAGACCAGTAAAATTCACTATCTTAACATTTCAAGGAAGAAAATGATAATCTCAATAGATACAGAAAAAGTAGTTGATAACATTCAACCTCTATTCAAGCATAAAAACTCTAAATTAACTAGAAAGAGAATATTCTTAGGCTGAGAAAGAGTATCCATGAAAAGCCCACAGCACACTTTGTACTTAATGGTGAAATGTGAAACACATTTCCTTTAAAACCAAGACTAAGACAAAGATGTCTACTATCAAGGCTTTTGTTCACTATGGTTCTAAAAGTTCTGGTCGGTGCAATAAGAAAAGAAAAAATAAATTTTTTAAAAATATGAGAATTGGAAAATAAGAAACAAAGCTGTCATAACTCATAGATAATGATCACCTACTAGAGAAACCCAAAATAATCTATAGACAATAGTTGTAATTAATAAAATGTGGTTAGACAAAAGTTAAGTGAATTTCTATACATGAACAATGAAGAACATTTAATTTAAAAAGAAAAAACCATAAAATTGTAGTAATCAAGATTGTGGGCTACTGGCATAAAGACAAACATACAGATCAAGGGAACAGACTTCGGTGGAATATAAACAAACCTCATATTTATGGTCAACTACTTTTCATCACAGGTACAAAGATAATTCAGTACAGAAAGACTATATTTTCAACAAATGGTACTGGAACAACTGCATATTCACACACAAAAGAATGACTTTAAACCCCTACCTCACACCATTTTAAAAAAGACCTTGTGACCACATGATAACAGCTAAAATTGTAAAACTCTTAGAAGAAAACATTGTAATTCTTTGTGATATTGGATTAAGCAATGGCACCTTAGAGATGACATCCAAAGCACAAACAACCAAAGAAAAAAAAATAGATAAATTTGACATCAAAATTTTTAAAAACCCACAAACCTTGGGCTTCAGAGGACACCATCAAGAATGTGAAAAGACAACCCACAGAATGTGAGAAAATTTTTGCAAATCAGGTATCCAGTAAGGTACCTATATACAGACTACATAAATTATTCCTGCAACTAAATAATGAAAAAACAAATGCCCAATTTTTTTAAATGGGCAAATAATTTGGATAGACATTTTTTTTGAAGATATACAAATGGCCAATAGCACATGAAAAGATGCTCAACATCATTAGCCATGCACACGTTACATGAATAAAATAGCTCACAGCAGCCTTGCTTATAATAGCAAAAAATGTGAACAAACCCCAAAGTCAATAAATACATAAACTGTAGTATATTCAGACCATGAAATACTACACACCAGTGAAAATAAGTGAACTACAGTTATAACTTTCAACATGGATGAGTCTCCCAAAATATTGATTTAAAAAGATCACTATGTGCACCTGACATATATACATATAAATGTATATGTACACACACACACACACACACACACACACACAAAGAATAGTCATACCAGCATTATTCAGAGTAGTTCAAAATTACAAATAGACCAAATATCCATTAACACCATCTGACCCAGCTGATGGTTCCTTTCCCTTGGAAGCCTCTTTGGCTTCCACATTACCACTCTCCTGGTTCTCTTGGTCTTCCTGATCTCCCTGGACACTCCTGATCTACCCAGACCGCCCTTCACTGCAAGTGCCGGCTTGTTTAGTCACTGAACCTTTTCTCTTTTCTATACTGACTCCCTTGAAGAGTTCATCCAGTCCCATAACTTTACATACCATTTACAGGTTTATGATTCCAAGTTCTGTATCTATCTCCAGCAGATCTCTCCCCTGAACTATACATGTGGATCTCCACTGCCTCTATTTTTATATATCTATTTTTACTGATTTCAGGGAGAAAGAGAGAAAGAGAGAGAGAGAGAGAGAGAGAGAGAGAGATACAGATACAAACAACAACAACGAGAGAGAATCATCAATTGGCTGCCTCTTCAATGGCCCCTATTGGGGATCAAGCCCATAACCCGGGCATGTGCTCTGACTAGGAATCAATCTGTGACCTCCTGGTTCATAGATCAATACTCAACCACTGACCCACATCGGCTGGGCTCCACTGCCTTTCTGACACTCCACCTGAATGTCTAACAGGCACCCAAACTTAATATTGCCAAAACCGATCGCTTCACCTTCCACCCCAAATTTGCCCCACCTACAGTTATTCCCATGTTGGATAGGTGCAACTCCATCATTTCAGCTGCTTAGGAAAAAACCCTGGAGTCACCTTTACCTCCTCTCTCACACACCCCTTGTCTCCTCTGTAAGCAAAGCCCACATAGCAGCACTTCTCACTCCTTAACCACTACATCCCAGTTCACCCAACACCATCTGCTCTAGCCTCCTCACTGGTCCTGGGCTCCCTGCTCCGACCCATGCTCATTGCCCACGACCCAACAGAGCAGTCAGAGTGACCTTAGAAAATGGGAACAGTTTACATCGCTCCTCGGCTCCAGATTCTCCAGTGGCTGCCATCTAACTCAGAGGAAAGCCAAGCACTTATGCAGGCTCTGCATGATCTGCCTCCTGTTCTCTCTACGGCCTCATCTCGTATTGCCCTCCTCACTCACTAAGCCTCAGCTCTGGCCTCCTTGCTGCTCCTTAAGCAATCCAATGTATATTCCCCCGCTAAGGCCTCACATGACTTACTCACCCATTCTCAAAAGGCTCATCCTATTTCAAATCTAATCCTCAAAACTTTTTTCATTCCATCCTTTACTTTTTCTCTATGGTACTTAGCATGTTCTGATATGCTATATAATTTGTTCGTCTCCCCTTGAAAAACTAAGCAACATGAAGGCAGGGATTCTTATTCATTTTGTTCATCTTGTTTATTTTGTTCATCAGTGCCTGAAAGAGTGCTTGGCACATAGCAGGTGCTCATTAAATAAGTGTGAATGAATGAATCACAAAAGTGCTTACAATTGTGCCTGGCACATGGTAACGGTTTAATCATTAGCTATCATTACCATTCTTTCCAAAGGGCTGATGTGGCAGACAGAAAACTCACACACACTCATCTGTTATTTTTTGCGAGTCCAAGCAGGACTAAGACAGGATGTACTTACTTGCTAATACTTCTTTGTTGGCAGCACTCCGCTCTACTTCAGATGGTTCTGTAGCAACAGTGTCTTGACTGGGCTCCTTCACTCTTTCATCTGTGAGAAGACTGACTGCCAGAGTGATGTCACCATTACTGGCCTAAGGAGAGGGGGGAAAAGACTTCACAAGTAAAGCATCGCAGCATTTAAAATTAGTGCGTTAATTTCTTGCTTGGTTATAACTCTTTACAACCTGCAGACACACGGAGTAAGTCTAGGCATAAGTCTGGGGTCGGGGGAATATGGTGCAGGATAGTAAGGCACTGTGTTTAAAACATATTCTGTAGTGGTGACCACACTTGTAATTGTTTCTAATATTTTATTAGGAAAACTGTCTAACATTTACAATAGTAGAGGGAATGTATAATTGAACCCATGTACCAAGGTGGTCGATCTTGTTTTATCTATTCTGCCAGTCTCTCCCAGATACTTTGAAGCAAATCTTAAGCATCGTATCAGTTTATCAGTCAACATTTCAGAATGTATCTTTTTAAAATTATAACCCCTTAACAGTAAGTATCAAGTTTTTAAGTAAATTACTTCAAAGTTCCTGACTCAAATATCCTTTAGTTTGTTTGAGTCAGGAACCATACCAAGTTTATACTGTGCAATTGGTTGATATGTTCATAAACCTCTTTTACCCTGTCGGGTTCCCTGCACTGCACGTCTCCCCCATCCATTTACATGTTGAAGATACCGGGTTATTTGACCTGTAGAGCTCTGTCCCTACATACACTTTCAATCAGGCGTTAAAATAGCTTGAACTGACATAACCACAACATGGACAACTGTTTTAAAGCCTCTTGACTAACAGAAGCCTTGAAACTAACCTTCAGAGCTTCTTGAAGGAAGGAAGGGTCCTGAATGCCCGTGATTTCTCTCAGCTGATTTAACAGCATTTGGCAGCTCTATGTTTGAGAAACAAACAAACAAAACCACAGACAAATGTCAGTCAGAAAGTAAACCTGGATACATTTAAGGAGTATAAGCATCTTAACAGACCAGAGATTCGCCTACAAGCAACACGGTATGACTGTTGTGAGGTCTAGTCTCTCAGAATGTGCCCAGCTGCCACGCAGGCTATTTTGAGCTGAAAACCATTACAGCCTAACAAAATAGGAAGTTATCTTCCCCTTTCCCACCTAAAGAGATTCAGACGAAACCCTGCTTCAGGAAGGGACCCAAGCATAATCACCACACTCACGTCAGCACATGTGAATTAAGTGCAACCATTGTTTCTGAGTCCACCTAGCAAGAATTTGCTTGCCACTTGGTCATCGACCAGTGAATTGCCTATTTCCCCTCAGGAATCCCAGACTCTTCTCCAAACTGGCACATCTGCCTCATTTTGCCTCAGTCTTTGGAATGTGCATGCCTATGTGAATATTCTGTGTGCACGTTATTAAAATTTGATCTTCTCCTATTAAATCTGCTGTACGTTGTCTGAATTATTCAGTCAGCCAGAAGAACTAAAGGAGTAAGAAAAAAGTGTCCCCAGCCCCAACACCGTCAAGACACATTCTGAAATGCCACATCTATTACTCTCTTAAAAGTTTACTCGAGGAAAATACCTACAGAAGAAATATGAGTAAACAGTAAAACTGGAAGTATATAAAACATCTAAGTGTAATATTCTAGCCTTAAGGGATGCTTAAAGCGCCTCTGTGAGCAGTACATAAAGTAAGGAGGTCATACACGGAGTGCAGGGATTCTGCAGGGATGTGAAGATGTGCTATTTTAAGCTTCACTGCACATACCATTTGTATGTGTCATTTTTTTTTACTGACAATGTTTCTAACCATGTGATTAACAAATGATATCACCAACATCATATTTAAAACTTAGGTTTAATTGCTTAAATGAAGTACAAAGCTAGAATTTTCTGAATTACAAATAAAATTCCAGGGGGATTACACTATGAAATGTTTTCACTGATCTGAATCATGGAAAAACCTATCTTGTGGTAACTTCTGGCTACCTCAAGATCAGTTTATAACCCCTTTTCAGCCTTAACATCTTCACTGGAACACTCTGTCCTGTTTTGCACAGACAAAAGTTAACACCAAACAACTATTTACAAGTAAGCTCAATTTAAACAATTGGCTGTCTAACTGAAGACAATGATCATTTAGATGAATATTGAAAACAAAATAGTTCAAATTTACTTCATTGAGAAGACATCTAATTTATACCATTCCCAGAACTAAGGTTATCCCAGAACGAAGCCGGGCCTCAGTACTTACTGCTTCACCACTGACTGTCTTTCAGCTCGTAATACGTCTCAAGTGGCACTGCCCATTCACTGCCGCTGTAACAGAAACAGTATCCTATGTTCCTCAACAGCTGCGGGCCCAGGACAACACTTACGTATCATGCGACTAGAAATAACTAAGTGCAACACCCCTGTAGGCAGTCTTTCTGTTCTAGTCCAGGTCACAGTCATAGGCCAGAAATGGAACCGACGCTGCTGAGACCAGCAGTCTCTGAGGCGGTGAGTCTTGTCAAAGGAAGTCACTGCCTGTGGACTGGGAGAGTGACCCTCAGACTAGCAGGTGTCCAGATTTAGCCTTGGCAAATGCCGAAAACACAAAGCATGTGGTTTTTAGAAAAATAAAATGTTAAAAAGTTTTCTCCAAACGAACTCTAATTCCATTTTATTGTATTGGGTAAAGGTATGTGAATCTATACATCTTAATCATATTCAGTTTTCTAAGAATCAAAATCAACATATCCCAAAAAGAGGGGGGGTAATTGGGAGGGAAATGAGTAGAGCATTAAACCTACATCACATCTTCACCTTAAATTACTCTGAACATCAACTGACACTTAGGATTCACAGAAAATAATCCCAACAAAAAGTAATAAGTAACACAGGCTGCTTACTTTTAGCCAGGTGTTCTTCTAAACACTTCACATGTATTACTTAATTTAACTCAGAGTGCCAATGTCAATCAGTGAAACATGGTATGCAAATATTAAATAATTTACTAATCATTATATTTGTCCATGGATTAAAGTCCCTTTCCCCTTTTCCCACTTTGTAACAAGTAGCAGTGGACAGCAATACATCTAGAAAAATACACCCAGGAAAGGAAAATACTCTTAGTTTCCCTTTTTTTATTATTATTTTTTAAAAATGTATTTTTATTGATTTTTAGAGAGAGAGGAAGGGAGAGAGATAAAGAGAAACATCGATGAGAGAGGAAGTCATCAATTGGCTGCCTTCTGCACAGTCCCCACTGGGATCAAGCCCACAACCCAGGCATGTGCTCTGACTGGGAATCAAACTAGCGACCTCTTGGCTCCTGGATCAATACTCAACCGCTGAGCCATACCAACTGGACTTAGTTTCCTTTTTTTAAAGTTATTGGGCAGAGATGACAACTTTGTAAAATCATTTTGTACAGCTCTAAGAATGATGTTCTACATGTAAATTCAAATCTAAATTCCTCATCTTGCTAGTTTTCAAAGATTCTACCCTGCCCTACTTACTCAACCTTTTCTCCTACACCATCCCTTACCTCACAAACTCAACTGAAGTGTTTATATTATTTCTAGTAATACCTCCTACATTTGACTGACCATGGAATGTTAACCTATTGTCAATGGTTAGATTGATCTTTTTTTTAAAGTGTTTTTATTGATTTTACAGGAAGAGGAAGGGGGGGAGAGAGAGAAAGAGAAACACTGATGTGTTGCCTCCCACACACACCCTGACTAGGGGCTGGGGATAGAACCTGCAACCCAGTTACATGCCCTTGATTAGGAATCGAACCCAGGACCCTTCGGTGCCTGGGCCGAGGCTCTAACCACTGTGAAACACCAGCCAGGGTGCATGACTCAATCTTAATAAATATTCAGCTAAACCTAATTTCTTAAATAGTACCCACAACTAAAATCCTAATAAGTACTATATACTAAATGTTAATTTTATAGTAACATTCCAACCAAGAGCACTAGGAGCCTGCTGTATTACTAACTAATGGTTTCTCCTGGGACTGCACAGGAAGCTGATTTGAATATTAATGCACCACCACCATGCTGCTATATATAGTACACACCCAACGAGACAGGATAGAGCTTGTGCTCCAGTCGTGATCAAGTCAAATAACTGGCAAGAGTCAACAGGTCTGCATTTCCTTAGATGAATTCACATTATTTTCGTAAAACAAGAAATACTCTCGCCTCGGCCCAGGTGGCTCAGTGGTTGAGCGTCGACCTATGAACCAGGAGGTTACAGTTAGATTCTTAGTCGGGGGATATGTCCAAACTGTGGGCTCGATCCCCGATCGTGCAGGAGGCAGCCGATCAATGATTCTTTCTCATCATTGATGTTTCTCTCTCTCCCTATCCCTTCCTCTCTGAAATCAATAAAGGTACATGTAAAAAAAAAAAAAGTATTCTCTTTTCCTGCCCAGAGGCAGTGAAGAAAGAGGCACCAGAAAGAAGGAGCTCCCGCTCTGGACCTGGGCTACTTGGCGGTTCTGCGTAACCCAGTCCACTCCTCAGGACTGAGGTCTGCTTACAGCAACACAGTAACTCATCCCATAACAGGCAGTAAATAGGATTAGCAGACAATAAAAACATTAAGCATCAAGTTGTTGTAATGAACAATAACTGGCCTAATCCTACAGCAACTAATTAAAACTCTTTGTTCAGATGAGGCAAATTGGTGAGATCACTAATTAAGAATTTTATCTTTAAAATGCCCAGTTTAGTATTGGGACAAGGAGCAGGGAGGGATGCTATTTCATTACTCTAATGCATGCATTTCCTGAACTCAATTGTCTATTCTTATAAAGACATTTCTATAAAGATAAATTAAAAAATAACACTAAGTGGTTCCATTGGTTGGAGCATCCTCACGTACACCAAAAGGTGGTGGATTTGATCCCCCATTAAGGAACTGATTGATGTTTCTCATTTTGATGTTTCTCTCTTTCTCTCTCTCCCTTCCTCTCTCTAAAATCAATTAAATGTAATGAACAATAACTGGCCTAATCCTACAGCAACTAATTAAAACTCTTTGTTCAGATGAGGCAAATTGGTGAGATCACTAATTAAGAATTTTATCTTTAAAATGCCCAGTTTAGTATTGGGACAAGGAGCAGGGAGGGATGCTATTTCATTATTCTAATGCATGCATTTTCTGAACTCAATAGTCTATTCTTATAAAGACATTTATATAAAGATAAATTTAAAAATAACACTAAGTGGTTCTATTGGTTGGAGCATCCTCACGTGTGGATTCGATCCCCCATTAAGGACCTGATTGATGTTTCTCATTTTGATGTTTCTCTCTTTCTCTCTCCCCCTTCCTCTCTCTAAAATCAATTAAAAAAACAAAACCCTAAGTACATATTGATAAATGTTCCTTTACTCCAAAGAACTTCTAAGGTGTGCCTAATAAAATTTCCTCCAAAATTAAAGATCTGGTTTTCTAATTTTAAAATAAAACTTAAGTACACAAGAAAAGCAAAATAATAATTTTAGGAGTTAAAGAAAATATATAGCAACAACTCCAGAAGTCCAGTATAGACAACAGGGTCTTAATGCATGCTGAGACTGCCGCTAATCTTTCCAACTTCCACAAAACAAGAACAGTCCACAAAAGCCCTGGTGCTTTTTCCGTTTTTCTTCCAGCAACAACTCTATGTCGGTCCAATTTACTGATAAAGCAGAAAGCTAACATACAAACAAGAAAAAAAATCTGAGATGACCTAAATTAAAATCGTAGAAGACAGAGAAAGGGACAGAACAGTGGCCAGCTCATAACTGTGGACCAGCTTTGATTAACTAATGGCTGCTCACATTCCGGTATATTTGCTGGAATTTAGGATTAATCTCCAGGTGGCTATAATCCACAGGATCGGACACTTCTTCCTTACAGACTCTGTTACACCTATCCCAGATCTAGCCTCTTACCTTCTCCCATCTCCTTTGTCTAGAGGTAATGTAAATCTTTTCAGAAGGGCTTAGATCTTTCTCTCCCCACCCCCAGTGATGTATAAAAACATTGCAAAGTTCTAGGATGATGGATGGACATGCTGTCTCACGTGGCCATGCTGCTGTGGCTGGTTCACACTCCATGCCCCAAGACGGCCCTCTTTTTCTTTATTTACTTTTTTGGCTCACAATGACCTGATAAACCCTTTTATTTAAAAACACTTCAGCAGTACAAGTTAAGATTCTTTGTTTAACAGTGCCATAAGGCTATGACTCTCTAAAAATGACAAATAGCAGTTTTTTGTGGACCCAACTAAATCCCCTGAAACAGGGTACTCTATAACTTATGTTAATGATGCAGAAAGTCATTTGAAAATGACTGTTTCAATTCATTAACTGGCTTAAAGTTTTTCAAAAGCATTAAGAGCTTTTAAAATTTAGGTCTGGGGTGGGGGGTGGGTGCAGGCTAGAAGGGGTCAATGGGGATAAATAGGGGAAAATCTGTAATACTTTCAACAGTAAAGATAAATTAAAAAAAAATTTTAGTCACTCATATGGTATAGAGGAATTTAAGTTGGAATTAAAAGAAAAAAAGGAGCCCAGCTGGTGTGGCTCAATGGTTGAGCATCAACCTATGAACCAGGAGGTCACAGTTCGATTTCCAGTCAAGGCACACGCCCAGGTTGTGAGCTCGATCCCCAGTAGAGGGCGTGCAGGAAGCAGCCGATCAATGATTTTCATCATTGATGTTTTCCTCTCCCTTCCTCTCTGAAATCAATAAAAATATTTTTTAAAAAGAGGAACTAGTCATTTATTTTTAAAATTTCTCCTCTCTTTTTCTCAAATGCACTGAGTGAGGAATTCCAACAGTATAAAAAGATATAAAATGAATAGAATATTTCTCTCTTCTTTTCATCCCATTCCCATTCCCCAGGAGTAACCATTACTAATATTTCTGATATATCTTTCCAGAAATGGTCTATGCCAGTGATGGTGAACCTATGACACGCGTGTCAGAGGTGACACACAAACTCATTTTGGGTGACACGCATCGACAGAGACAAAAAATTGCATAATTCAAATATTTGTCTCTCGCAACGGCCAGAGTTGGGCATCACTCAAGTAATATTATTATTCACGTTACTCATGATCAATAATGCAATTCTAAAACCGGATGTAAAC
>NW_005353538.1:5827556-5837905 GCF_000412655.1 Myotis brandtii | reverse complement strand
TTTTTTTACTATGGTTGCAAATATCAAAAAAAAAATTATGAATATTTCTATATGTGACACGGCACCAGAGTTTAGGGTTTTTCAAAATTTTGACATGCCGAGCTCAAAAGGTTCGCCATCACTGGTCTATGCACATGAATATATCTTCACACTATCCATCATGTCCTGCATCTTGCCTTTTTCTTACTTTAGAAGACATTAAGACAACATTTTTTCATTTCTTTGACTACATGACCAAACCAAATACAAATTAGGTTGGGAAGGTCATTTGAAATGGATCTTCAAAGATTAAAGAAAATGCCGTTTTTTGCAATATATTGCTAAGGTTAATTGAGAAACTAGAAAAGTATGAGGAAAGATTTAAGAAATCAAGTTTACATGCTTAGAGTTTCAGAAACCCGACGACAGTAAAATTTTAAGTTATTATTAGGTGGGCCTCAGTGTGTTGTTTCTACTTTTGATAAATAACAGGGACCAGAGAAGTGATGTGGGATTAGATTAGAAAGGGCACTAAACGTCAGGATAAAATAAAAGCAGTAAGTAAACTAGCCAATGTAATATACCACACTAACAGAATGAAGGAGGGGAAAACACAAGATCATCTTGAATGATGCAGAAAAAGCATATGACAAAAACCAACAGAAAACTAGGAATAGAAGGGAATTTCATCAACATGATAAAGGGCCTTGACAAGTCACAAACAAACAGAAATAACTCTCAGCTGACATCGCATCAATGGTGAAAGACTGAAAGTTTTCCCATTGAAATCAGGAACAAGACAAGAATGCCCACTTTCACCAATGCTATTTCAACACTGTGCTAGAAGTTCTAGCCAGAGCAATGAGGCAAGAAAAATAAAAGGCATCAAATTGAAAAGGAAACCGTAAAACTATCTCTATTCACAGATGACATAATATATAAAATCCAAAAGAACCCACACAAAAAAAGTTACTAGAGCTAATAAACAAATTCAGTAATTTTGCAGGAAACAAGATCAACATGCGAAAATGTTGTGTTTTTATAAAGCAGTAATGAACAATCTGAAAAGAAAATTAAGTAAACAATTCCATTTACAACTATCCAAAAGAATAAAATACCTAGGAATAAATTTAACCAAGGAAGTAAAATACTTATACATTGAAAAGTACAAAACATTGAGACAGAAGTTAAAGGAAACCTAAATAAATGGACAGATATCCAGGTTCCTGGATTGGAAGACTGATTAGTCAAATTTCTCCAGAGAAACAGAACCAATACGGGATGTGTGATGTGTGTGTGTGTGTGTGTGTGTGTGTGTGTGTGTGTGTAAAGGAGCCCTGGATTCCCAGTTTCCTGTGTGTGGGGGTAAATTAATGTAGTGTAAGGAATTGGCTTTTGCAATTATGGAGGCTGAGAAGTCCCAAGATCTGCAGTTAGCAAGCTGGAGACCTCGGAGGGAGAGTGAGTGGTGTCATTTCCAAGTCAGAAAGCCTGAGAACCAGGAAAACTGATGGTATAAGTTCCAGTGTGAGAGCAGAAGAAAACTGATGTCCTAGCTCAGTAGTCAAGTGAAGTTCCTCTTAATCAGTCTTTTTGTTATTCAGGTCTTCAATTGATTGATGAGGCCCACAGACATTTGGGAGGGCAACTGATTCAAATGTTAATCTCATCCAGAAGCACCCTTACATACAAAATAATGTTTGACCAAATGTCTGGGCACCTCACAGCTCAGTTAAGTTGACACATCCAAGTAATCATCACAAAGACTTAATATTGCTAAGAGAGCAATACTACCCAAAGTGATCTACAAATTCAATGCAATTCTTATCAAAATTTCCAACCGCCTTTTCTTCAGAAATGGCAAAGCTGATCCTCAAATTTATATGAAATTTCAATGGACTCTGTATAGTAAAAACAATATTGAAAAAAGAATAAAGTTGAGGTCTCACATTTCTTGATTTCAAATATTACTACAAAGCTACAATCATCATGACAGTGTAGTACTGGCATAAAGAAAGACATACAGACCACTGAATTCAATGAAGAGTTCCAACAAACCCCATACATTTGGTCAACTGATTTTTGACAAGGGTCCCAAGACCATTTAATGGGGAAAAATAGTCCCTTCAAAAATGGTGCTTAGGACAAGTAGACATCCACATGCAAAAGAATGAAATTAGACCCCCTAACTTACACAAAAACTAATTTAAAATGGATCAACAACCTAAGTATAAGAGGTAATCCTATAAAACTCTTAGAAGAAAACATAAAGGTCTATCTTCATGATCTTGGATTTGGCAATAGATTCTTAGATATGGTACCAAAAGTTTGAGCTACATAAGAAAAAAACAGGTAAGCAGGACTTCATCAAAATTAAAAACTTGTGCCTTAAAGGATATTACTAAGAAAGTGAAATGGCAACCTACAGGATGGGAGAAAATATTTTCACATCATAAATCTGGTAAGGGTCTAGTACCCAGAATATATTTAAAAACTCTCATAATTCAAACAACCAAGAACAAACAAACCCAATTCAAAAATGGGCAAAGGACTGCTCTTCTGCCACAGCAGCCACTGAGAAGCAGCAGCCATGGCTCTGCCCTACTACCCCAGGGCTGTTGGCCTCAACAAGGGCCACAGGTGAACAAGAACATGAGCAAGCTGAGGCACGGCCACCACTGCAGGTGCCTCACCAAGCACACCAAGTTCATGTGGAACATGATCCGAGAGGTGTGTGGCTTTGCCCATGAGTAGCGTGCCACGGAGATACAAGCGCGCCCCAAAGTTCATCAAGAAAAGGGTATGGCCTGGCCAGTGTTGTTCAGCGGGGCACATACAGAAGGCAACCAATCAATGTGACTCTCACATCAATGTTTCTCTCTCTGTCTCTCTCTCCCACTTCACTCCCTCTCTTCTACTCTCTCTAAAAATCACTGGAAAAATATCCTCCAGTGAGGATTAACAACAACAACAAAAGAAAAGGATGCAGACACATATTCACACCAAGAGGAAGAGAGAGGAACTGAAGAATGTCCTTTCGTCCATGAGGAATGAAGCAGCTAAGAAGGTCTGAATCCCATCCCCTATGTGTGTAATAAAACTTGTTCAGAAACCTGGGCTTCCAACGGTGGCACTGGGAATGGAGGTGGCATCTGGTCCATTATCTGCTTGAGACTCCCTCCTGGAGCAGTGATGTGGGGCATGAGCTTCCAACGGTGGCACTGGGAATGGAGGTGGCATCTGATCCATTATCTATCTGCTTGAGACTCCCTCCTGGAGCACAGTGATGTGGGGCATGGTGGTGGCACAGAAAGAAGCAACAGACTGGCAGTACTGACAATGGTTTTAAATCATAATTCAGTAAGTTCGTGTGTGTCAGAAAAAAATAATGGCATAGGATTTGAATAGACATTTTTCCAAAGAAGATATGCAAATGGCCAATAACCATATGAAAAGATACTTAAAAACATTATTAGCCATTAGGAAAATGCAAATCAAAACTACAATGAGCCCTGGCCAGTCGGACTCAGTGATTAGAGCAGTGGTTCTCAACCTTCCTGATGCCTCGACCCTTTAATACAGTTCCTCATGTTGTGGTGACCCCCAACCATAAAATTATTTTCATTGCTACTTCATAACTGTAATTTTGCTACTGTTATGAATCGTCATGTAAATATCTGATATGCAGGATGTATTTTCATTGTTACAAATTGAACGTAATTAAAGCATAGTGATTAATCACAAAAACAATATGTAATTATATGTGTTTTCCGATGGTCTTAGGCGACCCCTGTGAAAGGGTCGTTCGACCCCCAAAGGGGTCGCGACCCACAGGTTGAGAACCGCTGGATTAGAGCATAGGCCCACAGACAGAAGGGTTGCAGTTTCAATTCCTCCCCAAAGGGGTCGTGACCCTCAGGTTGAGAACCGCTGGATTAGAGCATAGGCCTACAGACAGAAGGGTTGCAGTTTCAATTCCCAGTCAAATGCAGGTACCTCAGTGTTAGGTTCAATCCCCAGCCCAGTCCAGTCTGTCAGGGCATGTGGGGGAGGCAACCAGTCTATGTGTTTCTCTCACATCAATGTTTCTCTTTCTCTCTCTCTCTCTCTCTCTCTCTCTCTCCCCCTCTCTCTCTTTCTCTCTCTCTCTCCTTCCCTCCCTCTACCCTCTCTCCCTTCCACTCTCTCTCTAAAGGTCAATGGAAAAATATATTGTGAGGATTTAAAAAAAAACGAGATACCACTTCACACACACAGGAGAATGGCCATTATAAGACAAACAAACAAAGAACAAAAATGGAAAATAAGTGTTGGGTGAGGATGTGGAGAAACTGGAACCCTGTGTATTCTGGTGGGAATATAAAATGGTGCAGCTGCTGTGGAAAATAGTTTGGCAGTTCCTGGGGCAAAAAGTTAAACATAAAGTTACTAAATAACCCAGCAACTTTATGTCTAGGCATATACCCAAAAGAACTGGAAACAGATACTCAAAAACTTGTACATGAATGTTCACAGCAGCACTATTCTTAACAGCCAAAAGGTTGGAAATAACTCAAATGTCCACCAATGGAAAACTGGATAAAATAGAGTACACAGAGTAGAATATTACTCAGTCATTAAAAGAAATGAAGTACTGATAGATGCTATAACTTAGATGAATCTCGAAAACATTATACTAAGTAAAAACAGCCAGACACAAAAGGTCACATATTGTATGATCCCATTTATATGAAATATCCAGAGCAGGTAAAAGCAGAAACAGAAAGCAGACTGGCATTGCCAAGGGCTGGGGAATGGGGAGTGACTGCTTAGTGAATATGAGTTTTCTTTTGGGGTGATGAAAATGTGTTGGAACTAAATAGAAGTGGTGCTGCACAATATTGTGAATATACTAAATGTCACTGAGTTATACATTTCAGTTCATTTTATATGTGTTTCACCTAAACTGAATAAAAATCAAGAGGTTTGTGTTTGCTCATGTACATGCACATGCTACAGAGAGAGAGAGAGAGAGAGAGAGAGAGAGAGAGAGAGAGAAAGAACACCAGGAAAGTACTAACTTGGGCAGTAATGTTGAAAAGAGAGAGAGAGAGAGAGAGAGAGAGAGAGAGAACACCAGGAAAGTACTAACTTGGGCAGTAATGCTGAAAAAAGAAAATATTTGTTTAGGACATCTCAAGTTTAAACTGACTACCAGCCATCACGTAGCATGTTGCCAGCACCTATTCACACAGATCTTTAATATGGCTTTGCATGTCCAGTACTTTGACCTCCCCTTTTATTTAGAAATAGTACTATGTAGTCCAGATTCCAGCACACACTAGCCTCAGAGCAACTCTCAATTTTTCTGAGCATCAATTTCCACATCTGTAAAATACAGTATAGCATCAGCTTTAACAGACCCGGTGTGACTATCAAATTAAATAACACATACAGGAATTGTTAATAAAATTTAAAATGATATATAAATATAAAATTTTGTGACCTGCCCATCCAATGAAACTCATCCAAAGATTAGAGGGAAAATACTGATAACCTAGGAGAAAATTACCTGTGCTATGGGTTTTGGTCACAAAACTGTGTCACTTTGCAAGCTCTACTTCCCAGTCACACTAACTTTTACTTCATGGGGTTGCTATACAGGTTCAATGACAACATATGTTGAAGTGCTTCATACATTGTCAAGTGGTAGTCAAAAAGCTTGGCTTTAGAAAGGCACTAATGGCAGTGGGGGAAGTCAGTGGCTTTAAGTCCCAGCTCTGCTACTTAGAATTGAATCTTGAGTAAGAGTAAGCCACATTTTTTATCTGCGATATGGAGGCAAACGGACTTCAGTTTAAAATCTCATATTAGGCCCTCATTAGCTATATTAATATCTGAGTTTGAGTTTCCTCATCAGTAATAAGATACAATAATTCATACCTTTCAGGGTTTTTGTAAATATTAGAAAGTGCTTAAGGCAAAAACTGGCAAATGGCCGATGCTATTACTACAAGTATATCCCCTTGCCTATTACAATAAGTGTGGGAAAGTAGCTATGCAGCAAATACTTATCGCCAAGAAAGCTAACATACACGTGTAAATGTTCAACAAGCATTTCCAAAAAGAGGGGTAGAAGAGTACAAATGCAGACAGGGAAGCAGTTACTAAAAGGACAGTACAGCCAAGAAAGCAAACAGGTTAGCCCATAGCAGAGAAGAAAGATGAAAGAACAACATACAGGGCCAAAGGAAGAGCGCTCAGGAAGTAAGGCAGCCTAAAATCAAATGCCAAAATAAGTATCAACAAACAAGTGGCAATAAGGAATCATTGCAAATGAAAGCATGAGAATGAGGGGTACTTGAATAACTAAAGGGAAAATGGTAATAGGAATTACTACTGAAAGACCACTGATTTGACCAGAAGGTGGTCAGTCAGTGGTTACTTCCGACAGGTCTGTTTCATTTGCTAATGACAAATACTAAAAGCCTACTACTGGCAAGGCTCTGGTTGGGCAGCCTGGGGCCTGCTGATAACATAAAACTACTCATTGCCCTACAATCTAACCCTTCTGCTGTGGGCCTCACTGCAGGCCTGTGGGCAATCACCTTCTTCTTGCTGGAGCCTAGACTGGTCCCCACAGCCAAGTCCTAACTGGGCTTCTGCACAACCTGTTGCTACTACCTCACTGTGGAATCTGGTACCCAATTTGCCTCAGCCTCAGGGCTGTGCCTCTTATCAGCCAAGAGCTAATCTTGTTGGGTCTGTGTTTTCCAATTTTTCTACAGTGAATTGGAATTATACTGTAATTGGAAAAACACTTTAAACAAAAGGAAAAAAAAAGGAGGTAGGCAAGGCAATAGCTAGACAGGGCAGAAGAGAATTTTGTTGGTCTTATTTTAATTGAGGATTGGGGATATGTGTTCATAACTGAATGGACCATGGGAATTCTGTGTAGGACTGAGCTTCCCAAAGTTTATCACCCAGGAATCTTGTCAAAAGGTAGTTTCTGATTCACTAGGTCTAGGGTGGAGGCCCAAACAGTGGTGTGATGATTCGAAGAGCTTGTGCATCTCCTTGGTAACAATACTCCCAACTGTGGCAATTTCAAGCTACCAACAGGAGGTCACCAAGCAGCTTGGGAAGAGATGTACACAATCAGGTGGAGACCAGTAAAAGCTGGCTCCAGCACATCCACATTGCTGCATTTCTAACAGACACCCAGGTGATACAAATGCTGCTGGTCCGTGGACCATATTTTGAGTCGAAAGGAAGAAGATAACAGTAAAGGGATTAGGCTAGGACCGTGGTCGGCAAACTGCGGCCCTCGAGCCACAAGCGGCTCTTTGGCCCCTTGAGTGTGGCTCTTCCACCAAATACCACATGCGGGCGCCCACGTACAGTGCGATTGAAACTTTGTGGCCCATGCGCAGAAGTCGGTTTTCGAGTCTATTTTGAAGAAGTGGCGTTAGAAGAAGTGGGGGGTGTCAGTCGGTCAGTCGGGCGACGCAGCGTGGGGGAGGCACCAAATAGCAACAGTACTTAAACTATATAGGTAGGTTAATAACAATGTACCTACCTATATAGTTTAAGTTTAAAAAATTTGGCTCTCAAAAGAAATTTCAATCGTTGTACTGTTGATATTTGGCTCTGTTGACTAATGAGTTTGCCGACCACTGGGCTAGGATAAAGGAGACGTGAGATGATTTGGGACAGTAGGGAGAGCATCATCTAGATCGGGGTTTCTCAAGCTCAGCGTTACTGACATTTTGGGCCAGATAAGTCTGTGTTAGGGGTTATCCCCGTACAATGTTGGATGTTTAGCAGAATTCCTGGCTTTCACCCACTAGATGCCAGCATCCTCCTCATCCAATAGTCACAATCAAAAAGGTCTCTGGACACCAGTGATCTAGATTCATCTCTAACAAATGAAGGAGAAGGAATAGGTACCTCTTCTGCTGAGAAAAGAGAAATTAAAGAGGAGTGGGGGGAACACAAAACCATGAGACAATGAGCTCTCTTTAGATGTGAGCAAGCTCAATCAAGTAGGAAAAAAAGGTTTTCTGTTTAGAAAGAGTGCAAGGAGGATTGAAAGTTTAAAAGATCAGAAAAGTTCTAGAGAGTAATAGAAAGGTTCTGAACCAAGACAATGGGTCCAACAACGAAGAAGTAGAATCAGGGATATCTTTGGCTCTTGGGAGTCAGAATTGCCTGGGTTCAATTCTGGCTGTACCACTTACCAGCTGGGTGACCTTGAGCAAATTATTTAACAAGTATAAGCCTTCTCATAAGAAAACTTCATAGAGTAGTCATAATAATGCATGTTAAGTTCTGAGCACAAGGTTTGGTATACAGTACATGCTCAATGTTAACTACTATTATCAACATCATTATTTTCCTTGAAAAATATCTGCTTCATTTGGCTATTGCTTTAAATTTCTCTGATGAAACAAAACACATGGAAAGATCTGAGGCATTATTTGTTGATGTGCTTTATAAATACTGTACTCATTGTGGAAACAGAAACTTTGTAGCTGAGGAGGCATGAGAGTTGTAGAAGCCAACCAAGCACTCATTTACTGATGCTCCCAAAATCACAATGAATGAGACAAGGTAAAAGGGAATGAAAAGCCAATAAATCCAGGGAAAACAAAAAGTTAAATTTTACCTGCAGCTGGCAGGTGTTCATAGGACTCCAGTTAGCACAGAGAATGTGTGATGAACCCTAGTACAGCCGCCATAGAGGGCAGGTTTATAAGAACCAACCTGATTTCAAGTTGTTCATCCTACAATAACAGCTGCTGTTGCTGCTGGGTTTTTATCTAAGTCAAGAACTGATTAAAACACAGAATCTAAAGTAATCAATTTCAGCGGTTCTCAACCTGTGGGTCTCGACCCCTTTGGCGGTCAAACGACCCTCTCACAGGGGTCGCCTAAGACCACCCTGCATATCAGATATTTACATTACGCTTCATAACAGTAGCAACATTACAGTTATGAAGTAGCAACAAAAATAATTTTATGGTTGGCTCACAACATGAGGAACTGTATTTAAAGGGCCAGAAGGTTGAGAACCACTGCTTTAGATACTCAAGTAACAGTCTGCAGCGTGGAGGATTTAGAATCATCACAGTGTTCTCTTCTAGGTTTGAGTAGGTACTAAACACCTATTTCAAGAGTATGACATTTTCCCTCTACTAAAATTCTTGGGAGGTCCTGGAGGGTTTTGTCTGTCCCATGTACAACTGACCAACGAGGGATGGGAAGCACGCCGGGTTCAAGAAGCTTCTGTGTCTGTGCAGGAAAGCTCTTCCCGACTAGAACAATTAAAGATCCTCCAAGGGAAATGTAGAACGCTACAGAGAATTCAAAAATAAAGTCCATTCTAACATGAAACTTACCAAGATGAGGATATAAGATCCCCATTTAAGACTCCTTCAACCTAGCCTGCTGACTTCAAGCATTTTACATCAACAAAAGAACAAGAGCCAAAAGGGCAAACATTATCAAGCATACCAAGCTTATCAGCTGTCTGTATGGGGGCGAAACACCGAGAAGAACAGTTGATGTCACCACCGTGCAGGTCGCCAGGAACCAGGGTCCTCAGCCAACCACAGCCACCGGATTTCAAGCTTCCAAAAATAGCTATGACTTACACACAAGCGCTCGTCCAACACCTCCCAGACAACAGTCTCACATAGACGGTGATGAGATGGGGGTCACTTCTCAAACGGTGGCAAAGGGACGTGAAGATGTCCATGATTAACAGGCACGTGGTCTCAAACTAACAGGAGTCCCGAGAAATGTACAGAACTTGCTCTCCCTTAAAACAGTCTCTTCTCTACATCAACGCCACTGTCTCAAGACTAAGATTTATTCCCACCTGTTTCCAGTCACTGCCCTAAAAATGAATAGAACTGATCTCTGAAAGCAGAGAAAACCCAGGCACTGGGAACACCTAACAAAGCCATTTCCATTAGAAAGCGGCATACTCTCATTTCCAGGTCTCTTTCACTTCCGAAGTTCTAAGAGGGAGTAATCGTGTCCACCGTCTACACTACTGGCCTCCCGAGTGCAAGAAGAGAGTAAAAAGGTACCAAAGGTCTCTCGCGCGGAGGCCTCTGACAGCTCTGTGTTGCGAATATGCTGTGAAATCCCTCGATTCCAAACTCGCGTGTGAACACCCGGCCCACGTTCCCCGTCTTGCTCGCTGGAGGGGCGATGCGGAAGCGCGAGCGGTGACATCCCGGAGTCGCAGGGAAGACCGTCTCACACTGCCCACTTCCAGGTTCCTCCACACCGACGTCAGCCTCGGGTTTCCTCCCAAAGCGCGTTCCTTTCCTCGCGCCACCGAAGCCCAGAGACCCTGGGGCGGCTCGGGGTCCTCTCGG
>NW_005353538.1:5820861-5826611 GCF_000412655.1 Myotis brandtii | reverse complement strand
AATCGGGGAGGTTACTTTCTCGGCGGGGTGCCCAGGGCACGGTTTTCGGGCGGCGGGCGGCCTCTGCGCCCCGCGCTGCTTCTCCGTTCTCTGCTTCCAAGATATGCTCATGTCTAGGACCCGCCGCCCGCTCAGCCTTCCCCTGGAGGAGTGAAAGCTGCTCCCCAATTTGGGACCCGGTCTAGGGACAGCGTAAATAAAGGGCTTCCCACCTGGTCACGTGGCCATTCCTAAGTCCAGCGACACGAAAAATTATTAATCACCTTTTTAAAAAGGGGAGACAAGTTGGATGAGTGGCCTTCCGAAACTTAACCAAACCTCTTCACTGCTGCCCAGCGTGGTGCCTCACACTGGCCTGGGCATGGGCAGTATGGACAGTAGCCACTGTTTTGCCACCAAAAAGGATGGGGTGGAGGGAGAAGGGGTTGCAACTCAGTCCCTGCAGACCGGGCCAGCCACGTGCACACGCTGCACTGCTGCAGGGAGGGAGAGGAACTTCGCGAACGGGAAGAAGTTAAGGAGAGGCATTTGCAACCACAGAGCCTGATGTAAGCACAGCTCTTTCTGCAGGGTTCCCTGATGGCCCGGCTGGAGAACTGCTCCCAGGAGTGCTAGTTCCAACCACCGATCTTGATACTTTAAAGCAGTGGTTCTCAACCTTCCCAATGCCGCGACCCTTTAATACAGTTCCTCATGTTGTGGTGACCCCCAACCATAAAATTATTTTCGTTGCTACTTCATAACTGTAATTTTGCTACTGTTATGAATCGTCATGTAAATATCAGATATACAGGATGTATTTTCATTGTTACAAATTGAACATAATTAAAGCATAGTGATTAATCACAAAAACAATATGTAATTATGTGTTTTCCGATGGTCTTAGGCGACCCCTGTGAAAGGGTCGTTCGACCCCCAAAGGGGTCGGGACCCACAGGTTGAGAACCCTGCTTTAAGGTCTTAGTCCAGATATGTATGAGGAGCAAGTGCACAAAAACCCTACCGAGACCAAAGCCGTAAGTCTAGCACCTATGTTTTTTTCCATGTCTCACGACCCCCAAAGGGGTCGGGACCCACAGGCTGAGAACTGCTGCTTTAAAGTCTTAGTCCAGATATGTATGAGAATCAAGTGCACAAAAACCCTACCGAGACCAAAGCCATAAGTCTAGCGCCTATGTTTTTTTCCATGTCTCGCTTCAGGTCTTCTATTCAAGTCTTTAATACTTTTTGAGTTAATTTTTGTGTATGGTGTCAGTGGCTTCCCATTTTCTCAACACCATTGTACTAGTATAGTTTGAGGTCAGGGAGTGCGATACCTCCAGCTTTGTACTTTTGTTCTCAGGGTTGCTTTGGCTTATTGGGATCTTTTGTGGTTCCATATAAATTTTAGGAGTATTTGTACTAGTTCTGTGGAAAATGCCACTGGGATTTTGATGGGGATTGCATTAAATCTGTATATCGCAGTGGTTCTCAACCTTCTGGCCCTTTAAATACAGTTCCTCATGTTGTGAGCCAACCATAAAATTATTTTCGTTGCTACTTCATAACTGTAATGTTGCTACTGTTATGAATCGTAATGTAAATATCTGATATACAGGATGGTTTTAGGCGACCCCTGTGAAAGGGTCGTTCAACCGCCAAAGGGGTCACGACCCACAGGTTGAGAACCGCTGGATTGCTTTGGGCAATGTGGCTATTTTAATAATGGTAATTATTTCAGTCCATGAACATGGACTGTTTTGAGAGTATTATGTTAAGTGAAATAAGCCAGACAAAAAGAACAAGAACTGTATGGTTACACTTATATGTGGGAAATAAAACAAAAAACAACAAATGAACAAATATATCAGGGGTCCTCAAACTTTTTAAACGGGGCCAGTTCACTGTCCCTCAGACCGTTGGAGGGCCAGACTATAGTTTAAAAAAAAACTATGAACAAATTCCTATGCACACAGCGGCGGCAAAAACACCCGGCGGGCCGGATAAATGTTTTCGGCGGGCCACGGGCCGTAGTTTGAGGACCCCTGAAATAAATTTAAAACCTAGATACAACAACAGAATGGTGGTTACCAGAGGGGAAGTGGGGTGGGGAAAGGACAAAGGGGGCCCAATACATGTCAGAAGGAGACTTGGCTTCAGGTGGTAGGCACATGATACACTGCACAAATGTTGTATTAGGAGGTTTTACACCTGAAATTTGACGGTTGCCATTTTACCCCAATAAATATAAAAACATACTAAAATAGAAAAAAAAATTATTAAGTTGTCCCATTTTAGATTTTCTGGAGTTCAAACTGAAATTTTGTAGTATTTTGTTAAGTTTGAGCAGATGCTTATGATAGCATGTTAAAGCTAAGGTGCCCTCCGTTGAGTTGTATTTTGAACAATTTGGTGGAAATTGTAACTACTGACCATGTTTCACATTCACATGTGTCACGAGGGCACGCTTTTGGCTCTCCAAAATCTATACTCAAGCTGGGTGTAAAAGCGCCTTTTTTAGGGGTTACTACTTTTACCATTGCCCTGGTCCTAGCTCTCGGGCAGCACCCTTGGTGTGAATTGTTTATGGATAGTGGCCTTTCCTGTGCTCCCGGCATTGTTGTTCGTGCGACTGTGATGTTTCACCGGCAGGTTTTTCTAGTCTGCATGTGACCACGACTTGTGGTCTAAGGACACGGGTGAAGCTCCCATGGGAGAGCTGATTACTCTCAGGAGCCTGAACGAGGACTAGGGATAGATACTTCTTTCGCCTGGAGATACAGGGGCCCCCTACCCCTGGCAGGTAACTTTCGAAGAGATCAGAATCTTCCACATTCAACAGGCTGTGTTTATGTCTAATGGTTGTAAGACTATTTTTTTTGTGTGGCTTTACCCCCTCCCCCTTTTTTAAAAAATATATTTTATTGATTTTTTACAGAGAGGAAGGGAAAGGGATAGAGAGTTAGAAACATCGATCAGCTGCCTCCTGCACACCCCCCACTGGGGATGTGCCCGCAACCAAGGTACATGCCCTTGACCGGAATCGAACCCTGGACCCTTCAGTCCGCAGGCCGACGCTCCATCCACTGAGCCAAACCGGACAGGGCTCCCCCCCTTTTTTTTAATGAGTAATCAAACCTGTGTTCATGGCCTCAACCCTGGGGGTCAGAGCAAAACAAGTTGATTTCTTAGCTTAGTTTGTTTGCAGCATTGCATACTTGTACGTTGCTAGAAAGCTCTATTTTTGTGTCTTTAGCATGAGTCTCTGGAGACAATCTTGTTTCATCTTTGCACATTTGTCATAGGAAATTGCTTATTTATTGTGTGTAAGTGGGTGGAGACCTATTATGTTTAATTATGAAAATTTCCTTGAAAGACCAGCAAAGATTGTTTATACTCATGTCTCTGAAAGAGGTATGTACAGACCGTTTGGTAAATGGGTTTTGATTAAGCCGATTTCTGCTATGTGGTTCTAAACAAGACTCCATATTAATAAATTTGACCTAATCAATTTGAGGACTATAGCCCCATGGGTTTAACTACCAGCTGGTCCTGGACATGGTAATCAGATAGAGATACCCAGTCCAACCAGCGTATTTAATGAACACTCTACGTCAGTGCTCGGCCATCAGTTGGCAAGCTTCATGGTGATCAAATAACAAAAGTGGGTATCATGGAACATATGCTGTCACCTCAGAAAATCCCCTCTCATTCCTCTTTAAAACCCATACATGCAGGCTTCACAATAATTATGGTATTAGTTGATAATCATTTCAAGAGTATTCAGGAAAAATATTAATATGGAGCAATAAATAGGTGACCTATTAAAAAGGGGGAATAGTTTTCAGAGTATTTTCCCAAAGAAGAAATTGAATTATTTTTTCCTTTCTCAGAAAACTTTTTGTCCCAAGGCTCAGTAATTTTCCGAGTTAGTTTATTTATAGTTCTGCTTCTGATTTATCTCAAACTCCAAATATAGTTCGTATTATAATAAAATGATCCTATTTCAATGTTATTGAATGCTTCTATCAAACTTTGTGGGGTAAGTGAGAAGGGAGGGAAGGAGTTAGGAAAAGAAAAAAGAAAAAGGGAAAGAAAAAAATGTATACTTGCATTTCATTTGGGCTTCACTCTATAAATAGTTTTTGCCACTGGCTTCAGACCAACTGGAGTTGAAAACTGATGGCCGAGGCTGATTGACAGGAGTGGCTGTTCTTTGAGACATAGGATCTTTTCCAGGGATGATCTAGACAGAAATATCCTTAAGGGCCAGCTTCTCGGCAGTTACAAAAAGGGCCTTTCTTACTACAGAGGAAAGAAGGAGGACAGATTAAAGATTTAGATGATGTTTAAGTGTTGGGGTTAAATTATAGGTGTTGTTTTTGCTAGTTGAAAAATCAGTTCCAACCTTCCTGAAATTTGTATGATGTCGGATGGATGCTGGATTTATTGGGGTGATCACTTTATAGGTTATATAAATGGCCACTTACTGAGTTAGATTTATTGGGGTGATCACTTTATAGGTTATATAAATGGTCACTTACTGAGTTAGACACCTGAAACTTGTTAGGTGAAACTAATATAACATTGTACATCAACTGTAATTGAAAAATAAAAAAGTATTTTTTAAAAGGTATAATAAAGTAGAGAACTAGAAGTAAGGCCATTTCTGCAATATTTATTTTTTTAAATATATTTTTGTTGATTTCAGAAAGGAAAGGAGAAGAAGAGAGAGATAGAAATATCAATGATGAGAGAGAATCATCGATTGGCTTCCTTTTGCACACCCACTACTGGGGATTGAGCCCACAACCTGGGCATGAGCCAAGCCAGCCAAGCTGCAATCTTGATTTTTAATAGACCAGCATCAAAGACCAGTGAAAACAGGATGGGCTCTTAATAAATGGTGCTCAGACTGATAGTTATCCATATAAAATTTAATTTTGGACTCTTACCTTACATCATAAACAGAAATCAATTTTAGGTATATTTGCGTGTAAAAAAAACACAACAAAGTTAAAAACTTGTGAAACACCTTTGGAGAATCCTATGCTTTGGGGATAAGGGATCTTTCTTAAATCAGGCACAAAAAGCCCAACTCATAAAAGAATAGATCAACTTCAATTATGTTAAAATGAGGAATTTCTCTCCATTAAAAGATACCATGAGAAAAATTAAAACATCCAGAAACTGGGAGAAAATGTTTTTAACACATATACCTGATAACATTAGTATCTAGAACAGTGGTTCTCAACCTTCTGGCCCTTTAAATACAGTTCCTCATGTTGTGACCCAACCATAACATTATTTGCGTTGCTACTTCATAACTGTAACGTTGCTACTGTTATGAATCGTAATGTAAATATCTGATATGCAGGATGGTCTTAGGCGACCCCTGTGAAAGGTTCGTTTGACCTCCAAAGGGGTCGTGACCCACAGGTTGAGAACCGCTGATCTAGACCAAGGTTTCCCAACTTTGGCAGTATTAACATATTGGACCAGATAATTTTCTGTTGTGGTGGCTATCCTGTGCATTGTAGGTTGCTTTAGCATCATCGCTGGCCTTTACCTTCTAGTTGCCAGTAGCTCTCCCATATCCAGGTGTAACCATTAAAAATGTTTCCAGCCCTGACTGGTTTGGCTCAGTGGATGGAGCGTCGGCCTGGGGACTGAAGGGTCCTGGGTTCGATTCCGGTCAGGGGCACATACCTTTGTTGCGGGCACATTCCCAGTAAGAGGCATGCAGGAGGCAGCTGATTGATGTTTCTCTC
>NW_005353538.1:5802137-5820816 GCF_000412655.1 Myotis brandtii | reverse complement strand
AAAAAAAAAAAAAAAAAAAAAAAAAAAGAATGTTTCCAGACATTGCCAAATATTTTCAACATTTGTATCTCCTAAAGGGCAACATCTCCTCAGAACCACTGGTCCAGACTAGGTAAAAAACTCTTAGAAATTAGAAGAAAAAGACAATGCAATAGAAAGGACAAAAGGCTTAAGCAGGCACTTCACAGAAAAGAATCCCAAGTGTATGAAAAGATGCTAAACTTACTGGTCATTAGGAACACATGAATTAAAGCCATAAAGATACCATTTTATGCATACAATTGGCAACATTTTTTAAATACCACAATAACATGTTGCTGGAAATGTGGAGTGATGGGAGGACCTTACACTGGTAGTATAAATTAGCACAACTACTTTGGAAAGCAATTAATATCAACTACTAAAATTTGTAGTTGTACATCCTCACGGCCAACAATTCCTCCCTCAAATAGTATCCTAGCAAAAATTTTTTACCAGGATATATGTATACAAATATAACACTTTTAACAGCAGACAAAACAGGAAACAACCTAAACCTATCAACAGTAAAATTGATCAATTTTTGTATAGTCATTTAATGAAACATATAGCAGAAAAATGAGTGAACTACAGCTGTGCTATTAATATCATGGTTGATTCTCAGGAACACGGTATTGTGGGGTGAAAAGCAAATCACAGAAGATAACATACAACATGATTCTATTTATGCAAATTACAAAGCAATATCTATATATATAAAAACCTAAGCGACCGGCTGACCGTTCAACCATCTGACCAGTAGCTATGATGCGCACTGACCACCAGGGAGCAGATGCTCAATGCAGGAGCTGCCGAGCTGCGGTGACTTGGCAGCTGCAATTCTCGGGTGATGCACCCAGACTCAGAGAGGAGGGAGCCCAATTCCGGGGTGTGTCACCCGAGAACCAACCTCTCATAATCTGGAACCCCTCAGGGGATGTCGGAGAGCTGGTTTTGGCCCAGTCGCCACAGGCCAGGCTGAGGGACCCCATTGGTGCACGAATCCGTACACTGGGCCTCTAGTTAAATAATAATTGTCTAGGGAGATAAAGTAAAAATAAAAGCAAGTACATTGTAAACACAAAATTCTGAGGGAAAGAAAGAGAAGGGAAGAAATGGGGAAAGAGCATATAGGGGATTTCACAGATATTGGTAATATTCTATTTTCATAAGTCAGGTGGTAGGTAGATACATGAGGGTTTATTATATCATTTTACCTAGATTTTATAATTACTTAATAAAACAAGAGATCAAAAGAACACTATTCTAATAATAAAGATTAAAAACATACCATCCTCACTCTCTAATAATATTTTTGTGTCCACCAAAAATACTGAGAAATATAAAGTTTCTTCAGTTTACAGACGATAATTCTTTTATGCTGGCTGAGGCATGAGGCAAACATTTTACATTCTCTCCTATTAAGTAAAAATTATGGTTTGACTGTTTTTAAGATAAAATAAATGAATAATGTTACCATTCCATTTTATGCAAAAGTGTGCAAAAAAAATCCAGATTTTTTATGATATCCAAGGAGTTTTTGAAGTCTATTTTGCAAAATATTTTCTCTTTTAGCTCCCAAAATTTAGGGGAAGAATTCTTTAGAAGCTGACTGCAGAAACCAAAAATGTGACTTAGAAACAATAAAGATTTAATTAAAAAAAGAAAAAGAAAAAAAAAGAAAAAGCAAATAGAAACTTGTGTAATGCTGCAAGTGTTTGGACATAAATTGGGACACCAGGTGACTGAATTTTTTCATCCAGGACACCACTGAAGTAAAAAGTTCCTCCTTCTCAAAATTTGAAAGAATAGCTGAGGCAAGATGTGAAAGCATAGATGAGGCAAAAAAAACAAACTTGCCTTTAGAAATGCAAATGTTTTTATTGAGGTTTTATAGATTCTGATACTTGAATCTAGAAGAAAAAAAAAGAACATTCTAAGAGAAAGTAAGAGCTAACTTTACCCAGCAATTGGAAGCTAGGCAGTGTTCTAAGTCCTTTCCATGTGTGAACTCATTCTATCCTCATAATAACCAATGAAATGATAAAATCTTCATTTGGACATAATCAATTGGAGGGACTGTAGATGAAGCTCTTGCACCCTATGTCCTAGAAAAGCCTTAAGTCTTCCTTGACTCTATGTTCACAACAGAACACAATTGTGTGGCAGCCCCTTAGCAACAGATGAATGGATTACTCTGACACATGTTTCTGTGAAAGAGAGGGCTAAGGGGCTGCTTGGCTATAGGAACCAAAACAGTCCTATTCACCGGCCTCCTTGGGCTTTTATTGTAACAACAGCTTGAACTAAAATTAACTATTAGATACTATCAGCAGGGTAAGTATTCTTGAGAAGACACATACATCTGTAGTATTCTTTAAGCAAGAATGTTTTGAAGTCTAAATATAAAGATTCCCATGAAACACCTGGGGGCTCAGACTTGTTTGGAAAAGTCAAGGCAGGGGCTGCCACCTTCGGCAAGGTCCCCTGATCTTTCGGAGATTCCTCCTTACAGACTTTCCAACCAAGTCCTGTGCTTCCCTACAACTTCCTCTTCCCCTGAATAAAGTACCTCCTTTATCTGGGCATGAAGCTCCACAAAGTTCTCCAGGGCTGCAGGCACTGCACTGGATTGCAATCTTTTCTAGTTCCTGAATAACTTCTTTTTGGTAATGCAGTAACTAATCAATTCAGTCTTATGGTCAACAAAAGTAAATGCTGTTATTATAAATACCAGAGGCCCAGTGCACAAAATTCATGTGCGGGTACGGTCCCTAGGCCTGGCCTGCATTCAGGGCCATCTTCCCTGGCTGCCTGCAGCCAGCCCCACCCGCCGCTGCTACCCACCCCTTGTTCCCCATTCGCCATCAGGTGATCGGAGCCTGCTGGCCAGGGGAAGGAACCAAGAGGCCGGCCATTCCGCCTGCTCGCCGGCCCCACCCCCCCTGCCGCCACCCACCCTGGTTCCCCATTCACCATCGGGCAATTGGAGCCTGACAGCCAGGGTAAGGGACCGAGAGGTTGGCCATTCCCACACGCTCACCGGCCCCGCCCCCACCACGGGTTGCCCTCTGTGTGTGGGGCAACTGGTGGGACAGGGGCCTTGGCCTGGCTCTGCCCCTGTCCCCTGCCACCCACACCCATTCTCCATTTGCCATTAGGCGATCAGAGCCTGCCGGCCAGGGAAAGGGACTGAGAGGTGGTCAGTGCACCTCATAGTGACTGGTCAAGTGGTCGTTCTGGTTGTTCCACTGTTAGGGTCAATTTGCATATTACCCTTTTATTATATAGGATGTGCTTTACAAATGAGTAAACAACCACAGGCAGGTTAAGTAATTTGCCCTTGGTCTTTACTAATAAAGGTAGAGCCAGGTTTCTAACCAAGCAGTCTAGCTTTTTCTACGGTGTGGGGTAAAAGATAAGAAGATTTTGGTTTAGGAAAACTCTCACTGGGAAAGATGAATAATTAAAGAAGCAGCAGCCTGTAAAGACTATTCTGAGTGCCACCTGGGCTGAGTTGAGAGGCAGGGAAAGCTGGTGTGGTTGGGATAATCACAAGTCCCACCTTGCCTGGGACTATTCTTGTTTATCCCTGTTTTCCCAGCATGACTGTCAGTAGCTCCTCCTTTCTCAAACTTCCAGGTTGGCACGATGAATTACAGTGTCACCCTACTTACAGAGCAGTTCATCTTGAATTTAAGCAATGGTCCTAGAGATTCCTAGCATAGAATTTCCCACTCTTTCAAATGCAGCTAAAATGCAGATCCCTGGCCAAATCTGATAAGCACGTATCATTAACAAAACTGGGCTAATCTGTTTCTAAAGAACATAGCCAGAGGCAATAGGAGGAACCCCAATGAAAGTGTGTGGGATCACTACCTGGAGTCCTGTGCCCTTAAGGATTGCAACTTTTCCAATTTTGTAAGCCAACTTCAATCATCATTTGGGGCCAAAGTGTCCTCAGGGCAATCGTCAAAGAGCTGGAGACCAAGTGGAGTTAAAAAGAGGGAAGACAGTGGATGGTCTCTGCCAGAGAGGTAGAAACTAAAGCCAGAGATGAATGGGGCTTTCAGTCCCCACTGGAGAAGAGAGTTTACAATTTCAGGTCTGGAATGGCAAAGGTTCAAACTCTGAAGTCCTGAAACAATTTTGTTTTGTAGTACTTATTGTCTCTAATACTTCTCCAGAGTAATCCATAACATGAAACTTAAAACCAAAGAAACGGGTGCTGAATCGAGTGTCTGGACTCCAGCCATTTTTGTGAAGAGCTGTAACCCTGTAGAGTGGGTGTTGGTGCTTTAAGGAATGCAGGTCAAGAACGGCATTCCTGGGGCCAACAGATTGGAGACTTGGCCTACGCCAATCAAGGAGTTCTAGTGCCTAGGAGAAAAAGCTTCAAGAAAGTACTTCCGCTGAAACATTGCTAGTCATGTTATTTGAAAGTAGTGGATTCTCAACTTTCGTTTCCTCAGCTTTACAAAAAGATGAGCAGTGACCTGAACAACTGTTGTTTTATGCTAAATCTCATTATTTCATTGGCAAGACAAAAAGAATGGGATGAAGGCAAAACCAATGCAATCACTTGATCATGCTGAGTAGGTCTTGTGGTGTCCGATCTGGTTATAAGATTATCTGAAGAACATGAAAATATTTTGAACATTTTGCAGGGACACTTGAATAAGCTTTGATTTTTACAAAAACTAAGTATGCGTTGCTCAAACTGGATAAGATAAAGAGCCTCTTTTCCATCACTTTGTGGACATTATCAAATAAGCCAAGCTATTCAGAGCAGATTCTAGAGCAGCCGTGGGCAAACTACGGCCCGCGGGCCGGATCCGGCCCGTTTTAAATGAATAAAACTAAAAAAAAAAAAAGACCGTACCCTTTTATGTAATGATGTTTACTTTGAATTTATATTAGTTCACACAAACACTCCATCCATGCTTTTGTTCCGGCCCTCCGGTCCAGTTTAAGAACCCATTGTGGCCCTCGAGTCAAAAAGTTTGCCCACCCCTGTTCTAGAGATTGCTTGAGGGAGGTTGCTTAAAACAAGGTTATAAAACAAAAATGTTATTTTCATGGCTAGGAATTTGTTCTCAGTGTTTAACCATACTAGAAACGCTAAGATATATCTTTTGCCTTTTCGACTCGTTTCAAGTTTGGTGTTGGCAAAAGGATATGCCGGTGCTTCTCTCCTCCAAGGAAATTTTTTCCCACAGGAGACATTTGTTAATGTGTGGAGACATTTTTGGTTGTCACATTGAGGGAGTAGGTACTAATGAACAGAGGTCAGGGATGCTGCTACATATCCTATAATGCTCAGGAAAGCTCCCACAACAAAGAATTATTTGGCCCAAAATGTCAATAGTGCTGAAGTTGAGAAACCTTATGATAGACAAACATATCAATGCAGCAGAATAGAGAGTCCAGAAATAAATTCAGATTCAAGTGATTTTCAGAAAAGATGCTGATTCAATTCAGTGGGGAAAGTAAAGTCTTTTCAATAAATGGTGATAAGATACTTGTATGGGAAAAAAATGAAACAACTTCAATCATACATCATATATAACAACTAATTCAAGATGGCCATATATATAAATTTTAAACTAAAATTTTAATGCTTCTAGAGAGAAGACAACATGAGATTATCTTCTCTACCTGGATATAGCAGATTAACTTGACTTGACATAAAGTACACTAAACATAAAAGAAGAAATTGATAAACTGGATTAATCAAAATAAAAAATTTATGCTCCACAAAAGACTGTTAATAAAATCGAAAGGTAAACCATAGACTGGGAGAAAATATAATACATATTCTGAGAAAATTATTCATAACCAGATGTATAAAGAACTCCTACAAATCATTAAGAAAAATACAGTTCGGTTTAAAAATGGGCAAAAGAATCTGAGAAGGAAAGATGGTATGCATAACCCATGGACACAGACAATAGGATGCTGAAGGTGGGGAACAGGGGCGGGCTGGAGGGGGTCAATGGGGGAAAATGGGGGACCTATGTAATACTTTCAACAATAAAGATTTTAAAATAAATTAAAAAATAAAAATGGGCAAACAACTTTAACAGATGCTTTACAAAGTAAGATACATATATAAATGGTCAATATAGCATTAGTCATCAGGGAATTACAAATTAAAACTATAATGTACTATTACTACACACCAATTAGAGTGACTAAAATTTAAAAGACTTTTTTAAAAGTTTTAAAAATTCATTTGAGAGAGAGAGAGAGAGAGAAACATTGATTGGTTGCCTCCCACACATGCCCCTGATCAGGGATCGAAGCCACCACCCTTTGGTATATGGGACAATGCTCCAACAACTGAGCCACCTGCCCAGGCTAAAAGACTTTATAAAGTGTTAGGAAGGATGTGGAGCAATCCAAACTCACATACATTACTAGTAGGATTATAAAATAGTAAAACTACTTTGGAAAACTTTTAGTTTCTTAAAAGTTAAACATTCACATCTTGTATCCAGCAATCCATTCCTGGGTTTTTACCCAGGAGAAATGAAAGTGTGGATCCACGAAACGACCTGCTCCAAAATGTCCATAGTATCTTTCTTTATAACAGTCCCAGATTTTAATGACCCAAATATCTGTCTATAGGAGATTAGATAAACAAATTGTA
The DNA here is from genome assembly GCF_000412655.1 of Myotis brandtii. Classification (NCBI taxonomy): domain Eukaryota; kingdom Metazoa; phylum Chordata; class Mammalia; order Chiroptera; family Vespertilionidae; genus Myotis; species Myotis brandtii. The sequence continues at coordinate 5,814,146 of NW_005353538.1, read as the reverse complement.
TAATATCCACATGATAAAATATCATTCAGCAATGAAAATAAAAGAATTATTGATATACATAACAGCATATGTGAATTTCAAAAACATTGAGAGGAAGAACCCTGACACAAAGGGTACATACTGTATATGATTCTAATTATAGGAAATTCTAAAATAGGCAAAGAACATAAAGGAACTTTTTGGAAATGTACCATATCTTGATAGGGATGTTGGTTAGAAGAATTTATACATTTTTCAAAACTCATAAGACTGCATACTGAAGACCTGTGCACTTTAAATTATTACCTCCTTTGAACAGTAACACAACAAAGCACAAAAAGGAAGAAAAGAAAAAGAAGTAAAATAATTAAAAAGTGAGTTGGTCAAACTGAGGGTGAATACTACAATAAAAGCCTTTAAAAAAACTGTTTCCAAAAGTCACATGATCATATCAATAGATGCAGAAAAGGCATTTGACAAAATCCAACATTCATTCATCATAAAAACTGTCAGTATACTAGCAATAGAAGGGAACTCCTTCAACTCGATAAAAACATATCTACAAAGCCTACAGTTAACATTATATATAATAGCGAGGAACTCTAAGCTTTTCCACTAAGATCAGGTAGAAGGCAAGGATGTTCCCTCTCACCATTCTTTTTCAACTTACTGGAAATTCTAGCTAATGCATTAAGACAAGGAAAGGAAATAAAAGGTGTATAGATTGAGAAGGTAGAAAGAAAACTGTCTTTATTCACAGATGACATGATCATCTATGTAGAAAAGTCAAAAGAATTGGCAAAACAAACAAGCAAATAAAAAACACTTCTGGAACTAATCTGTGTTTACAACAAGGGTATAGGGCATAAGTTTAATATAAAAAATTCAATCACTTTCCTGTATACCAGAATGAACAAGATGAGTTTGAAATTATAAACCACTTATATCCCCCCGCCCACCTCAATGAAATACTTTGGTATAAATCTAACAAAATGTGTATAAGATCTATGTGAGAAAAACTATAAAATTGTAATGAATGAAATCAAAGAACAAAATAAATGGAGGGAAAATAAATGGAGAGAAACTAGTACAAAATAATATTGACTGTAAACTGTAGTTTAAAAAATAAAATTTTAAAATAAGTAAACAAATAAATGAATAAATAGAGAGCTAGACCATGTTTGTGGATAAGAAACCCAATATTGTCAAGATGTCAGTTCTTCTCAACTTGATGTATAGATTTAATGGGACTCCAACCAAAATCTCAGCAAGTTATGGTGTGGATATCCACAAACTGATTTTAAAGTTTATATGGAGAATCAAAAGACCCAGAATAGCCAACACAATATTGAAGGAGAAGAACAAAGTGGGAGGATTGATACTACTCAACATTAGACATTAGAAAGCTACAGGAATCAACACAGTAGGGCACTGGAAAAAGAATAGACAAATAGAACAATGGAACAGAATAGTAAGTGCAGAAGTAGACCCACATAAATACAGTCAACTGATCTTTGGCAAACGAGCAAAGGTAATACAGTGGAGCAAAGACAGTCCTCTCAATAAATGGTACTAGAGCTACTGGAGATCTACATGCAAAAAAATTAATCTTAACACATGCCTTACACCTTTCATAAAAATTAACTCAAAATGTAATACAGACCTACATGTAAAACACAACTCTATAACACTCCAAATGACCTTGAGTATGTGGGTGATTTTTTAGAAACAACACCAAAGTTACAATCCATGAAAGAAATAATTGATAAGCTAGATGTCATTAAAAGTAAAACTTCTGCTTCCTGAAAGACAATGTCAAGAGAATGAGAAGACAAGCCATAGACTTGAAGAAAATATTTACAAAATATATGTCTGATAAAAGACTGTTATCCAAAATATAAAAAGAATTCTTAAAACTTAACAATAAGAAAGCAAACACCCTGATTAAAAAAACGAGCCAAAGACCTCAACAAATCCCTCACCAAAGAAGATAAACAGATGGTGAATAAAGACATGAAAAAAGGCAGCACATCATTTGTCTTCAGGCAAGTGCAACCTAAAACAATGAGATGCCAGCACACACCTGCTAGAATGGCCAAATCCGGACACTGGCAGCACTAACTGCTGGCGAGGCCGTGAAGCAACAGGAATTCTCGTGTATTGTTGGTGGGAATGAAAAATGGTGCAGCAACTTTAGAACACAGTTTGGCAGTTTCTTACAAAACTAAACATGCTCTTTCCATATGACCCCCAAATTATGCTCCTTGTTGTTTACCCAAAGGGGCTGAAAACTTACATCCACTCTAAAACCTGTGCACGGATGTTTATAGCAGCTTTATTCATACTAGTAAGTGCCAAACTTGGAAGTAACTGAGATGTCCCTCAACAGGTGACTGTGTAAATAAACGATGGTACATCCAAACAATCGAATATTATTCAGCACTAAAAAGAAATGAGCTATTAAGTCATGAAAAGACATGAAGAAATCTTAAATTAATATTAATAAGTGAAAAAAGTCAATCTGAAATGTCTGTGTCGAACTATAGGACATTCTGGAGAAGTTAAAACTATGGAGACAGTAAACAGATCAGTGGTTGCTGAGGGTTAAAAGGGGAGGATAGACAGAGCACAGAAGGTGTTCAGGGCAGTGAAAATACTATGTATGATCCCACAATGAGAGAGACGTGTCATGATACATTTTCCTAAACCCATAGAATGTGCAACTGCATCAAGAATGAACTGCAGTGTAAGCGATGGACTTTGGTGATTATGACATGTCCATGTAGGTTCATCAGTGGTAACAAATGTACCACTCTGATACTAGGGGAGGCTATGCATGTTTTGGAGCAGGTTGTATATGAGAAATTTTTGTACCTTCCCCTTAATTTTGCTGTGAACCCAAAACTACTCTCAAAAATAAAGTCTTAATTTTAAAAAAATGAAAATAAAGCCATTTTTAAAAAAAACCTGTATCCATGCTAATTTTGTTAATAAAACTGTGTGCTGGGAACTTACCTATTTTTCTGAAGTTTGTAGCCTTAGATTTCCTCCAAGAGTTAATCATGTAATTTGGAGCAATTCAATCTATAAGATGCTTTGAAAGTTATAAACTGACACTATGAAGGAGCTGGCACATTTAGCATTGATAAAAGGCTTTGGTTTGGAGGATTGCACTAGGCCTGTTTCATTGCGATCCACAAAAGTGTCTGGAATAAACAAATGAGTGAACATACATTGTTATGGGCTGAATTGTGTCCCCTGCAAATTCTCATGAAGCCCTAACCCCCAGTACCTCAGAGTGTGACTGTGCCTGCAGGCAGAGCCTCTCAAGAGGTGATTTAGTTACAATGGGGTATTAGGGTGGCCCTTTGTCCAATATGACTGGGCTCCTTACCAGGAGAGATTAGGACACAGACCAAGGGGTGACCACATGAAGACAAGGCAAGAAGATGGCCAAGTGCAGGCCCAGGAGCGAGGCCTCAGGAGAAACCAACCCTGCTGACACCTTCGTGAAAAAATAAATTTCTGTTGTTTAAACCACCCCATCTGCGGTGCTTTGCTATGGCTGCCCTCGCACACTAATACATACATATTCTTTGACAAGCCTAATAGTTGAATTCAACAACCACTGATTGGACCTCCACTATACCACTGTAGGTGCTGGGTGACGGCTGGGTGATGACGTGACCTCTGGGGAGGCAGGCAGACATGGTGGCCAGGAATGTCTACACAGGCTCAGGAGCATATACCCACTATCGCTTACATGCCTCTACACATTTTACCTAACAAAGGTATTTTTGGCACAAACTTAGGACCTGGCCAAAGTATCATTGTTTTAACAAAGGCTTTTTAGTTGCAAGTAACAGAAACCAGCACAAAGCAGCTCTCATACGTGGAGGGAGGCTGACTTCTTTAGAGGCCACATAGCGATCTCGTGGGAGTCAGCTGGGCTGCAAAGCTGGGACCGGCTCTCAAAGAATCACCAGGATTTAAAATGACTCCTCTCCGGCGGCGGGCCCGGGTGGTTTCTCATCCTCACCTCTCTGCCCACATTCTGCGCTCTAGGAGAGAGTCTAGAGGTCCACTTGTCCAGATGTCCAGCCCTTGTCCCCTTGTCCCACTGGCTTTGGTCAGAGAGGGTGAGCTAACGGGACACATATGGCCTCTGGAGCTGGAGAAAAAGGCAATTCTCCGAGAAGGGAGTGCAGACGGGGCAGATATCCCAACAGTTTCCTATTATACGCATCAACGTGGAATTCAGTAATAACTGAATGAAGGGAAATGTATCCCGTGCATCTGCAAGAGAGTCTATTTGTGTTGGTTTAAGCGTGTGTGTTTTTTAGACCCGGCTGCACATCAGAGTCACCCGTGCAGTTTCAGAAACCCGCCAGCGCCTGGTCCCCACCTTGTTCTATAACATCAGCAACGCTGGAGGTGGAGCCCAGGTAATTTTTTAAAAGTTTCCCGTGCATCTGCAAGAGAGTCTATTTGTGTTGGTTTAACCGTGTGTTTTTTAGATCCGGCTGCACATCAGAGTCACCTGTGCAGTTTCAGAAACTCGCCAGTGCCTGGTCCCCACCTTGTTCTATAACATCAGCAACACTGGAGGTGGAGCCCAGGTAATTTTTTAAACGTTTTTAAACACTCCAGAGGATCCTAATGTTCTGTCAGGGTTGCAAACTACTTGTTTAGACTTCACATCAGTATAACTTAAGACTTCAGATTTTATGTTTTCATATCTTATTCTTTTTAAAATTAATCCTCACCTGAGGACATGTTTAAAGAGAGGAAGGGAGAGAGAAACATCGATCGGTTGCCTCCTATAGGAGCCCCGGCCAGGAATTGAACCCAAAGCCTTTTGGTGCTCGGGACGACGACGCTCCAACCAGCCCAGTCACTCGGCCAGGGCCCGTATCTGATTCTTTAAAAACGTGATCAAGTTAGGAACCACGTGCCTCTGCAAAGTTTTATGGTAAAATCATCACTGAGTATCTTGAGGAGAGAGCTTCCTTCAGGAGGAAGAGTATGAATTTGACAATAGCTAATGTGTATATATCTGTATGACTAGGCTCTGAGAAAGTTGATCACCAGGTTCCTTAGAAAGGAACTGTCTTTGGGGAGATGGGCAGCGTCTCTCCGAAATCTCCGCTGTCCTACTGGTTTTCCCAGACCTTCCCAGGTCCCCATTCACGGTCCCTGTGCTCCCTCTCGCGGCTTCTGTGTGCTATTGCTCCCAAAGGCCCACACCTAGAATTCTTTGCCTGGGCTACTCAGTATTTTGCTTGCCCAGGAAAAGAGCAGAAAGCGCTTGGGAGTTTACTACCTGCCACCCCCACCCCCTGACAGGTGTGAGTGAGTGCCAGCCAGGCTCCCTCACTAAGGAACAAACTCATAGTGTCGTTTTCACTGTGAAGTTGCCCTGCAGGGCCAGGCTAACCCCACCTTTTTTCCTTAGCTGTTTCTTTTGTGAGTCCTTCTGTAACACACACGCGTACACAAATCCTTATCAGTTGTGCTTCAGAAAAACCCAGTCTAAGTCAACATTCTGGAATTTTACCCTTTCTATCTAATATTGAAATTCTAGCCCTATCCGGTTTGGTTCCATGGCCATCGGAATGAAAGGTCATGGGTTCGATTCTGGACAAGGGTACATACCTCAGTTGCAGGCTCAATCCCTTGCCCCAGTCAGGGCACATGTGAGAGGCAACCAATCGATGTGCCTCTCTCACATAGATGTTTCTCTCTCTGTCTCTCCCCCTCCCTTCCATTCTCTCTAAAAATCAATGGGAAAATATACTCGGGTGAGGATTAAAAATCTATATGACTTTTTAAAAAATATATTTTTATTGATTTCAGAGAGGAAGGGAGAGAGAGAGAGAAAGAGAGAGAGAGAGAGAGAGAGAGAGAGAGACATCAATCATGAGAGAATCATTGATTGGCTGCCTCCTGCATGCCCCCTAATGGGGATCAAGCCCACAAGCCGGGGATGTGCCCCAACAGGGAATAGAACCGTGACTTCTTGGTTCATGGATGACCATGCTCAACCACTGAGCCACACCAGCCAGGCTCTATATGGCTTTTAATAATATTGTTTATAAATTTTCAGAGGCAGACAACCAAAGCTTTATTTATTCTACTGTTAGGAAGAGAGTAGAGAAGTTACCCCTTGAGAAGTCGCTGTCTTACTGGGGAACTTGAGAGCTCATAGGGCTAAAACGTTTGGAGGCACGAGAGTAAGAAAGTAAGCAGGGAGGAGTCCATTGACAGTTGTGAGCTGAGTAGAAATAAATTGCATAGTTGGTGTGAGTTGGTGTTGGGGAACCTGAGGAGGGATACTTAGAGCAAAGAGAAAGAGGGGTGGCATGAATAGAGCATGACATGACTTTCAAGTCACCTAAAAGCGCACAGATAATACAACGATGTACAACCTCTTTCACCCCCCAGGCACATATAAGCTAATTACTAAAATTCTGCAGCACACCAAAAATATATATTTTTTTTCGGATATGACAAAAAAAGTCCTATATAATAAAAGCCTAATATTCAAATTGTCCCTTTGGGCAGTCGTTTGATGGTTGTGATGATGTGCGCTGACCACCAGGGGGTGATGTGGAACATGCTGTGACCTCTCGCTGGCTACCTAGGAGTGGGGGTGATGGGGACGAAGGTGCAGTGAGAATGCGGGGTGTCCGCCTAGTTTGCTCTCACTCCCCCTGCTACCCTCCCCCCAGGACGCCAGGGCTCGCATGCCGGGGAAGCCCCCACGCTCAAGTGCCTGCACCCGCGCGGCCTCTTCTGGGTGAGCCGGGCTGCAGCTGCCAGGACCGCAGGGGCTGGTCAGGCTCCTAGTGGGTTTGCACAGAAGCCAGTCTGTGAGGCCGCAAGCATGCTGCCTGCCTGGCTTCCGTGTAGCGCTGCTGGGTGGCCCAGAGGCCCACACTGTGCCCTGGCTTGCAACGTCTGGCCACGCTCACTGCATCTCTGTGTGGGGACTTGGGCACCATGACTCAGGCAGAGAGGGGTACACAGGGGTCCATGGGCCCAGGTGCTGCCCAGGGCCCAGCGGTCAGCTGGGACCTGCCCTTCCATGCCAGATGCTTGTGCTTCAATCACCAGCCAGGCCTAGACACCGCACCCATGCATGTATTTTGTGCACTGATCCTCTAGTAGGTATAACATTGATTTCTTCACACTGGACTGCTATTGCTGTTTTGGCTGTTGTCATTTATTTAACCTAAAAATCTAAGGAAAGAGAGGTCAATGTCGCTGACTAAATAGTCAGGTGTTGCATGTAGGGCACCGGTTGAAAATCACTGATATAATCCTATATAATAAACGCCTAATATGCAAATTGTCCCCTCAGGCTGTGGTTTGACCGGGAGTTCAACCTGGAGACCAGGAGTTTGACTGCTTGCTATGATGTGCACTGACCACCAGGGGGTGGCGCAGAACATGGCGGGCATTGGTGACGCGGTGCTGGCAGCAGGCGGCAGTGCAGGCACTGCCGGCCCTTATGAGAGTGGGCCTGCGGTGGGATGGTGGAGCAGGTGAGCAGGCGGCACCAGGCCAAGGTGGGTGCAAGCAGAGGCCCGATCACCCCACAGACAGTGATCAGCAGCGGCAGGGGGCGGGGCCGCCTCCCGGCTCCCAGGTGTTGAGAGAGAAAGGGCAAATAGCAATATTAAAATATTTCTTCTAATTATTTCCCTTTCAATGTGCACAAATCCGTGCACCGGACCACTAGTAAAATATAAACTACATTGTTTTCTGGGGCTGCAGGCATGACAGCTGCCACAAGGCGGCGCTCTGACTACATTCACTTTGTTTCCACCGAGCTTTCCACTTCCCCACTCTGCTTGCAGTCATTAAGGGCTCTAACTAGAGGTCTGTCACCCTTCAGCCGTAGTCAGCCAACCTGTTATTAGTGCCAAGCCTTCCTCCTGGAGCAATGACAGTGTGAATCTCAGCAATGGCAGGAAGGGGACAAATACAGCTGCTGTGCATTTGAGAGTAATTGCTGCAGGCCATTGGGGGACAGCTTTATAATCACAGCACTTACACAGACATAGACAGTATCTCACTTTTCTATTTATTTCCCTCAACACTTGGTAACATGAACTTGTTAATCCACTCAACTCATGTTCATCTGGAGTTACCTGCTCCCCTCACCCCCCAATTTTCCAAAGTGAGGCTTGCCAGCCTCCTGGAGGTGCGATGCTCTCCTCTCACCATCCTGCCTTTCCACACGCTATTCCTGCTGCCAGAGCTCCCCTCTCCCTCTCCTCACCTCGGGTCTCTCTTTACCAAGCACAGCTTCCCCTCACCCGCCCCAAGTCTGGGCTCCTTTTCTTTTACCCTCATCTTCCCCAGGTCACTTACCTGCTGGCATTTACCTCGCTGTGTTCTAAGCATTTCCTATCCGTCGCCTCCGCCCCCAGCTCCTTTAGCTTTCTTATCTTTACATATCCCCAGTGTCTACCACAATGCCCCACACAGTGAGTGGATGAATGAATAAATAAATGCAACAAGCTCGAAAGGACCAAAGACCGCGCCCCATCTTAAGTCCACAGCTGAGATGGAAATATCCAGAACTGCAGACCTGGACCAGAATATCTTATTGGCTGCTGTGGTTGACAGTATCCAGGCCTCTCCAGAGACAACTCCTAAATGGGCCTAATGGCCCTGGGCCCTGCAGTGCGCACTGAGAGGGACGAGCCCCAGCGCTGGCACAGCAAGGCCCGCCGGCCTGCGATCTGTGCAGGGGCCTGAGCAGCACAGTTCACTGGGTAGGACCGGCTGCCTCGGTTGCAGCCTAAGCACTTTGCTGAACGGATACAGTGGGAGGCGGAAACAGAAGCAGGGAGCCCACGTCCCTGTTCCTCTGGCTTTCGGGGGGACATCTCACTCCAGGCAGCTATGAGATCCGCACCCTCGGAGAGAACCAGAGAGGCAGGAACTGCTGGTTTCTGTGTCCCATGTTTGTCCTTTGCACTGCTCGCTGGCTGGCTGTGCAGCAACCCACACAAGAGCAGTCTGGCTCTGAACCCAGGCCGTCACGCTCACCCGGTCTTTGGGAGAGTGGTGGTGAAAGGAAGGCGTGTTGGATGTGGCCGTGGGAAAGCTAGACCCTTCATTCAGTGGTCATCTTTCGTGCATAAACCAAAGTTCCTTCCTGCCCATTTAATTATTCCATCCCTCCCCTCCTTCTATTCTTCTCAAACATGCAGTGGGCACTCACCAGGTACCGAGCTCCGGGCTGCAGATACGAAGATGAGTAAGATACAGTGCTCTGCCTTCAAGGAATTCACATGGCAGAGCTGGGAAAGTAAACACAGTCACAACGCACTTGAATGCGTGCAATAATGGGGGTGCCCCCGAGACCTGGTGCTTTCCAGGGTGACCAAGGTGCACTGCAGATGGCTAGTGAGCAGGGGCTGGAGCGGCCCGATGTGCAGTGCTTTCTGATTTCCGTGTGGCACATACTCCCATCATGGCTGACTCCAAGCTGCCCCCCTGTTGTCCCTGAGCACACTCGGGAGGGGTGGGCCCCGCTGGCGCCAGCTCACCGTGTGGCTTCTGCCTCCGGAAACCCACACAGAGGCCCACCCGTGCTGTGCCTGGGCTCGGGCCCTCAGAACGGGGAGCTGATGCTTGAGTTCAGCTGCTAGGAGTGTGGCAACTCATTATGCAGCCATAAGCAATGAACCAGAGCCCATGGCTCTCTTTTTACAGGTGTGAAAACCAAGGCTTAGAAACAGTAAGCAATTTGACCAACGCCATGAGCACCTAACAGTGAGCTGGGAGGGAAAACCAAGAGTGTCTGACTTTAAAGCCTGGGACCCCAGCTCCTGTGTTCTGGGACCTCCCCCAGAACACGCGTCATGTAGACCCTGAGGGCCAGAGTCACGGGGACTCTATTTCTACACTTATTTTTATTTTTTTAGGGACCAGAAAAATGTGCATTATTATTAATGAAATTCTGAGCCAGAAGAAAATCAAATATTGAGTGTGGCTTTGGACTTGAAGTGCTGCCCGTGGTTACCTGGGTGTTTATTTCAGAGGACAATGCTATGGAGGAGAAGGAATTTCACATGGGGCTCTCCTCATTAGCTATCTGAGGTTGGCGAGAGCGTCCGTGTCTGCCTTTCTCCTCTGGCCTGACCAGATGTGCTCAGGAAATCTGGTTCCCTCCGAGTATGTACATCTGTCAGAATCTCTGTCACTTTGAGCAGGGCTGCCAAGGGAGCAGACAAAGAGAGCTGGCGATTAACTTCAAAGAACTTTGTTGGAGAGGAATAGAGATATTTAAAGGCCTATTTTATGAACTAATTGCATTTGCATATTTATAGGATTTACTGATATAGCAGTAATTAAAAACTATTTAGTAGTCTTAAAGGACACATAACTCAGTTGCTGTTTGCATAATAAACACTTCCTTATTATATTTGCATAATAAACCCTCTTCCCCTGCTTCCTCCAAAAGACACTGCTCCATCTAAGGCAGCGGTTCTCAACCTGTGGGTTGCGACCCCTTTGGCGGTCGAACGACCCTTTCACAGGGGTCGCCTAACCATCCCGCATATCAGATATTTACATTACGATTCATAACAGTAGCAACATTACAGTTATGAAGTAGCAACGAAAATAATGTTATGGTTGGGTCACAACATGAGGGACTGTATTTAAAGGGCCAGAAGGTTGAGAACCACTGATCTAAGGGGTGCCATATCTTACTTGAAAGCGATGGAGAGCCCTAGCCGGTTTGGCTTAGCGGACAGAGCTTCGGACTGCGGACCAAAGGGTCCCGGGTTCGATTTCAGTCAGGGGCACTTGCCTCAGCTTCAGGCTCCTCCCTGGCCAGGCCCTGGTCAGGGCACTTGTGGGAGGCAACCAATGGATGTGTCTCTCTCACATCGAAGTTTCTCTCTGTCTTTCCCTCTCTCTTCCATTTTCTCTAAAAATCAATGGAAAAATATCCTCGGGTGAGAATTAACAACAACAACAACAAAAAGAAACCAGTGCATGTTGGGCCCGCAGAAAGAAGTTCGTACCAGGTACTCTCCTAATGACAGGCCTGTCCTGAACCACGGTCAGAGAAGGGCAGATCCAAACCTCAGATTACGAAGTCTTTCTTTCTCCCAGGTGACAATTCTAGTTGTTTATTTAAACACTAATCTGCTTGAAGGACCCGAATGGAATTTCCCGCAACCCCAATATTCATGCTTCCTAAGGAGATGTATACGGTGTGTGTGTGTGTGTGTGTGTGTGTGTGTGTGTGTGTGTGTGTGAAATCTTTGACTAAGGGAGTATAAGAAACAATGCGAGTTAAAAGTGCCGTATTTAAGGAGTGAGAAACAACAATTTTCATGGAAAAGTGTAGGTTGAGCAGAGGAGAGATACCAAATTGAAAGGCACCCAGTAAACCAGCCACATGCAGACAGGATCGTAAGCTGGCAAAGGAAGACCTAAGCCTGGTTGTGTGGGGCAGGGTGGCTGAGGAAGGACCAGGAAGCATCTATATACAAAGTACTTTGAAGACAAGTCGCTCACCCAAAGCCTTTCCCCTCTTGGCAGAATAATCAGTCAATAAGGCGCTATAATGGGCAGGAGCACCAGACTGTTGTTAAATTAGCTAATGAAGGTCGTAATGTACCTGTATTACACATCATTAGCAAAGGCCTTCCCGTAACAGATGGGTGTGCGGGGAAGTGAGGAGAAATGGGAGGGTTTGATTTAGAGTCGTTCTTACTGGCGAGAACGTAGTGTCCATCATCGTCTAAATGAAACCTCTGCGCAAAAGGCAAGCTTCTGTGCTTTCCCGTGGTGCTGCCCGCATAGAAATGCTGCCTGCAGCTTGCCTTCCTCTGGTCCAGATTCATCTCATAGGTAGAAGTCAACAGTTCGGAGAACTGATGGGAAGTGCTGGGACTTTGATGGCCAGATCAATCCCTGGTGATCTTACCTCTTTTTTTTTTTAAATTTTGTTTTATTGCTTAAAATATTACAAAGAGTGGTACATATGTCTCCTTT
>NW_005353538.1:5757056-5801492 GCF_000412655.1 Myotis brandtii | reverse complement strand
AGGGGCTGATGGCTGTTTGCAGCTGGTCACACCCCCTTCAGGGTGGGGGTCCACACTGGGGTGCCTGGTCAGTCTGGGTGAGGGGCTGAGGGCCATTTTCAGGCTGGCCGGCAACTGAAGCTCCCAGCCTCTCCTTTTTTCTTTTTTTTAATTCTGGGATTTATTTACCTTCTATAATTGAAACTTTGTTGCCCTCCTGCTTGCTCCAGCTCTGAGGCCACTGCTGGCTGAAAGCAGGTATCTGGGGTTTGTTTAGCTTCTATAATTGCAACTTTGTTGCTTTTGGAGCTCAGAGCCCGGCTGCGGCAGGCGGGGAACCTTGGCTTCCTCCATCACTGGAGCAAGCAAGCCTCCTGCTCGCTTCAGCTGTGTGGCTGCCGGCCGCCATCTTGGTTGGGTTAATTTGCATATCTTGCTGATTAGCCAATGGGAATCGTAGCAGAGGTACGGTTAATTACCCTTTTGGTCTTTTATTAGATAGGATAAATGAATGAGATCATGTGGTATTTTTCTTTCATTGACTGGCTTATTTCACTTAGCATAATGCTCTCCAGTTCCATCCATGCTGTTGCAAATGGTAAGAATTCCTTCCTTTTTACAGCAGCATAGTATTCCATTGTGTAGATGTACCACAGTTTTCTAATCCATTCATCTGTTGATGGGCACTTAGGCTGTTTCCAAATCTTAGCTATGGTAAATTGTGCTGCTATGAACATAGGGATGCATATATCCTTTCTGATTGGTGTTTCTGGTTTCTTGGGATATATTCCTAGAAGTGGGATCACTGGGTCAAATGGGAATTCCATTTTTAACTTTTTGAGGAAACTCCATACTGTCTTCCATAGTGGCTGCACCAGTCTACATTCCCACCAGCAGTGCACGAGGGTTCCTTTTTCTCCGCATCCTCTCCAGCACTTGTCGTTTGTTTGATTTTGCCTCTTGATGAAGCCCCATTTATCTGGTAACCAGATGAATAAATCTAGAGATAAATATCTCTGATGAGTATTTCTCCAATAAACTTTCTATAACTTTGTATCAAAATTCCTCTACCAGGTAACATTTCATTTTGTTTCCTTCGGAAATACCTTCAAATGCACAGAACATTGGAAGAATAGTACACACCCCCACCTCCACCACCACCAACCACTTGAGAGTAAGTTGCCATCTGATGCCTTTTTGCCTGTCGCGTAGCATTTTATTCTTACAGGCAAGAATATTTTTATATACTCTCAATATAATCAAAATCAGAATATCATTACTGTTATCTCACCCACAGATTCCATTTGAGTTTCACCAATTTCCCCCCAAATGTTCTTTATAATAACAGGATCCAATTCAGAGTCACACATTGCATTGGGTTGTCATGTACTTTTTGTTTTTTTAAGGGAAAGTGAGTCATGATGGTTTTTTTAAAAATATGTTTTATTAAAAAAATAAAAATAAAAATATGTTTTATTTATTTCAGAGAGAGGAAGGGAGAGAGAGAGAGAAACATTGATGAGAGAGAAACATCCCCCTACTGGGGATCAAGCCACAACCCAGGCCTGTGCCTTGATTGAGAATTGAACCAGTGACATGGTTCAACACAGACAATGCCCAGCCAACCAAGCACACAAACATGGGCCTGGCTGTCTTGTATCTTTAACCTGCTTTTGTTTGATGCGGTTTCTTAGTCTTTCCTTGACTTTCATAACTTAGGCTCTTTTGAAGATTACATTCCTGCTGCTTTGTAGTGTGTCTCACATCATGGGATGTCTGGCGTTTCCTCCTGGGTAGACTCAAGTTTATGAATTTTTAGCAGGAGAACGGAAGTGCAGCTGTGTCTTCTCCATTCCTCCTACCTCGTGGCACACCATTCCCACGACTGGTGAAGTTCATTTTCATCACTTGATTAAGGTACTGCCTGCCAGATTTCTCCACTGGAAGATCCCCGCCCCCTCCCCCCCCCCAATCTTTGTAATTACTGTCTTGGGTAAATGTTCTGTTCCTCATCAAACTTTCCCCGACTAATTTTTATTATTGGTGTTTCTTGAGTGAATTATTACTATGAAGATCCATCATTCCTTCTACACTTATTAGTTGGCATTCTAATTTAAGGAAAAGCCTTCCTTTCTTTCCATTTACTTATTTACTTAAATCAGTGTGGACTTGTGGATTATTACTTATTTAGCGCATTATGATTTTTCACCATCATTATTGATTTTGATGCTTGAAATGTCCCAGACTTGGCAATTGGGAGCCCCTTCAAGTTGGCTCCTATGTCCTTTTATCATGCCCCCATCATCCCTTTAGCATTTCTTTACTTTATGATACAACAAAATATTCTAGGCTCTTCTACCATCCCCTTCTCAGCCCTGGCATCCGTCGTTTCTCCATTTCTTCCTTTTAGGTGATATGGTATTTAGAAACTAAGATCTGGGGACTAGCTGTACTCATTGGGCTATGTGTATATGAGCATGTGTACACACACATTTACATTTGTATTTATTTCTATATTGAGCTACATATACTGAAAACCCTGAGTTCACACTGTTCTGCCCCAAACTGACAACACCACAGGGGTCATCCTAGCTTTCTCCTTTTCCATATTTGTAAGTCTTCACCAACAGGAGGAAACCCATCGGGCTCCATTTTATTGGTAAATGAAAATTAGGAAGAGAACTCCAAGGATTCTAAACAAAGGGACTGAATACTTAGGAGAACAGGGATCAGGTATACCAGGTATATCCCGCCCCCACCACCACCCCAATTTGCTTGTAAAAACATATCTCACATTTGTGCCTCTACAATCTCATTTATAGTAAAAAGAAGGCAGCTTTGGAAAAATGGTATGAAATGCAGTATTTGTTTCTAGAGCATCTAGGAGTCTACTACTGGAAGATAGAGATATTATATAGAATTATGCAGCTTTTTTTAAATAATGAAGAGATAATGGGCACTCAATCAAAAAGTGAAGAAAAAATTTATTGAATGATGTTGAACTTCAGCAGTTCTCATGTCCACTACACCTAGACCGCCCTCTCTTACATAGTTACTTTCTGGATTGTGGGCAATGGGAATTTAGAAAGCACTCCCCCTTACCAAAACCAACGTCTCTCTTCGTGAGAGGGGCTTAGGGAAAACAAAAGGCCCTTCACTCTGCATGTCAGCAGCTGTTCTTCGGGAGGCAGCACCGGTTTCCACTCGCTCCGAGGGCCGATAACCTTGCGAAGGCTGAAGATGTTACTGCATATTTGGAACGGCGATTTGGGTCTCAGTTATTAACGAGATTAGTGTCCTGAATGTTAGCAAGAGCATTGGCTTAGGTAAAGGCTGCCAAGGAAATCATATTAGTGTGGAATTTCCCGTCCTCAGGGGCTCCTCTTAGATTTCATTATTCACTTAGAAACCTCCTGTGGGGGGGTGGGGGGCGGAATGGCAGCGCTGGCCGTGATTGGATCCTGGGGCAGAACCGAGCGGAGAAGTTCAGGACTATCGGGATGGCACCAGTTCCAAAACATTTCTGTGGTGCTGGTACTGCCTCTGGTTTCCATTCGGTGTTTGCAAAGTAGCAGCAGCAGGGACAGCAGCAGAGAGCAGCCCAGTGGAGAGGAGCCCGCTAGGCAGGACCGAGTGCCATTCCTGGCAAGTGCGATGGCTCCTCTGTGGCCCTTCATCCTGGTGGCTGCGTCAGGTGAGTCCTCTGGGGATTTAACAGGGCGGACACTAACTCTGAGGAACTAGAGACAATGTTTTCTACTTGTGCCATGTGACTACCTAATCTGTCACAGGCCGGTCCTGTGAAGCTCCATGGAGACCCTGCTCCTGCAGTTACAGACACGTGCCCACACAGGGCCCCACGGCCAGGCGTTCCCACGGAGCGAGCGTGGCCTCTGGGTGCCCTGTTTGCCGCATCTCTGCTGTCCTAGGACCCCTCTCTCTGCTGCAGTTTCCATGGAGCGTGTGGGGCGTTCTTTCTCAGGTTTGCTTTTGTGTCTGAAGCGAACATTTTTATTATCCAAAATAGTCTTGGCGTCATCATAAGCTTTTCGTAACCCAGAGAGAGAGGCCCTTGGACGCATTGTGGCTACAGACGCCTGAAGACCATTTTGGTTTCAGGGGCTTCCATCCACCCACACAGTCTGTGCAGGCGAGTCTGTGTCCAAAGACGCACGCTGTCAGCTCACATGTTTTGGGTGCACAATTCCTCTTAAGGTTAGGAAACAACTCCTCTTAGAAGCTAACGTATTTTCCCCCCCAAAATTTTGGAACTGAACATCCATGGTGCCAGTATTAACTCTACTGGATTAAGCCATTTTAGTTAGGACACAACTGATTCTTAGGAAACATGCACAAATAAAGAATTTATCTTTATGCTGCTATTTCCCAATAGCCCCCTTTCTTGAGGGTTCTCCTAGAGCCCATATCTGAATTTCCATGTTTTAAAATATAACTGGAAGTGGAATGAGTCAATTATGGAGATGAGGAAAGAATTCGGTAGTCAAGAAGCCGGAAATGATTTTTTTATTCAGTGGAGACAAAAAGTAGCCACTTATCATTAAAGTATAAAAATCCTGATTATTGAACTTAAAGGATAAAAGCCTATCTTAATTATAAAAATGAAAACAGAGGAAATTTCATTAAATGCCAAATGGGTTTCTTAGCAGAAAATAATTATGAGCATTAAACTAAGATAAAACAGAAAAATGAAGGTAAGAAAACAGAAGAAATTCTTCTTAACAACGTCTCTTCCTAATGTTTTGTATTATGCTTGATTTTTGTTCTAAATGTTGCAGACAAAGGTGTTGTAACAGTGTCTAGTAATCTGTGCTTGAGCATAAATCCTACTGAGCACATTAGTTGCAGAAAAATCCACCCTCGGGAATTCTAACGGGTTAGTATCAAGAGGATTTGTAAATATGAGATCACTGAACCGGCCGCCACCTCACGGCTGCTGCTGGAGGCGGTGTGCTGGGCAGACGGATAAAGAGAGCCGGTTAGTTCCTGCGCCGCTCCTCGCCAGCCAGGTGACCCTGGCGAGTCAGTTAATCTCTTAGAAATTCAGTTTTCCTGCAAGTTAACGATTTAGTTTGTATGTTCATGAAGATCAGACAAGGCAGCATGGTGAACTGGAAGGTGCAACGCAAACAGAAGCTATGATTGGCCTGAAAACACATTCGCAAAAAATTACAGGGGGCTGTTTCTGCCAAACAGTGTACAATGCAATTCATCCGTCTCTCTTTGCAAAGGCTACTCACCGGGGTGGCTAATATTTTCAGGAAGCTGGGCCACAGATCAGTTGTGGTTAAATCCCAGCCTCTTTGCTTGCAAGCTGTATGACCGCAGGTGGTACTAACGTCACCAAGGCCGTAGCCCTTCACCTGTAATAATCGTGACGCCTGGGGCTGGAGAATATCTGTCTCACAGGCTGTGGCAGATGTTAAATGAGAGAATTCATGGAAAGCGCCTTTAGCCTAGTGCCTGACATATGCAGATATTCAATCAGTATTAGGTGTTCCATGGAACCACATGCCTAAACCTCTATTTCCTTGTCACCCCTTCAGATGTATGTATACCTTGCAGAATCCTAAAGGTGGTATACTCACTGAAGCCAGAATAGCTCTTTTAATCAAAATGCAGAACACTGTAAGATAGGTGTGTGTCAGAGAAACTCGTTCAAATAAGGAAAACAAAGGAATTATTCTACTGTATTCTTATCTTTAAAAAAAAAACCCCTCTCTTCACCTAAAAGTGTTTCATATCTCAGTTCCTATCACATTCCCCCTTCCCGCGATCTTGAGTGAGTTATTTGAAGCTGGTTGTTGGGAGGCGGTGCTAGGAGCACTCTGCTCGGTGTCTGCCAAGAGAGTCCATCAGTGTCTGTTGAAACATCACTTCACTGTGAGTCGTTTAGCGCTCGTGTGAATGTCACATTAGCTTTCAAGGGGCATAATTTACTGTTAATTAACGGTCACTTAGATCCTTAATCTCCCTCCTGTTATAGATCTTTCTCCTCAGGCAAATTTGCATCCATCATAGAAATGTAATTTATTATTTCTTCCCATTTTAAACAAAGAACTCTTTCCTCTTACAGTTTATGTAAGCCCGCTTCCTTTTGCTTCTTCTGTTTCTCCTATCAACGCTCGTTTCTCTTTTGTTCCTAGTTCTGGCTTCCAGAATTTGCTCTTGTTACCCAAAGACCTTGACATGCTCTGGGAAATATGTGTTTATCCAAGGGGGCCTGTCGATTGCCTCCTAGAAAAGACAGTAGCGGGGAAGCTGAGTCTTTGTGAGCAGAGGGTGTAGGGAACACACGCTCATTTCTCAGAACTGTTTTAATTCTGTCTCGGGCAGTTGACTGTGTTGAAACATGCGATTTCAGTATTTCCCCAACTGGGACTGGAATTGGGAGCTTCCGAGCGAGGTAAAAGTGAGGTCGCCCACAGCAGAGTTCGCAGGGAAAGCACCAGACCAGCTTGCCTCTGTGCTTCTGACTTCCGTCCCCTGGGGTACGCCAGCAAGAGATGGCTTCAGGTGGAGAGAGCCACAGCACATTCTTTGACAATCAGAGTTCACCAAACACCCTAAACATGATGCCTGATGCGAGCCACGCACCTGGGCCTGCGCGCCTGAATAGCTCAGGCCACTCCAGGCTCCTCTCAGGTGAGCAGTTAGGAAGTTAATATTCTCATTAGGCTCCCAGTTCCGCGGGTAATGAAAGTGAATATTCCACTGCCCGCGAGGAGTCTGGAATTGCACCTCCAGCGTCGTCGTTAGCATTTTGGTCACAATGACATTGATAAATCATAGAAATTGCTGCCTGTGGCTGCAAGTGACATGACATCATTCATAGAGAAATGGGTATAAACAGGATTGTCGCGCAGGGAGAAGATATCTCATTTACAGTTTCCTGCTGGATCCTGAACACCTTCGGCAGCTCATCAAAATAGCCATCAAAACCACTGAGCGCCCGCGAATTCACAGGCAGGACACTGCAGATAGATTTCACTCACGCGCTGTGGCAGGAGGCGCGCAATTTGCTTCAGTCCAATGACTTAGCGAGGCTTTGAATCCCCCGAGGGCTGGCAAAGCTTGTGAACAAAATATCTTTCTGCAATTCAGAGAAAACCCTCACAAATTTGTCACCTCCAATTGTTGATGCTCATTTCTCTTGCTTCTTTTCCCCTGGACTCCCCTCCCCCAACACCAATCCCTGCTCCTCCACAAATCAAGATTCCTGGGCCGTAGGAAATGGGTGCTCCCTGGAACTAGAGAGAATTTCCCCAAATGAAGATCTCATTTTCTGACAAGTGCATTTTATTTAAAGACAGACCGAGTGAGAAAAGTGATTTCTTTTTTAGGAGAAAGGAATTGGAATCTCATTAATCCCATTATTTAGAAACCCACACAGCTCTTTGGGTTCATTGGTTGGTCCATGTTTTTGCCTGGGTTTTCTATTTTAACTGTTGAATTAAAAATGGAAAATCAAAAGAAAATCCTGAGGGGAAAGTTCAGTTTTGGCTAAGTGTACAGGAAGGTTGTCTCATGTACAGGAAGAGGCGGTACAGGAGCAAGGAAAGGAATGGTCTCCAAGATGCACGATTGCTTAAAACTGAAATTGTGGGTGCAGCTTGGCTTCCTTGAAGATGGAGTTGATTTATTTATCTTTGCAATGAGATTTCTCTATTGGGCACAGAGGCCATCAGCTTACTGACATCAGTTGTTTAAAACTGTCTGCCAAAAAAACTACCAGCCGGCTGTGGACTTAGGCTGATCGGGGTGAGCCGAGGCTATATTCTGCTAGGAGTTTGGAATAGTCTGAACTCTCCTAAAGATGCTGAGTTCCTCTGATTTTCAACTTCACAATGATCGTTTTCTTGTTCAGGAATCCTAGCCATAGATACACCTCATCCCAGGAATTCTGCTCTGTACCATCTCACCAAGCAGCTACTGCAGAGGTATCAGAAGGACGTGAGACCAGTTCACGACTGGACGGAGGCCACCACTGTCTACCTGGACGTGTTTGTCCGTGCGGTCCTGGATGTGGTAAGGACCACCTACCCTTCCCTGTTCCTGCTGCCCCGGTGTGAAGGGACTTGCTGTTTTCACAGGAGCTTAGGAATATTGTTTTGTTCTTGAGACTCTTAGTTGAAATGGTAGGGGGGTTGTGCTAGGCTCAGTTTTGCAGTGAGCATGAGGTGTAATATTTATTAGGAAAATCATGCTTTCTAGCCCCCAACTTACACGTGAGGGGGCAGATAATCTAGTAATATGTATTTCACAGAATAAGATGTTTCAAGAATTCTGGTCATAGATCTGGTGCATATTTTATGAGTATTGCTGAAACAAAGAATGGTAATAGGTATTCCAACCCCGCCCCGTGGTTCACATTTCTTAGTGATAATATTGCCTGAAAATTTAAAAAGAGAAAAAGGTGCTTTGGTGTTGAGTGTATAAGGGGCCTTATCCTTAAGGTTTTTGCTAAGGCTGGTGGGAGAAGATTTGTTTATTAAAGCATGTTTTTCCTACCATATCTGAAAAATGGGTTTTTGTGGGAATAACATGAGAAAAAATCATGTGAATAAATGATGGTCTTGATGATTATTTTTGCTTCCTCTTTCTCCTTTTTTTTTTTTAAACCAACATTTTTTTTATTGATTTCAGAGAGGAAGGGAGAGGGAGAGAGAGATAGAAACATCAATGATGAGCGAGAATCATTGATCAACTATCTCCTGCATGCCCCCTACTGGGCATGGAGCCTGCAACCCAGGCATGTGCCCTGACAGGGAATTGAACCGTGACCTCTTGGTTCATAGGTTGATGTTCAACCACTGAGCCACTCCAGCTTGGCTCTTTCTTTTTTTTCTTAATTACAAAGTCTTCAATACCAGTAGGTCCCAGATTTATTTTTCTCTTATTTTAATTTATGTTTTCAATACAGTTGACACTCAATGTTAAATTATTTTCAAGTGTACACCATAGTGATTAGACATTCGTGTACCTTATGAAGTGATCCACCCTGATAAGTCTAGTACCCCTCTGGCACCATACATTGATTTCTCTTATAAGCAGACTTTTATTGAGCTTGTTTTGTTAAAGTAGTTTAATGGTTTTTTTCAATTTACTTCTCAAAACTATTTTTTTCTAATTGATGTATAAGATACATATATTGAAATGCATAGATCTTAAGTGTACAATTCAATGAGGTTTGATAACTGTGTGCACCCATATAATCCATACCTATCAATTATCAAACATTTTCTTTTTTTTTCCCCTTTTTTTTTTATTAAATCTTTATTGTTCAGGTTACAGTCTTGGTGTGGTCCTCTTTGGATTCCTTTTGTTTGGGGTTCTCTGCGCTTCTTGGACCTGTAAGTCCATTTCTTTCACCAGGTGGGGGAAGTTTTCTGCCATTATTTCTTCAAATAGGTTTTCAATATCTTGCTGTCTCTCATCTTCTGGCACCCCTATTATTCTGATGTTGGTACGCTTGAAGCTGTCCCAGAGGCTCCTTACACTATCTTCGTATTTTCGGATTCTTTTTTCATTTTGCTTTTCCGGTTGGGTGTTTTTTGCTTCTTCGCATTTCAAATCTTTGACTTGATTCTTGCGCTCCTCTGGTCTGCTATTGGGTGTCTGTATAATATTCTTTATTTCAGTCCGTGTATGCTTAATTTCTAGTTGGTTCTTTATCATAGCATCGAGGGTCTCATTAGTTTTCGTGACTCTCTCCTCAAGTTTATTGACAGCTTCTAGCACATTTTTGCAAGCCCTCAAAATTGCGATTTTTAGCTCTATATCCTCCATTTCTGTCATGTTTTTTTGTCTCCGCATTTTTTATGCTTTCTTGGTGCACCCCCTAGTGGTCTTTGTGCGCAGTCTTGTTCTAGTTGAGCCTTGATTGTTGTAGTTAATACTAGAGGGATTTGACCACCAGGCCGACTGGCTGTGTGAATCAGCTGTGTCTGCCGCGGAAAACTTCTGTCCTCTGGGGAGGTGCTAATCTAGCCTTTGCCTGAGGCTATCCGGCAAATGGCTCTGCGCAGGGCTTGGGCGGGGCGGGCTCAACAGGGCGGGCGGAGGGAGCCGTTATGGTGCCCTCAGTCCTGTTCCCAGAGGCTCTGCTTCTCAGAACCCCCGGAACCGCTGCAAACCTCGGAGGGAAAGCTGCCTTCCAACTGATGCCAGACACTCCCGCTTCTCCCGTTTGGGTCCGAGTCCCCAGCGATTCGCCCGTATCTGGAGCTCAGAGTCTGAGACTCCCCCCTGACCGAAAACGACAACCGCGCTCTCAGCCACCAGCCCGCTTTGCGCGCGCACCTCCGCACCTGAGTTTTTTCCACACTGCGCCTCCTCTGAGCCTCGGTGTGCTGTTATTTTTCCTTCTAGTTGAAGAGTCTCTCCTCAGCCAGCCTTCCTGTGGTTCTGGGTGATGTCCGTTCCGTCTTTTAGTTGTATTTTTGAAGTGGTTGTTTGCGGCAGCAGTCTGCGGTGTTTACCTATGCCGCCATCTTCGGTATTTCCAATTATCAAACATTTTCATCACCCCAGAAAGATCCCTCATTTCCTTCCCAGTCAATCCCCATTCCCTCCATCCATAGAAACAACCACTGTTCTGATTTCTTTCATCATAGATTATTTTTGCCATATTTAGAACATCATATGAATGAAATTTTATTCATCTATTGCAGTGGTTTTCAACCTTCCTAAATGCTGAGACCCTTTAATACAGTTCCTCATGTTGTGGTGACCCCCAACCATAAAATTATTTTTGTTGCTACTTCATAACTATAATTTTGCTACTGTTATGAATCGTAATCTAAATATCTGATATGCAGGATGTATTTTCATTGTTACAAATTGAACATAATTAAAGCATAGTGATTAATCACAAAAACAATATGTAATTATATATGTGTTTTCCGATGGTCTTAGGCCACCCCTGTGAAAGGGTCGTTCGACCCCCAAAGGGGTCTCGACCCACAGGTTGAGAACCGCTGATCTATTGTGTCTGGATTTTTCCTTGAGTGTAATGTTTTTGAGGTTTACTCATGTTGTTGTTAAGCAGTATTTGGCTATGGCTATACCATGATGTATGTATGTACTCTTCTGTTGATAAGCATTTGGGTTGTTTCCAGTTTTAGGATATTATTAATGAAGCTGGTATGAACATTCCTGTACACGTCTTTTGCGTTCATATGTTTTCATTTCTCTTAGGTTAAACCTAGAAGGGAATAACTGAGAAACTGCCAGGCTGATTTACAAAATGGTTGTCAGTTTACTCTCCGACCAGTCAGCACTGAGCGTTCCCATTGCTCCACATCCTCATCAACATTTGATACTATAACTTTTAACTTTTAGCTACTCTGGTAGGATGTGGTGGTATATTATTGTGGTTTTACTTTACATTTCCTTGACAGCTAATGATTTGGGGCTCTTTTTCATGTGCTTATTGGCTACTTACATAGCTTCTTTGTAAAGCATCTATTTAAGTATTTTCCTTATTTTTATTTGGCTATTGGTCTTTTTATTATAGACTAGAGGCCTGGTACATGGATTCATGTACCAGTGGGGTCCTTTGGCCTCGCCTGTAAGGATCAGATCACAACCAGCTCTCCGACATCCCCTGCAGGGTCCCAGATTGTGAGAGGGTGCAGGCCAGGCCGAGGGACTCCACCAGAGCATGATGGGGGTTGGGGAGGGACTGCAGGAGGGCTCCAGGACATGTCCAGCCATCACGCTCAGTCCCGATTGGCCAGACCTCAGCAGCAAGTAACCTACCATTTGGAGTGTCTGCCACCTAGTGGTCAGTGCATGTCATAGTGACTGGTCGAACAGTCAAACAGTTGGACACGTGCATATTAGGCTTTTATTATGTAGGATTTATTGGAGTTGTTTACATATTCTGGACACAAGTTCTTTGTCATATATGTACTGTGAATGTTTAGTCCCAGTCTGCAGCTCATTGACTCATCCCTTAATGGGTCTTATGACAAACAGAAATTTTTAATTTAGTGAAGTCTATTTCTATCAATTATTTATTTATGGTTAGTGCTTTCAGGTACCAAGAAACCTTTGTTACTCCAAGTTCACGAAAATATTTTCTTCCAGAAGGTTTATAGTTTTTAGCTCCTTAGATTTAGTTCTATGATCTATTGAGAATTAATTTTTGTGATGCTATGAGGAATGGGTCAAGGTTTTTGATGTTGTTTTTGTGGGGGGTTTTTGTTTTGTATTTCTCTTGAAATCAGATAATATAAGTCCTTGGAGTTTGTTCTTTGTTTTTAAGATAGTTTGGCTCTTATGACCTTAGTATTTCTTCATACATTTTATAGTCATCTTGTCTAACACACTCCCTCTCTCTCTTTCCATATATATTCAGCAAAGAAAGAATTCAGAGCCAAAGAACTCAAATTATAAGAGAAAAATTTTATTTAGAAAGTCACAGAGGTAGAAAAGGTGAGCCAGCTGGGCTGTGTGGCCTCAGGAAACAAGTTATAGAGGCAAAGGAAGGACCTTTGAAACTTAAGAAAAAGAAAGGCAGACAGAAGGAGCCTGGGGAAGGAGAAAGGTGTGGGTGTGCTTCAGAGAGAAGCCGCCATCCATTTCTATTTAAACATTTAAAAAACACACACCCTGCTTAGAGTTTGTTTAACATGATGTGGGATCTACAGAGATATTTAAGGAAGAATTGATTTTTTCCATTGATTTTTAAAGGAGGGGGAGAGACAAAGACACACACACACACACACACACACACACACACAAATGATGTGAGAGAGAGAGAGAGGGAGACATCGATTGGTTG
Source organism: Myotis brandtii (assembly GCF_000412655.1). Lineage (NCBI taxonomy): Eukaryota > Metazoa > Chordata > Mammalia > Chiroptera > Vespertilionidae > Myotis > Myotis brandtii. Next base: position 5,788,705 of record NW_005353538.1, on the reverse strand, counting down.
CCTCCTGCATACATTCTAACCAGGGATTGAAGCCATCACTGGGGTATGTGCCCTGACCAGAATCGAACTGCCACCTTGTGGTGTATGGAACAATGCTCCAACCAACCAGCCTGGGCTATGATATTGCTTTTTTATTCTTTTAGTGTCCATGGTGATATTGTCTTTTACATTTCTCATATCAGTAATTTGTGTTTTCTCTTATTTTTCTTTGGCCAGTATTTCCAAAGGTTTATCAATTTTTATTTATTTTTTTCATTGATATCTGCTCATATCTTTTTTTCTTTTGCATTTAATTTTTCTTCATCTAGTTGTTTTTAAAGTAGAAACTTATTGATTTTGATCCTTTTTCTTTTCTAATTTTGCATTTAAAGTTATAATTTTTCCTCTAACCACTTCTTTTGTTGCATCTTACAAAATTTTGAAACATTTAGAACTGAGGTATAAATTACACAAAGTGAAACTCATCTTTCTTAAGCAAATCTCTTCCTTCTATCCTCAGTCCCTGGAAGTGACTGAGCTGTTTTTCTCATTATAATGTTGCCTTTCCAGAATGCTGTGTAAATTAAATCATACGGCATTTTCCACTTTGTTTTTGGCTTCTTTCACTTGGCATAATGCTATTGAGATTCGTCCATGTTGTGTTATTGCATATATCAACGGTAGTATTCCACTGTACAGATGTACTGCGATTTGTTTATCTATTTAACAGTTGTTGGATATGTGGGCTGCTTCCAACTTGTGCCTATTATGAATATAGCCACTATAAACATTTGCATATGTTTTCACTTCTGTTGGATAAATACTTAGGTATGGGATTGCTGCGTTGTATGATAAGTCTATATTTAACTGCATAAAGGTCTGCTAACTGTTTTCCAAAGTGACTGTATCATTTTACAATCCACCTGCAATGTATTAGAGTTTCAGTTCCTCACATGATGACCAGCATTTGATGTTGTCAGTCTTTTAACATTTTAGCCTTTCTAGTAGATTTGTAGTGGTGGCTCATGTGGTTTTTAACTTTCATTTGACTACAGACGAATGATATTGAGCATCTTTTTGTGAGCTAATTTGCCAATTGTGTGTTTTGGTGGGTAAAGTATTTGTTAAAATCTTTTACCCATTTTTAAAATAGGGTTGCTTATTATCTTATTGAGTTACAAGCATTGTTTATATGTACTTTGGGTCTATTTCTGTCCTGTATTCTGTACAACTGTTCAATATGTTCCTCCTTACACTAGTACACTGTCAATTACCGTAGCATTCCAGAAATCATAAAATCAGGTAGTGTGTCTTCCAACCTTGTTCTTCTGTTTCAAAACTCTTTTGACTCTTCTACATCCTTTGTATTTCCATATAAACTTTAGAATCAATTCATCAATTTCTAGTGGAAAGAAACCTGATAGTATTTCTATTGGGATTACATTAAATCTACAGATCAATTTGAGGGGAATTCACATCTTAATAGTCTTCAATCCATGAATACAGTGTACTAGTATCTCTTCATTTGTTTAGTTCTTCTTTGATTTCTCCTAGTAATATTTTGTAGTTTTCAGTGTTTTGTACATATTTGGTTAAGTTTATCCATAAGTAGTTTATATTTTTAATGCTATTATGAATGGTATTTTAAATGGAGTCTCCATTTGTTGCTAGCATACAAACAAAACAAAACAAAACAAAACAAAACAAAACAAAAACCCCAACAATTGATTTGTACATTTTGGCCTTGGATCCTATGATCCTACCATATCTTATTAGTTTCAGAGGCTTTTTGGTAGATTCTTTCAGATGTTCTACGTAGAAGGCCATGTTGTCTGTGAATAGAGATAGTTTCACTTCTTTATTTCTGCTTTTTAAACCTTTCCTTTTATTATTGCCTATTGCATTGGCTTGAACTTTCAGTACAGTGCTGAATAAAAGGATATACTGTTCTATAAAAATCAATTTAATAAATATGTTTGATAGCATTGTTAAAGTCTCTTCTAACTTTTAAAAATTTTTGTTGTTGTTCCATTAATTTTATAGTGAGGAACGTTAAAATCTCCAGCTATAATTGTGGTTTGTCTATTGTCTGCTGGGTCCATGGGTGCATACACATATAGGGTTTCATGTATTCTTGACGAACAGACCCATTGATCATTATGAAATGCCCCTCTTCATCTCTGGTAATATTCTTTTTTCTTCAAGTTTTCTTACGCTAACTTTTGCATGGTATATACAGGGATAGGCAAAATTAGGTTTACAGTTGTGAGTACATGAAACACAGAGTTAATAAAGCTATTGTAATAATCATAACCTGCATGTCTTTTTCCATATGAACAACTAAAAACCTACTTTTGCCCCACCGTGTATATTGCCATTCTTTTATTTTCAGTCTTGCTGTGTCATATTCGAAGTCATTTCTTGGTGACAGCATGTAGTGGGTCTTGATTTTTTCCCAACTTTTTATTTTGAAATAATTATAAATTTATAGGAAGTTGTAAATCAATTTACAGGGAGGTTTTGTGCATCCTTCACCCAATGTCTCCCAATATTAACATCTTGCATTAATATAGTAGAGTGTCAATACTAGAAAAATAACATTTGTGCAATCCACAGAGCTCATTCAGGTTTCTCTAGTTTTACATGTATTCAAATTGGTGTGTGTGCTTCTATGTAATTTTATCATAGTGTAGTCACCATCACCACCACTTCAAGCTATGCCGTCGCCACCACAGGGCTTCCTGGTACTGCTCCTTCCCAGCCCCGGCCCTTTCTCCTCCCAATCCTTAACCACTGGCAACCAGTCAATATTTTCTCTCTTTATAACTATATTTTCAAGACTATTATAATGGAACCACTCAGTATGTAACCTTCAAGACTGAGTTTGTTCATTCAGTCTAATTCCCTTACTGTTCTTCGAAGCTGTTGTGCGTATCAATAGTTCATTCCTGTAACCAAGCAGTAGTCCAGGTTATTGCTTTTTTAAATCGTCAATCTATGCATTTTTATTGAAGTGTTTCATCCATTTACCAATGCCATCTTGTTATTTGTTTTCTAGTTGTCCCATCTGTTTTGTTTTATGTTCTTCTTTTTCTCATATTCAACCTTATTTTAGGTAAATTTAAAAATTTTAATATTCAATTTTAGTTCTTCTATTGGCCTTTTAGTACTCTTCTTTATATTGTTTTATTTTCCAATGTTGGCTTACAGAGTTCCAGATCCATTATTCACTTAATATAATGTACTTAGAATTAATGTTATTACATTTCACATAAAATGTACGAGTCTTACAGCAGTAAAATTCCATTTACCTGCTCCCCATCCTTGGTACTACTTTTGCCCTCAATTTTACATTTACATACATAATATGCCTCACAATTCAGTGTTATTGTTTTAATGTACTTATATTGAATTAAGTTAAAATAACAATAATTCCTCTTTAAATTATTTTAATGGAAGTGTTTTTCTCTCTTTTCTTTAAATTTTATTTTTCAATTACAGTTTACATTCAATGTTATTTTGTATTAGTTTCAGGTGTAACAGCATAGTGGTTAGACAACCATATACTTTACAAAGAGGTCGTCCCAATATTTCAAATACCCACCTGACACCATACATAGTTATTACAATATTAATGACTATATTCCCTATGCTGTAGTCTTACAACCCTGTGACTATTCCCTAACTACCAATTTGTTCTTCTCAATCTCTTCACCTTTTTTACCCCCAACAGCCTTCCTCTCCTTAGGCAACCATCAGTCTGTTCTCTATGAGTCTTTTTCTGTTCTGCTTGTTTGTTTATTTTTCTCTTTAGATTCCACATATGAGTGAAATCATATGGTATTTGTCTTTCTCTGTCTGACTTATTTCACTTAGCATAATGCCCTCTAGGTCAACCCACTTGTCTACTGATGGGCACTTAGGTTGCTTCCCTATCTTGGCTATTGTAAATAATGCTACAATGAACATATGGCATATATTTGCATATATTCTTTCAAATTAGTGTTTGGGGCCTCTTTGGCTATATACCCAGGAGTGGAAACACTGGATCATAAGGCAGTTCCATATTTAAGCTTTTGAGGAACCCATGGAGGTGGTTTCTATGTAAATATCTGACTGCTATGCTATGTATTACAGACTCTGATTTTCTGATTAAGAATTAGACATTGCAATTGATAAAAATAATTTGAAACTAAAAGTATAATGGATATGTTATAACAGGGTTTAAATGATTATTTTTGCCTGATGCAAGTTATTATAGAATATTTTCCTCCAGCTTATATACCCCTGTAGTCATTATTTCTTTACAAACAGGAAAGCTAAACTAATAAAAAAATCCACCTTTTAGCAACCAATTTTACTTTTCCTAGCTTTATTTTCTCATTCACACTAGTGAAAGTACTGGATCTAAGATCCTAGAAAATGTTGTTTAATTAAATGCCAGGAAACACCCACCTCTGCTCCCAAAGGCCTCCTGTTACACAAACTCCAACAGAAAACTTCTTTAAATATCTTTCCTAATTGGATATTGAACTAGAATTTTGGAAACTATTTCCTGGGGCTATATCCTTACCTACTTGAGAAATATTAGTCCTTGCTGCTTAGTTGTCAGTGGGTTATTATCAGACACCATACAATGAAAAAAGCATGATTTGAATAGACACATGATGTGAACCATGTGATGTGAAACCTCGGGGCAGAGGAATAACCAGCCTTGAGTACGGGATTAAGACTACCTTCTAGATCTCTCTTCCTCCTACTTTTTAAATTGATTCATATAGAGTAAAATTGCTCAGACTTTCCTTTTGAGGCTTTTTGGAGGTAAATATAGAAAAGGAGTATGGTTTTTACATAAATACCCATCGCCGCTGCGCTAGCCAGCTGTCAGCCCAGCTTCTGGCTGAGCAGCGCTCCCCCTGTGGGAGCGCACTGACCACCAGGGGCAGCTCCTGTGTTGAGCATCTGCCCCCTGATGGTCAGTGTGCATCATAGTGACCGGTCATTCTGCTGTTCAGTCGATTTGCATATTAGCCTTTTATTATATAGGATTTCCCCTTAGGACAACCATATCAAATTGAAAACTTTTACCTAACTCTTTCTTCCTACCTTAATAAGAAAAATGAAACCAGATTCCTTATGGCAACTAAGGAGAACACCATTATTTTTTCAAAGGTGTGTTTTTCTCCACTGTTGTGGAATATATTAATTTTTACTAGAATAGTTAGACATATCATATTATTGGGCATGGTAAACTTCCCTTATATCCCTTTCCTCTATTTTTATCCCTATCTGCTGTCTTAACTTTATCATCTACATGTGCTCAAGACTACATTGCAACTGAACCCCTTGTTGTTTCCTGTTTGTATGCCATTCATTCTGCTATTTTCTCCATGAAATGTCTTTCTTTTCATTCTCCATCTGCAGAATAGTATAGTCCTTCAAATCTTAGCTCCTAGTGTAATTTCCCCTCAATTCTCCAAGCTGACAGCAGTGTCTCCTTTCTTTAAATCCACTGAAGTCTGTGTATTTCTCAATGCACATAGTTGTTAAAATGTTACATACCCTAATTTATTAATAAGCTACTTGAGGGAAGGACTTTCTTACTCATATTTCCCCCAATATGCAACACTATATCTTTTTTAAAATTCAAATATATTTGTATTGATTTCAGAGAGGATGGGGGAGGGAGAGAGAGAGAAACATCAATGATGAGAGAGAATCACTGATCGCTGCCTCTTGCATGCCCCCCACCAGGGATCAAGCCTACAGCCTGGGCATGTGCCCTTACTGGTAATGGAATCCATGACCTCCAGGTTCATAGGTTGACGCTCAACCACTGAGCCACACCTGCCGGGCAACACAATATATCTTACTTCAAAGATAGTGGATAGATGTTTGCCTAACAAACTAATTAATTACAATGTATAACTACAAATTCTAGGATTGCTTTTATGACTAATATGCTTGGCAAATGTCTTTATGACGTTCAGTTGGGCTAAACCTAAAGTTCATTCCACTGGCAAGGCCAGGTTTGAAGGACTTGATCAGATCACGCACAGATTCAGCTCAGACAAGGACACTCCCAATGTGAATAGATAACTTGTTGGATGCATCTACCGGCAGCTGAACTGCTGGCAACTTTTGTTTGGAGAAAGAGCTTCCAGCCCAGTTTTCATCATAGCACCTCGCTTTCATTATAATGTTCTTCCTCTTGTTCTGTTTCTATGAAAGATTACAGTCTCATCTTAGAATTTCTGGGTATTATGAGAACCTTAGGGAAATCTGATTATAGAGATAATCTACTCAACAGTGAAAGTTTCAATTTGTTTCTATTGGGTTTTGTCAATTCAGAATCCCAGATACCTTTGTATTCCAGTACACTGAGTACAGCCTCCCAGCCAGACGCTGAGGCATCTGTTTCTATAGTCTCCGGGACTGGGAAAGAGAAATAAGAATGTGCAGGAATTATCTATATATTTGCTAACCACCAATTTAGATCTAAATAGACTCCCTCTGTTAGGAAGACTAATGAATTCCAATTCTCTGAAATATCCTCTGCTTTTAACAAGCAAGATGGAAGTTATCTAAAGAGAAAGAGAGAGAGAGAGACACAGAGGGAAACGCTGTGAATAATGCCACTAGAGAACCAATTATGTTCACCAGCTGGCATTGAGAAACTTATTTCCTTTGACAAAAAAGATTTCAGTTTCAGCCTCAGACTCCTTTTTGACATTGTGTTCTTTAGGGCTGAATGACGAATCCTCCCACACACCCCCAGAAGATGTTAGAGAAGAAATTCTGAACACTAGTATTATATATCATATGACAAAGCAATGGGTAAGCAGAGAAAAATGAGCTAAGGTTTCAACATGGTACTTAATAAGAATCAACCAAAAATAAAAAATAAAGTGAAAACCATAGAGACCTTCTCCCAGCTACATGACTGAGTCAACGAGATTCCTGACCTGGCATGGCGGTGATAAAGAAACTGCTGAAGGCATTTCCTAGATGTAGAAGTGTATTTGTGGTAAAAGAGTAGTTAACAGCTGTATTTCCCAGTGAAATGAACTGCACTTGGACTTGTTTTTTCCCCTGTTAGTGGGGAACCCTTGTTGATTGCAACTAAGCCTAGAGGCTTTTGTGCTTTCCTGGGTGAGACATGACTAATTTCAGGGTCTCTCAGCTGGTAAGACTGGAAGGAAGTGGAGTCACCTAACCTTGAGCTCTCAACAGAGGGTTTTGTTTTTGTTTTTTACTACCAGGCCCCATGCATTGCTGATCTTGGCTGGGCATCCCCTCTGTTTCTCCTCCAAGCTGTTCCTTGTGGAAAACCTTGTGAATTCAGTTTTTTCACTTTGTATACTACTTTAAAACCGGCCTTTTCCAAGTATCCATTCGGAAGTCCACAAAAATCTGTACAGCAAGTTCACTCAGGCTAGACCCTGTCAAGACCCATAAAACAGGGCTACCGCATATCTGCTCACAATCCTTTCTTCTTTCTCAAGATGCCTAAAAATGCCTATTCATTAGCAACTTGCTTTCTTGATTGCAAAAAGGGGGAGCTTTAATCTAAAAAGTTCATTGTTTCTCTTCCAAATGATGCCAACCTGTGTATGTCTGTATAGCCTGTGTACTGCACAATTCCAGGTACACCACCTGCATGGACTCAACAGCAATGGTATGTCCCTATCACCTACCAAACATAGACTGAAGAGAGTAGTGGTCTTGACCTGTGTACAAAAATTATACATTTTTGATGTGGTTGGATAATGTGTTTAATATATCCTGTTCTAGGAGGAAAATTGAGTTGCTATTTGCTTTTTGACACCAGTCCCCCAAACTCTATTATTTCATTAAAATTTGATATTTTACTAAATACTACACAAATACAAAAGATATCTAAATAACTCCTCAGCTCTGGACCTAAATCATCAAGGGAAACGTTTTACACATTTTATTTCACATCTTCTGCTTGACTTTTCCATTTCTCTTTTTCTTGTTCTAAGAATGCAATTTTTATACATGGATTAGTCAATCAGACTGCTGTAACAAATATCATAGACTGGGTGGCTTAAACAACAGGAGGCTGGGAAGTCCCAAGATCAAAATTCTAACCAATTTTGTTCCTGGTTAGAGTTGTCTTCCCGGCTTGTAGATGGCTGCCTTATCACTGTGTCCTCACGTGGAGGAGAGAGAGATCTTTCTCTCTTTCTCTTCTCTAAAGCCACTAATCTTATTGGGTTAGGGCCTTATCCTATGACCTTATTTAACCTCATTACCTCCTAAAGCCCTATCTCCAAATAGTCACAGGAACTTTGGAGGGACACAATTTGGTCTATAGTAGTGACGTTAATCATCTTCTCATGTGCTTATTAGCCATTTGTATAGTCACGTGCTGCATAACAATCTTTTGGTCAATGATGGACTGCATGGATGGTGGTGGTCCCATCCTATATAATAAAGATGTAATATGCAAATGGTCATTACGATAACAACTGGATCACGGATCAGCAGGAGGGTGGGGCAGCGAGTACAAGCAGGGCGGCAGAGAGCTACAGTATGAGGGGTGGCGGGGGTGGGGGGTGGGAGGAGCTACAGGAGGGCGGGGTAGCGGGCAGAGAGCTACTGGAGGGCGGCAGCAAGCTACTGGCAAACTACTGGCACAAGGATTCGTGTGCAGGGCTACTAGTAAGATTATAATGGGAGCTGAAAATTTTTTCTCGCCTAGTAATATCATAGCACAACCCATTACTCACGTGTCTGTGATGATGCTGGTGTAAATAAACTTACTGCACTGAGTCGTATAAAAGTATAGCACATACAATATGTAGAGTACATAATACTTGACAATGATAATAAACAACTATGTTGCTGGTTTATATATTTACTATATATACTTTTTATTGTTATTTTAAAGTATACTCTTTCTACTTATAAAAAAGTTTGCAGTAAAACTGTGTTATGCTGTGTTATGCCGGCAGCAGCCTCATACATCTCATGTTTACTGCATTTGATTGCATCATTTCCTCTTGTGTTTGATTTATTCTCCTGTTATTTTGTATAGTAACACGCTGGACAGGCTGTAGTCTAGGACCAATAGTCTATATTATAAGCCTAGGTGTGTAGCATGCTATACCACCTATGTTTGTGTAAGCGCACTCTATGATGTTTGCACTATGATAAAATCACCTAATGACACATTTCTCAGAAATTACCCAGTTATTACCAGCGTATGACTACATATATTCTTTGGAGAAATGTCTATTCAGTCCTTTGTCCATTTTTTTCTGTAAGGTATTTTCTCATAGAGAAATTAAATTTTGTCCTTACAGTTAAAAAGAAACCAGTTGGAATTGTGTATTTAACCATGAAGCCAATAAACATTACATAAAGCACATAGCCTTCAAAGCCTTTGTAGATATTCTTTTGTGTGCTTTATTTTGAATGTTGAAATTTTCTTATGAAATACAAAATTTCAGATTATTTTTACTACAAAGCTTTCTCTTCAAATTGTTATATTGTTTATGGTCAAATTTAATTATCATTTGAATATCATTTGGAAAGCTAATGTTGTATTGTAAGTAGCTACTTACAATCAATGACTTAGAGTGCTTGCAAAGCCCTTAAACATTTATTATGATTGAAAATCAAGTTGTTCTTTTGTTTTCTTTTAAAAATATTTTACATTTTAATTTAATAAAACTAAAAACAAAACACCTCCCACTCTCTACCTCTTGCAACCACCAATCTGTTCTCTTTATCTATAAACTTGGATTTTGTTGTTGCTGTTTTTTATTGTTAGGTTCCACATATAAGAGGCATCATATGGTATTTGTCTTTCTCTGTCTAATTTATAACTTAGCATAATACACTCAGGGTTCATCCATGTTGTTACAAATGGCATGATTTTATTCTTTTATGGTGGAATAATATTCCATTATATATGTAACACAATTTTTTATCCATTCATCCATTGGTTAACACTTAAGTTGTTTTCACAAATTGACTATTGTAAATAAATGCTGCAATAAACATGGGGGTGCACATATATTTTTGAATTAATGTTTTCATTTTCTTTGAATAAATACCCAGAAGTGGAATTGCTGGGCAATAGGATAGTTTGATTTTTAATTTTTGAGGAAAGTCCATTCAGTTTTGCATAGTGGTTGCACCAATCTGCAGTCCCACCAACAGTGTACAAGGGTTGGTTCCCTTTTCTCCACATCCTTGTCAACACTTGTTATTTCTTGTCCTTTGATAATAGCAATTTTAACAGGTGTGAGGTGATATTTCATTGTGGTTTTGATTGGCATTTACCTGATGATTAATGATGTTGAGCATTTTTTCATGTACCTATGTGTCTTCTTTGAAAAAATGTCTATGCTAATCTTCTGCCCATTTTTAATTAGATGTTTTTTGTTATTGAGTTATATACATTCTCTATATATTTTGGATATTTGACATTTATCAGATATATATCAGATATATATTTAATAATTATATTCTTTCATTCAGTGGGTTGTCTTTTCAGTTTGTTGATGGTTTCCTTTGCTGTATAAAAACTTTTAATTTTGATGTAGTCCTGTTCCACTTGTTTATTTTTGCTTTTGTTGCTTTTGCTTTTGGTGTCAGGTTTTAAAAATCATTGCCAAGAACTATTTCAAGGACCTTACCACCTATATTTTCTTATAGGAGTTTTATGGTTTCATTCTTTAACCCATTTTGAGTTAATTTTTGTGACTGGTATAAGATAGTGGCCCAGTTTCGTTCTTTTACATGTGGCTGTCCAATTTTCCCAATGCCATTTATTGAAGAGACTATCCTTTCCCCACGGTATATTCTTGGCTCCTTCATTATAAATTAATTAATCATATATGTGTGGGTTTATTTCTGGGCTCCATAGTCGGTTCCACTGAAATATGTGTCTATTTTTATGCCAATACCATACTGTTTTAATTACTATAGCTTTGTAATATAGTTTGAAATCAGGGAGCATGATGCCTCCAGCTTTATTTTCCTTTCTCAAGATTGCTTTGGCACTTTGGCCATTTTTAATTTGGGTTGTCTGTTTTATTGTTGTTGAGTTATGAGCTATTTATATATTCTAGATACAAGGCCCTCACCAGATAAATAATTTGCAGATAGTTTCTTCCATTCTGTGAGCTGTCTTTTTACTTCTTGATGATGTCCTTTAAAATGCAAAAGCTTTTATTTTTGATAAAGTCTCATTTATTTTTTCTTTTGTTGTTTGTTCTTGTGGTGTCATATCTAAGAAGCCATTGCCTAATTCAGAGTCATGAAAGACTACTCCTGTGTTTTCTCTAAAGGTTTAATAGTTTTAGCTTTTAAATTAAGATTTATGATTCATTTCAAGTTCATTTTTATATGGTATAAAACTTTTAAATCTCTTAGGACATAGTAGTTTTAGACTGTTTTTTTTTTTTACTAGATTAGATATGAAAATCAGTAAGGAGGTTTTGTTTTGGTTGTTCTTTTTGGGGGTCTATTAAAAAATCACTGACTCATTGCAGACATGGGAAATCATCTATTTATATCATCAAAAATACCTCATTTGCATATGCTCATTTAGTCTATTTATAAGAATGGAAATCCAAACATAAGGTAACTGAGGAATGGCTGCCAATAGTGACTGAGATCACAGGCATTGAAAGGCATGAATAATATCTTGATTACAAATATAAGCTTGGTCTCATCCTTTTAGCCCAGAACTTACCACGACTACATATCGTTTTTTTAGTCTGATTAATGGCAGAGTAACTAATTAGAGTGGGAAAGAGATTAGCAAATCATTCAAGATGTCAAGTGCAGTCAAAGTGCCATTTTGTCATAGACAATATAGTAAAGCTCACAGTGACAGGTGTATGTAATAAATAGGAACTGAAAATACTCCGATCTTGAAGAGTCAAGATAATGTTTCTAAAATCAGCGTTATTTATTTACATTTGATTTTCTTCCTCTGAATTGTCGTATTGTTGAACTGGGCTTTGATTTGCTGACATGCTAATATTTGGTGTGTATTTTCTTTGTGCTTTGCAGGATGCACAGAACCAAAAATTAAAGACAAATGTCTGGTACAGTGAGGTAAAGGACTGTTTCCTTCTGTGCATGCTGCCCTCCCGATCTTGACCTGTTGAAACATGTTATTACTCTGAGGAATAGACATTATCTCTGTGTTTACAGTTCCTTAGATTTGCAGCAAACCTAACTTGTTAGAATCCATGTAAGTGGAGGCCATGTTTCCTGGTTGAGGCTACCATCTTTTGGTGTTGGATGGGAAGTCCTCTGCCCTAACAGTACCAACAGGCTGATCCGTTGGGTTATTTCTCCAAATCTCTTTTCAGTTCTTTGGTAAGGTTGATATTGCCCCTTTTTGATAAGTTTCCTTTCTGGCTACTCCTAACAGGTTTGGAATGATGAATTTTTATCATGGAACTCCAGCATGTTTGATGATATTAGCCAGATCTCCCTACCTCTAAGTGCCATCTGGGCCCCTGATATCATCATTAATGAATTGTAAGTGCCTTGGATATATTTCTGTGGGGTATAGACGTCTTAGAATATTCAGGATAGTTTCTGCTTACATTCACTCATTGTTGCTATTTTTTGTTTCTCAACTTAAAGACCAGCATATTGTTGGGAATATTCAGGTTAAAAGTACCATAAGTTGACATTGTTTTACAGCGGTTCTCAACCCATGGGTCGCTATCCCTTTGGCGGTCAAACGACCCTTTCACAGGGGTCACCTAAGACCATCCTGCATATCAGATATTTACATTACGATTCATAACAGTAGCAACATTACAGTTATGAAGTAGCAACGAAAATAATTTTATGGTTGGGTCACAACATGAAGAACTGTACTTAAAGGGCCAGAAGGTTGAGAACCACAGGTTTAAGATATGGATTTGGTTGATAATGCTTGAGGTTACTTATGGAGTGTGTTTGTATCGTAACAGTAGCGAGTTAATTTATGAGGTGTCATTGCTGAATCCATCTTTGCTAGGGTGAATCATCTCGGGGAAAGTGACCCTGTCCTTGCGCTTCTAGGTTAGTCCTGGGTGTCGTCGTCACCACCATCTCACAATCATTTCTGCGCATTGGAATGACTAAAGCTCTCTCTCTAACAACAAATTCTCTTGCGTTTCATACAGCGTGGACATTGAAAGACTCCCTGAACTTCACTATGTGTATGTGAACTCATCCGGGACCATTAGGAACTCTAAGTCCATCCAGGTGGTCTCTGCCTGCAGTTTAGAGACATACGCTTTTCCATTTGATATCCAGAATTGCAGCCTAACCTTCAACAGCATTCTGCACACAGGTAAGCCAGGAGGGGTACAGCCTTCTCGGGGGGAACATGCCTGTGCTGGCTTGTTGGCACACACCGGTGTAATGATATTATGCCACTCTTCAGGTCCATTTCATTCTTGCACATAATTAACGTTTTGCAAACCTAAATTTCTTCCTGCCGTTATTTGGCTCGTGCTGTAATTCAGACCAAGTGCGGCGCTGGGCCCAGACGCACAGCCCAGTGGCCGCTCTTTGTTTGGGAAGACAATATTAGCCTTCTATTGCCACTGGGAATGGTATAGAAGTCACAGGGGCAGCTCCATCACTGTATGGATAGTGGGATCCAAGCCCTAAATTCATAGATGCTTTTTCCATGGCTGGAAAGATTTTATCCCATACCTCTACCCCTAATTCAACACGGTTATATCAACTCCATCTCAATAAGGCTGGACACGGCGGGCAGGAGTGAAAGGAAGGATTTTGTGTTGGTGCCCACTGTTTCTGTTCTTCTCAGTGGAAGATGTAGACCTGGCCTTCCTGCGGAGCAGGGAAGACGTTAAGCACGACAGAAAAGCATTTTCCAATGACAGTGAGTGGGAGCTTCTTTCTGTGTCCTCCGCCTACAGCATCCTGCAGAGCAGCGCTGGAGATTTCGCGCAGATTCAGTTTCACGTAGGTCCTTCCCTTCCTGTCGCCGCCGCCCACTTCTCCACACTCTTTGGCCTTCTCTGCGGGGCGGAGGGGTCTCTACTCTGTTGCTTATTCTCATTATCATTCGGGACCAGCCGATTCAGCCGGCTCTGGACGTCCACTGGCTTTCAGCGTTTCAGAGGCCAGAGGGGCAGGCGCAGACCCCGGGCTCCTGCTGTAGCCATTCCCCACGTGACTATAAAGAGAGTGGTTTTCAGACTCCAGAGACATGAGCCACCACAGCAGGCGCTCAGGCCTGTTAGTTCACACCAACACCGCCACCTACAATCCCCACGGAGAGGAACCAAAGAAAACCCACGCACAACAACCAATTGGGAGAGAGTGCCTCTTCAGCGCTATTGTCCTGTTTTTAGTCGAGTAAATTATTAATTAATTCCAGATGCAGGTGCATAAAATTACCATATTATTAACTTGGATATCTGGAGGGATTAGCTAACAAATCACCTGCAGGATCCGCAGAGACCGCTGGTGGTTTCCGGATCAGAGAGAACAACTGCCCTAAAAGGGTGTGATGAAAACCCGAACTGCTCAGACGTGCCACCCTGAATGCTCTTGGTTGCCTTGTTCACAGAGAAATTTGTACAGCAGGGCTGAGGGGGGCGGGGGGTAAGGGTGGGGGTGCAGTACAGTGCAGCCTGCTGCTCTGCACTCCAGAGAGCCATTCTCTCCTCCCTGGCCCTTCTGGCAAACCATCCTGAGTGTGAGCAAAAGCAAGTCCATGCAACCGATAGACTCACATCGTTAGTATTCAGCTCTGCTTTCCTGCACAGAGTCAGCCAGTGGTGGTGCAGTTTGGGGAGTGGTAGGAGGGGGCCTCCTTTATGTCAGGTAAGGGATTCCATTGAAAAATAGAGACTACAGACAGACCAGGGTACACAAGATGAATTGTCCTGGAAACAAGCCTTTTGGATAAGAAGGAAAATTCAGACCAGACGAAGGTGCTATGGTTACAATGGATAATTGCGTGTTAAGGGATTGCGGCTGTGAAAGGAGCTGTTATTGGGGGCACAGATGCCCCTGCATTGGTGGAAAGGTGTCAGCAGCTCTCAAGGAAAGCTCTTGTCAAGTTAGACCCTCTAGAGACAGCTGTTGTGTGAACCTGGCCCATGTTTAACCCTGGGCACTGGCTGATCGCAACTCGTACCTTCCAGTGGTGGGGTCTGGGTTCTTGCCTATTCTGCTTGGTTTTTAGCAAAGCCTGCATTGTGGCTCTTTTGTCCACTTTTTTTTTTAGCGAGGGAAAGGGAGTGGAGAAAAGAAAGCTTTTTTAATTTCAATGAGTTTCTTGGCTCAGAGTAAACACCTCATTAATTTTAAAGATATCAGCCCGCAAACATTATTAATGCAGCCGAATAATGGAGAACATTAAAGGGAAATGTGAGGGAGCAGCACATGCAAGGTGGGACACAGGCACCTACCAAGCACCCCGCGAACGCTGCACACGCCATTACCTACACTGCACGGAGAGAGACGAGGGAAAGCAGGAAACGGGTAGGTAAACACACACACTCTCTCCATAGGCAGCCATTATCGGTACACACATGTCACCCTTTGCCCTCAATAGTAATCTGTCATCTCAACCGTGGCTGAGGCCTGTCTGTGCACTACGATGACCGGCGGTGTGAAAGATTGTGTACGGAAGGAGAGGCTTCCGGGTCTCAGGAGCCATGGTCCTGGCACTTTATTCTCCATTCACAGTGTCTATGATGGGTGGGCTGAAGGCGGGCAGAGATAAGGTTTCAGGCTCTGAGAGCTCTGCCCTGAGGCCCTCTGCCCGGGGCCCAAGGTGGGTGATCTAGCGGGGCTGGCGGCCACCCTGGCCCTCCAGAACGGACTAGAGCAAGAATCCTGAGTAGACGCACAGTGATCTGTGGTTGGGCAGGGAGCTAGACTCAGGAGCTTAAAGGAGATTTGGTGACTATCCCAATTCTGTCTCCGTTGGCCTCTGCCAGGCTCCTGCCTCCCCATTTCTGCTCTGTGCACCGTGGCTGGGCTCAGGTGCTATGACTTCCTACTGCGCATCCTACTCTGAATGTAGCAGCTGAGGCACGTGTCCTTCAGCAGCCCGTGGCCAATGATGAGACATTGGGAGCCCAGTTCCATTCAGACATTGGGCTGCTGGGGTCCTGGCAGCAGAGTCACCGCTCTCTGAATCTGATCACCTGCCGTGTCCCAGTCCAGGCAGGGACAGCAGGGGGTTGGGGACAGGTGGGGCAGGCAGGAGCTACAATGATCTGTTCTAAATACATTGTCACCTGGGCCTGAGGTGCACTGTTGCCATCGAAACCAAATCCAATGTTCTGGCTGCCCCGCTAGTTCCAGCGAATGTACAATCATATGTGCCAGCCCTGGGGCACGTACTGCCAAAGCCTGGCGTGGGGCTGCAGCCCCGGGGGGCCCAGAGCACAGCCCCCCTGCCTACGAGGATGTCTGTGAGCAGCCGGCGCCAGAGCCAGCAGCCACCGGAGGGGAGGTTTCTTCCAACACCCCTCGGAGGTGCTAACTCCCAGAAACAGCAGGGCCGGCATTCGGTGTCGGTATGGTGGCGTTTTGGTTTTGTTTTTTAAAGAATGAGGGTAGAAGGGGAGGAGGTAGGAATAAAATTTAAGAACTCACGTTGGATAGAAGAGGCTGGACACGGTGGGAACGAAAGTGAGTCCAACCACAGAGCCGCACACTGAGTAAATGCTCATTCAGGCAGGAATGGGGGTCCACAGGGGGCGTCCAGGAAAATGCAGGGGGCCATTTGGGAAAGAAAGGTGCCCCGTCTTCTTTCCTGACATGATTTTTGTTTCTAGTTTAGGATAGAGTTGTTTTGTTCAGATATCTATTGAATGCAGCTCATAAACTTGATAGAAGATCCTTTTGAGCACCACCAGTTCAAGAGTGGGAGAGATGGGGATGGGGGCGGGGAGAGAGAGAGAGAGAGAGAGAGAGAGAGAGAGAGAGAGAGAGAGAGAATATGAATTCAGAGCCCTAGAAGTCTTTCCAGGGTCACTCAGGTAATCCCAGAATCACAGACTCTGCTAATCCCGCTGAGCCATGGTCCAGGTTTGAGAAACTCCCGCTGGGTGGAAGGATCTTACTTAGATGGCAGCCACTTTCCCATTCTTTCTGAATTAGGACTGCGGAGAGGGGCTTGGGAGAAGAGGAAAACGGGCTTCGGTATGAAGCCGGAGCCTGGGCGTCAAAATTCCAACTATGTCATAAAGACGGTCATGCAAAATTGAGTGCTGGTGGGGTCTACCATCACAGAGGCAATTAGAGGCTAACCTTGGGGCCTATTCCATCTCCAAGGAGCTCTCCACACACACATTCTGAATTAGATTGATCTCTTTCATTAACAACAATAGGCTCCAAATACCTTTGTGTACTTATTATTACCTGGCTTTAATGGATAATGAAATTGTGGCATAATATTGCTAACACCTGAAGGGTGTCTAATGGAGAACACAGACTGAAACTAAAGTGCTTTTCCTTCCCTTTCTGTGAAATTTAAAGGCACCAGCTCCCTTAGTCCATTAGAAATGATGGGCTCTAGGTAGGGGCAGCTCCACAGAGAGCAGCGTCTCACTGAGCTGGTGACGTACCTTCCCCCAGAATTAGCAGGGCTGTTGCCTCTGGTGTACCCGAGGAGAGGTAGCCCTCAGAGGGCTGACCTCAGCTGCAGAGCCCCCATTTGGGCTACTCCCAGGATCCCACCCCATTGAACTAAACATAGAATTATTAATTGACTACAATGCAACTCAACAAACATCTTTTGAGCTCTTCTCTGTGCCAGGCTCAATGGTAAGCACCGAGGACACAAACATGAATAAAACAAGGCTCCTGGGACCTGTCATAGACCTCACGATCGCCCAGGGAGACATACTAACAATAACCACAGAAGTGAGCATTTACTCTGTGTCAGGCACCGTTTCACAAGTTTGTACATGTAACCCTCACACCTCTATGAGATAGGTGCTCTAAGTGTCTGTGTTTTTACAAATGGATGAGCTGGGCTGCAGAGAAGTTAAGTAATTTACCAAGGTAATGGGGTGACTAGTGGAGCCTGGGCTTGAGCCCAGGCAATCTAACACGAGAAACTATGCCTAGTCCTATGTGATGATGATACAATTAAACATGATGCAGCATATTCCAGTCCATTCTTTGGCATGTGTCCACTGTGTGTTACTGGGCAAGTCACCCGTATTAGTTTCCTAGAGCTGCCATAACACAGTACCACAAACTGTGTGACTTAAAACAACAGAGCTGATTCGTCTCCTAGTTCTGGAAGCCAGAGCCTGAAATCAAGGTGTCAGCAGGGTTGGTTCCTTCTGGGCTCCAAGGGAGAATCGGTCCCGTGCCTCTCTCCTGGTTTCTGCTGTTGCCGGCAGTCTGCAGCATTCCTTGGCTCACAGATGTAGCACTCCAATCTCTGCCTTCATCTTGACATGGCCTTCTCCTTTTTGTGTCTCTTCTTCCTAAAAGGATACTAGTCATATTGGATGAAGGGCGCATCTTCCCCAGTGCAACCTCTTAACTAATTACCATTTCCAAGTTCGGTGACTAGTCATATTGGATGAAGGGCGCATCTTCCCCAGTGCGACCTCCTCTTAACTAATTACCATTTCCAAGTTCGGTGGCTTGATGAACTTCCAGGAGGGCATGGATTCTTGGACTCATTATTCAACGCACTGCCGTCTGTCACCCTCTGGCTCCTGAAAATTTGTGTCTGTCCCAAAATACATTCACCATGTCCCAGCACCCCCAAACATCTTACCCCACGCCTGCTCCAACTCTAAGACCAAAATATCATCTTAATATAAACTCAAAAGAACCCAAATCTCACCATCTAAAGCAGGCACAGACTCTGGGCATGGTCCATTCCTCTCCCTCTGTAGACTTGGGAAACATCTAACCGCCAGAGTCTGGTTCCTGACCCCATAAGATGGGGAAGTTTCCTATTAACAGTCCTGACTCCAATATTTAGGATAGAGTCTAACACTGTTTATGCTCAATTAATGTCTCTTGGACAAGGGAATAAAGGGCTTTGAGGATCAAAAGAGAAAAAAAAACACATTTCTGAAAACTGGGTGATAAGATTAATATTTCTTTAGGCTAATCCTCGGCTTGTAGAGAAAATTAGCCTACATAGGTAACATTGCCCCTAAATCAACTCAGAGGAAAAGGCAGCTCCTTTGCTCTTGAAGCAAATCCAAACTATAGGCATTATTTTGTCTTTGGAACGGGAGCATCCTTGCTAAAGGTAGGAAGATGGATGAGGTCATTGTGGAGGGCCTGTCTAGATTCACAATTTTATAAGCCAAACACAGACAGGAGCGGTTTCTGCTCTATGTTACATCATAGCTGTCTCTTTCTGTGCCCACCGTTTTCCTTCTGCTTTCAGCTACTGTTGGCCCAGAGAGGAATACCCTCCCGACAGGACTGGCTACAGAATTTGTGTGGCCTTAGTGCAAAGTGAAAAGGCAGGGCCCCTTGTTCAAAAATTACTACGATTTTAAAATGGCACCAGCAGAGCATTAACAAAGTGCACGGGCTCCATGCCCCAAGAGCCGGCCTGCCTCCCGACCTCTTAGCTCTTGCCACAGCTCTCCCCGGCAACTGCACCTTCCTGGAACCAGGGGCCGGAGGAGCCACGCTGCCATCCTTGGGTCTGGCCCTGGTTTACCCTCATTCCCTGCAGCCGCCTCTAGCTGGAGAGCTCCTGCTTTTACACAGGAACTCCACTGAAGGAGTTCTACGGTAATCTCAACTGCACCCAAGATGTTCAGCAAGGCTACAGTAAACTGCTCTTTTAGAAAGGGAAAGCAGCCCGGCCGGTGTGGCTCAATGGTTGAGCACTTACCTATGAACCAGGAGATCATGATTCAATTCCCGGTCAGGGCACATGCCAGGGTTGCGGGGCTCTATCCCCAGTGTGGGTGGGGTGTGCAAGAGGCAGCCAACCAATTATTCTCTCTCATCATTGATGTTTCTATATCTCTCTCCCTCTCCCTTCATCTCTGAAATAAATATTTTAAAAAGGGAAAATCAAGCATGGAGAGGTTAAATACCTCACCCGGGACCACTAAAACCAGCACATGTAGGACCTGGGGCCGAGGGCTCTGCAGCCCTGTTCCCTGAACTACGTCTGGACTCTCTGCTTAACCAGTGTGCCACCTATACTTTTCTTTTCACCCTTCATGTAACATCCACCATGAAGTCTCTAGGGCAGTGGTTCTCAACCTTCTGGCCCTTTAAATACAGTTCCTCATGTTGTGACCCAACCATAAAATTATTTTCGTTGCTACTTCATAACTGTAATGTTGCTACTGTTATGAATTGTAATGTAAATATCTGATATGCAGGATGGTCTTAGGCGACCCCTGTGAAAGGGTCGTTTGACTGCCAAAGGGGTCGCAACCCAGAGGTTGAGAACCGCTGCTCTAGGGGGTCTTCTGCTTCTACCCACCAGAGACAGCAGGCTTGGTCACCTCCCAACCATATGTCCAGATCACCAGTGGTCTAGCCTGGGCCCACACTGCAGGACCCCATGGACTCTGCCCATTGGGCACCCTGCTCACTGCCCCATCTAACCACAGTCAGGCGCAGCGTGATGACGGGAGCTAGGGGGGTGCAGGTTGACGACAGTTCATTTTGTTGTTGTTTTGCTGTTGATTGCACTTTGGTACAAATGTGTTTTAACCAAATTATTGCAAAGCAGTGAGTGTTGCTCTGGTTTAGGTATCTGCAGCCAATTATGTTTAATGTGAAAGACAACAGCCAGACTGCAATTCGCCAAACACTCGGGCCTGTCAAGCACCACTGAGACGGAATATGCTCTCAGACCCAATGGCGGGCTGGAGGGGGAGGGTCCCCGCTCTCATCAGCAAGGTGCTGTCTGGCCTCACCCAGGCAAGCTCTTGCCCTGCCACTGTCTGCGCCATCCCTGGCCCCTAACTTGGCTTATTTCTCTGCGGTTCTCTTCCAGAACAGGAGAAAGAGAGGGGGGGAGAAGAACCCTGAACTCAACTCAGAGGTCTGGCCAGATCAAGAGTTGTAGCTACACTGTATGAAAAAGAACCCTGGGCTTGGAATTGGGAGACATCGGGGCTCTTCCCAGCTCTGCCACCAACTCACCTCACTGAGGGGCCGAGCTTCATTTGTTAAAATCTATAAAGCAGGCCTATTAGGTTACCTGCCAGCAAGCTCGCAGCGAGGATTAAATAAACCACACCACGTGCCTAAGACCACCCACCAAGCACACCCTCTGACACGTGGAAAACCTTCTATTGCTTTGAGAATCAGAGAAACGGGAAATTTCAGACACTGTTGTTTTTTTCCAAACCCCAACAGTAAAGTCCCAAACCATTCATTTGATCAGCAAGCACTCATGGAATACCTGCTACAAAATAGGCGTTCCTTTAGGCGCTGTGCGAGATTTAACAGGTTGCTGTTTTCACCCTCAAAGGGTCCACCGTCTGGTGAGGAAAGCAGTCCTTCATTCCCTGGTTTCTCTCAAGGGAGGAGACTAGTTTGTGTTTATTAAAGACAATTCCCGTCACCATCCCAGAGAAATGAAAAAAAATGGCAACAACAATCATAGTGATTTTATGAGACTCAGATTTCCAGCTACAAAACCCACTCAGCACCCTGCATGCTGCCCCGCTGCAGGCCTCGCTGGGCCTCTTCAGTCGGCCTGTGGCGGGTCCCCTCCTGCCGCTGCTCCCTGCTCCCGAGAGCTGTGGCCTGCAGGGACAGGAGCCCTGGCCATGTCTGCAGGCCTCGCTGGGCCTCTTCAGTCGGCCTGTGGCCGGTCCCCTCCTGCCGCTGCTCCCTGCTCCGTGGCCTGCAGGGACGGGAGCCCTGGTCATGCTTGGCCAGTAGGGGCAGAGGCAGAAGATGGGAGTGAGTGGGTCTCTCCATTCTCTTTCTGTGGGGTCGCAGCCAGGCTGGCTTTGTCCCTAAGAGGAAGGCACAACTGTTGCAGTCCTACCCCCACAGCTTCTCTCAGGTCCCTTCAGGCCTGAGGGATGGAACAGCTCACCAGTGCCCCCAGCCCATGGGACATTGCCCTCCTTCCTGTGGCTCTCCTGTGCCCTGCCCGCACCCTGTAAACCGTCTCTTTACTAAACCCTCCTCAGATTTCCCAGTCAGTTATGCTCTGTTCCTGCCCAGACTCCGACGGATACACTCACAGGTGCTAAGAAGCTCGCATTCCAAGTAAGAAGACAGACTAGACCCCATACACACAATATGTTGCATCGTACATGGTTTAAGAGGAAAGATTTTAGTGTAAGCCCTGGTTTTAAACAGTTTCTCACTCACCAGCTATGTGAGCTTACACAAGCAATTTCATCTCTAGGAATCTTGGTTTCCTTGTCTGTAAAACGGAGATAACAATACTCAGCCCTAGAGTTGCTGTGAGGATTGACTAAGATTAAAACATAGGAAACACTTAGTCCAGTGCCTAGCAAACAGCAGGTGGTTCTAAACCACAAAATAGTCTCCTATTTCTAAGTCCTATTTAGGATTTCTTGGCTTTGGTTTTGGCAAATGTTAGTTCATCAGCTTAGACCCTCTTTTCAACAGATTTCTTGTCCCTGTCCAGGTGGTGATTCGCAGGCGCCCGCTGGTCTATGTGGTGAGCCTGCTGATTCCCAGCATCTTCCTCATGCTTGTGGACCTGGGGAGCTTCTACATCCCCCCCACCTGCCGTGCCAGGATTATATTCAAGACCAGCTTGCTGGTGGGCTACACCGTTTTCAGGGTCAACATGTCTGACGAGATGCCACAGAGCGCAGTGAGCACCCCTCTGATCGGTAAGCAGCCTTGGGGTCGCCAGACGTTTGTCTTGCATGACTCCTGGCAAAGATTTGCTGTTGCATTTCAGATCTGGGGAGGGAGAGGCCCCCGAGACTCCAGCTAACCCCACCTCCTGGTTCCTTCCCCCAGGCGTCTTCTTCACCGTCTGCATGGCCTTCTTGGTTCTCAGCTTGTGTAAATCCATCTTGTTGGTCAAATTCCTTCACGATCAGCAGCACAGCGGGCAGGAGCGGCCCCTCTTAGGCCTTGGAGGGGACACTGATGCTGATGGGCTTATAATGGATCGCAGGACCCAGCTTGTTGGGGTGACAGGTTTGTGAGAAGCTTTGAGGTCCCTACTCTCAGCACCCGTTCCCACTGATGGAGCACCGGGCTGCGTGAAAAGTCTGAAACATCTGCTCGTCGGCCTCTGTGCCGCATTTTACATGGCCCTTCTGGGGACTGAAGGCCACCAACTCCTGCTGGCTTCCCAGAAAGTCTCATTTCAGCTTGGAGGTCAGGTCCTCAATTCCCTTAGCTTGTTTTATTTCCTAGGTGCTGTGTGCACACGCACATGCGCGCACACACGCGCACACGCGCTCGCACACACACACACACACACACACACACACACACACACACTGTGTAGGTGTAGCTTTGGATTGCAGTTGCTTAATGTGCAAAGGTTTAAAAATCATCTCTGCCACAAAGCTCTGCCTGGGTCAACATGGGCTGGCCCCAGCTCAGAAAGTCTCCTGGATGGGTCTAGCCTGGACACCCCACATAGATATGCTCTCTGGGGCTCCCTTCAGCAATTTCATCTCTAGGAACCTGGGGCTCCTTGTCTATAAAAATGGAGATAAGAATACCCAGCCCTAGAGTTGCTGTGAGGATTGACTAAGACAAAACATAGGAAACACAGTCGGGTGCCTAGCAAACAGCAGTGGTAAGGAAATGGTAGCTTCTTCTACTAGTTATTATAATTATTAGTAATATTGGTATTAGTTCTATGTAAAAACTTAAAGGGTTTTTTCTTCATTCTAAACCCTTCAGCAGGTGGGAAGAGAGTCCCCAACCCCAACTCAGCCCACTGCCCAGTTTCGCCTACAACCTTTCTTGAAGGGTGAGGCCATCAGCCTCAGTGGGAAGTCCACGGGGCCTTGGCCGTCCCTGGTTGACTGGAGTGTTCTCCTCTCTCACGCAGAGTCCCCTGTCTGTCGAGAGCACCAGGCCCCCTCAGGGACCCTGAAGGAAGTCTTGTCCCAGCTTCAGTCCATCAGCAACTACTTCCAAGCCCAGGACCAGGCAGCCCAGCAGGAGGTCGGGTGGCTGGCCCTCCTGGAACGCGTTGACCGCCTGCTCTTTCAAGGCCACCTTGTGATGTTGGGACTCTACGCCATCACGCTGTGCTCCCTCTGGGCGCTGTGGAGCCGCCTGTGAAGACGGGTTGGGCTGGTCTCCATCAATGTGCTCTCGCAGCAGGTGGAGGCTGAAAATTTTGTGGGGAGATTAGAGGAGAGGAATGGTGGGTTAAAAGCTCTCCAGCCCCTGTTGCCTCTTTTCATTCAGTCCAGGTATGCACACCTAATGAGAGATTAAATGACCCAGGAGTAATGTAGTCATGATGAAAATGCATAAACAGTTTGGGGCATACAGGGAAAGTTAGCAATCTCTTTCAGAAAATCCCTAAGTACATCCAGCATGCATGTATGTTTCAGCAGGTTTATTTAAGTGTAAGATCCTTCCATCTCTCAGCCCTGTCTTGGTCACTTATATAGTCATTCAACAAAACCTTTATCGGGCGTCAAATAAATTCTAGGCATTGTGTTAAGCACACCAGAAAATATAAAACTAGTTAGTCACAGCTCATCCTTCCCTTGACTGGATTCCTGAGGTCAACCTTGCATCGACCTTCAGTTCCCTTAAGTCCAGACATCTCCCTGCCCTGTTCCCTGGCTCACACTCCATCTCGGCAGCCCGAGCCTCTCCACCATGCCTGTATCCTGAAGCTCTTGTTCCGCTGTGAGTCCATCTTCCTCTGCTGCCTCAGCAGCCAGTGCATCACTGTTGGAGGGAAGCCAGGTGCCAAGGCTTCCAGGGCAGTCGAGGTCCACACAGCCAGCGCACACCACGTGCAAGGCACTGAGCTGGGGGACAGGCTCAATGCATGGCCCTTGGGTTCAAGGAATTTATAATCTATCCTGCTCCAGTCTGCGTGGGCCGCCATAACAAAATGCCACAGGCTGGGTGGTTTAAATCAAGATTTATTTTCTCACAGCTCTGGAGGCTGGAAGCTCAAGATCAAAGTGCTGGCGGAGTTGGTTTCTTCTGAGGGTGCTCTCCTTGGCTTGTAGATGACTGTCTTCTCCATGTATCCTCATGTGGTCTTTTCTCTGTGTGTGTCTGTCCAAACTTCCTCTTCTTATAAGGACACAGTCATATGTGTCCTCATGACCTATTTGACCTCATGTCCTAATGACCTCATTTAACTTTAGTTACCTTTTAAAAGGCCCTATATCCAAATATAGTCATTTTGTAAGATATAACATATACATTTTGGGGAGACACAATTCAGCCCATAACTCTGATGTGATTATGGAGGCTGGCAGGCTTGAGACTCGGGGAGAGTTGTAGTCTGAGTCTAAAGGCAGGGTTTCCTCTCGGGGTAGGTCCGTCTTTTCCTATTAAGGCCTTCAAATGATTAGATTAGATGAGGCCCACTTACTTTCTTGAGGATAATCAGTTTTATTCAAATTCTACTGACTTAAATATTAACCCCATCTAAATAAATAATTTCACAGGAACATCTAGAATGGTACTATGGCCTGGCTAAGTTGACACATAAAATTAACCATCACCACCCCAATGGCTCCTTAGCTTCCTATCTGTGCCCACAGCTCCTCGTCCTGAACAAAGGAGCCCTGATCACCTGGCACCTGGGTACCCAATCCACTTCTGGCTTATACTCTTTCGTAGCCAAATCTGCATTGATTCGCCTATTTTGTGGCAGTTCCAGTGGCTTCATAACCTGAATCGGAAGATTAGAATTCAAGCCTTCCACAAAATTTCCCTCCCCTTACACTTGACTCTCTTCATTTCTCATTGCTTCCGATGACAGTCCTTAGTCCAGCCAAGCGGACCTGCTGGCCACCTTCCTGGGGAGCCTTTACTTCCATCTAAGCCTCTCCCTTCAGTTCACTAACCCGAGTGTCACTGAGAGTCCTGTGCACAGCAGCCTCCTTCCCCCAACCGTTGTCACTTTGTCACCTCATGACCCTGCCCTCTTCTCTATCTTTAGTCTTACATTACCCTTTACCCTCCTCCCTTTACTTCCATCTAAGCCTCTCCCTTCAGTTCACTAACCTGAGTGTCACTGAGAGTCCTGCGCACAGCAGCCTCCTTCCCCCAACCGTTGTCACGTTGTCACCTCATGACCCTGCCCTCTTCTCTATCTTCAGTCTTACATTACCCTTTACCCTCCTCCCTTTGAATGTTGTGTGTGTGTGTGTGTGTGTGTGTGTGTGTGTGTGTGTACGTCACTTGTCAAATAGATCACACATTCCTAGGGCAGTAATCCTGTTTTCTTATTTCTAGTTTATCCCTCATCTCTGCCCAGGTCCATACCGAGTTTTGCTTATGGCAATTCTGCAATAACTATTACAGAGCAACTCGTTCTAACTCATTGATGATGCACATATTCCCAGCGTGTCTTCCCAAGTCTGAGGGGCAGCATCTGCCTAAGGTCCAACACCCAGTCCCTCAGCGTCTCTCACTCCAAGGCAGCCATCGGGAGCTGGTGGGTAGGAGAGCACCGTGGGCTGGATGACAGTCATCACTCCTAACGCTGCCACAGAGGATGCAAAAGTCCAAAGCTGTTTGCTAAAAACTTTTCCAGCACTCAAATTGCCTTTAAAAAAAATCTGCCTCCCTCCTTCCTCCTGCCCCCAAAGAAAAAGAATTTAAATTCAAACAGCCTTTACCTGCATCCTCTCTCTCTCATTACCTCCCAGTTAGTGCTCAATGCCAATTGCCCATGAAATTCCACTGCTGCTGTTAATGAAATGAGGAGCATAAGAAGTTTGTGAACAGGAAGTGTCCATGCAAGCCTCCACCTGTCTCCCTCCCCACTTCCTACTTTGTACCACTGGCTTCCTCTGCCTCGACCTGCTCAGTGAGCCTCTAAGTCGATCCCTCAATCCCCCTTCACTTCCTCCGTTGCTAGAGGAGGAAAAAGCCGGCGGTGAACTCCCCGCTATGGAGTCTCCTTCCTTTCCAGCCGTGTCTTGGAGAAAGCACCTGGTTTTCGTCCTGGCGCCACCACTGTCTACGGGGGGACCTCGAGCTTAGCTTCTCAGAGCTTCAGCTTTAACTACAGTATTTGACATTGGGGCTGCTTATACTTACTCTACCCACATCACAGAATTTTTAAGATCAGAATGAAGCAATGTATTCAACAGCACTTTGAAGAGTAAATAATACACCGCAAAATAAAAATACCTGCTTGCTATGAGCAGATGGGTTCCAGTTTTGAGTCTTTGGTGTGGGCTCCCGTTCCAGCCACCTCTATCAGAACCCAGTTATTGTCTCTGGTACTTCCGAAGTGCTTTATTCCAGGATCCCAAGGTCAAGGCTGAAGCCATCGTATGCCTCCTTGTAGGGAACCTGAGGGGTGGAGGGCTGCCAAAGGGACTTTCTATCCCACTCCCATTACGGCTCCTTCTTTGCTCCCTTCCCAGAGAAGGTCTTTCAAGCCCTGGTCAGTGTGGCTCAGTTGGTTGAGCATCGTCTCATGCACCTACAGGTCACTGGTTTTAATCCTGGTCGGGGCACATGTCCAGGTTTTGGGATCCATCCCCAGTAGGGGACATGCAGGAGGTAGCGGGTCTCTCTCTCTCTCTCTCGCTCTCTCCCTCTCCCTCTCCTTCTCCCTCTCCCTCTCCCTCTCTCTGTCTCCTCTTTCTCTAAACTCAATTAAAAATATTTTTAAAAAGAACATCTCTCAAGTTTTTTATATCAGCCCATAAGAAGCAGCCCTTTAGGAATGAAGACTGGCCGATAAGCTGGGCTCCAGTGTGGCCTCCTCTGCTCATGTCCAAGTGATGTTGATCTCAACATGGCAAGCAGGCCCAGGGCCAGCTCTACCTCTGGAAGCAATGTCATTACTAACAAGTGGCACCTGGCCGGCGTGGCTCAGTGGTTGAGCATCAACTATGAACAGGAGGTCACAGTTCGATTCCTATTCAGGGCACATGCCCGGGTTGTGGGCTCAATCCCCAGTGTGGGGCGTGCAGAAAGCAGGGGATCAATGATTATCTCTCATCACTGATGTTCCTATCTCTCTCTCCCTTTCCCTTTCTCTCTGAAATCAACTTTATATATATATAAAGACAAGTGTCACAGAAGACCTCCTCCCGGGATGGTTCCCTCCACCATGGGAGGAAGATGGGGTGCCAGGAGCCCTATTTACAGAGCAGCCTTAGCTCAGCCTCTCCAAGTGTTTATAAATCTCATGCTGCCTATTTCATAGGGGGAAGGAAACTGAGGAACAGAGCAAAAATGGGGTTTTCCCAGCTGTGAGTGCTCCTGCCATCTGCTGTTTCCCAGAACCGAAGGTAGTTTCCGCACTCACCAAGAAACCACACTCCGATTCTGGGGACGTTGGCGTCTGGAATAGAGGTAGTTAAGCACAGCCGCCGGCTAGACAGGCAGCCTCTGTTCGTCGTTACGTCTCAGAATAACTGCCGGTGCTGCTCGGTTTCTCGGAGCCTTTGCAGCCTTTTGTGTGGCCATTCATTCGGTGGCAGAGGGTCTCGCTTTCCTCCCAGACACCCCATCTCCTTCCTGGGTTGTGCAGAGGAGAGGAGCTTTAGTGGGCAAGGAGCTGAGCCCTCGCCTCTCCCATGTCCAGGACCCAACCATCTGCGGGGTCTGGCTTTAAGCCTGGACAGGTCAGACCAGGAAGCCAATGAGAGAGCTACCAGCATGAGACCGCCGACAGATAGCCCTCCCCTCCGCACTGGGCTCCCCAGGTCCTCTCACTCCTCAAGGATCTACGCATCCACAAGAGAGGCCAGGAGCAAGGGCTGGAGCTTACAGCTTTGAGGCTGCCCTGCGGCCCTGAGGTGTCTAAAAACTCCAGATCTTGGGTGTGCAGGTAAGGAGTTTCTCCACCAGTTCCTGGACGGTGGATGGTCACCTCGGGGCAGAGGCCTCGGTCTATGTTCCCTCCAGGAAGGCTGTGCCTTTCTCCCTGCAAGTCCAGGCACCTCCCTGCCCCGATCCCTGGCTCACACTCCATCTCAGCAGCCTGAGCCTCTCAACCCTGTTATTTACCTGCCGAGGGAGGCGGTACGAGCTTCATAATTAACGGAGCAACAGCATGGAGGCTCTTATGAGCAGCCAGCCCCCGCACACTCTGGTGTCTGTAATTGAAATGACCCCCCGCCAGCGGTTAGATTGGGGGACTGAGCAGCCCAGTGTGCTGCCCCGGGCCCTCCCCTGTCCTGTCAGGGCGGTGATGTAGTTAAGTTTGTGCTTCATTTGGCAGAGTCTGTAAGTAGGAATCGCAGGGAGGGCCTCCACAGGTGGGGAAGGGACTGCTGGACAGGGGGCAAGCTCTGTGACAGGCCTCAGACTCCAGATCAGGAGGTGGGGGGAGCCCCCTTGGCCTCACTACCCCTCCCCGGCCTAGTGCCAGGCTCCAAAGACCCAGAGTGCTTCCAGGCCCAGGGGGCTCATCAGCCCCTCTTGGTGCCACTAGGGACCAGGCTGCATGCGGACAGCCGGCCCCCGGTCAGACTCCACTCCCGGTCACCCTGCGAACCCTCTCGGGAGCGCTCCAGACCGGGAGCGAGGAAATCGAGGTGCTATTGATAGTCCTTTTTCTTCCCACCTCCCGGCCCAACCTTGGCTCCTCAGCTCCTCCCCACACAAGTTCCTCCTCCACCCCAATCCCACCCTCCTGCTGCCTCTTCCCACCATGTGGCCCTTAAGCTCAAAGACTGAATTTGGTCAAGTTTCACAATAGCCGAAGTTTGCCTACATTTCTGCCTGCTCCCTCCTCTTCCCTGCCTGCGTCCTCCTAGGGACCTATGCCACCACACTGACTGAAGGCCCTCTCACTGCTGTGCTCTGCCTAAGTCTTCCTTCCCCAACACAATGCACAAAACCATCAAAATCCCTCCACTTGCACCGATTCCTAAACAGTCAGCTTTCCTCAATACTAATTGGTGGGAGGGGTCATGCCAGATACTCAGCTGGGCACATGTATCCCCAGAAGGGCACAGCGGTGTGCCAGGTGGTCTCAGGGGGGCACAGCGGTGTGCCAGGTGCTCTCAGAGGGGCACAGAGGTGTGCCAGGTACAGTCAGAGGGACACAGAGGTGTGCCATGTACACGCAGAGGGACACAGAGGTGTGCCATGTACACGCAGAGGGACACAGAGGTGTGCCATGTACACGCAGAGGGACACAGAGGTGTGCCATGTACACGCAGAGGGACACAGAGGTGTGCCATGTACACGCAGAGGGACACAGAGGTGTGCCATGTACACGCAGAGGGACACAGAGGTGTGCCATGTACACGCAGAGGGACACAGAGGTGTGCCATGTACACGCAGAGGGACACAGAGGTGTGCCATGTACACGCAGAGGGACACAGAGGTGTGCCATGTACACGCAGAGGGACACAGAGGTGTGCCATGTACACGCAGAGGGACACAGAGGTGTGCCATGTACACGCAGAGGGACACAGAGGTGTGCCATGTACACGCAGAGGGACACAGAGGTGTGCCATGTACACGCAGAGGGACACAGAGGTGTGCCATGTACACGCAGAGGGACACAGAGGTGTGCCATGTACACGCAGAGGGACACAGAGGTGTGCCATGTACACGCAGAGGGACACAGAGGTGTGCCATGTACACGCAGAGGGACACAGAGGTGTGCCATGTACACGCAGAGGGACACAGAGGTGTGCCATGTACACGCAGAGGGACACAGAGGTGTGCCATGTACACGCAGAGGGACACAGAGGTGTGCCATGTACACGCAGAGGGACACAGAGGTGTGCCATGTACACGCAGAGGGACACAGAGGTGTGCCATGTACACGCAGAGGGACACAGAGGTGTGCCATGTACACGCAGAGGGACACAGAGGTGTGCCATGTACACGCAGAGGGACACAGAGGTGTGCCATGTACACGCAGAGGGACACAGAGGTGTGCCATGTACACGCAGAGGGACACAGAGGTGTGCCATGTACACGCAGAGGGACACAGAGGTGTGCCATGTACACGCAGAGGGACACAGAGGTGTGCCATGTACACGCAGAGGGACACAGAGGTGTGCCATGTACACGCAGAGGGACACAGAGGTGTGCCATGTACACGCAGAGGGACACAGAGGTGTGCCATGTACACGCAGAGGGACACAGAGGTGTGCCATGTACACGCAGAGGGACACAGAGGTGTGCCATGTACACGCAGAGGGACACAGAGGTGTGCCATGTACACGCAGAGGGACACAGAGGTGTGCCATGTACACGCAGAGGGACACAGAGGTGTGCCATGTACACGCAGAGGGACACAGAGGTGTGCCATGTACACGCAGAGGGACACAGAGGTGTGCCATGTACACGCAGAGGGACACAGAGGTGTGCCATGTACACTCAGGGGGGCACAGAGGTGTGCCATATACACTCAGGGGGGCACAGAGGTGTACCATGTACACTCAGGGGGGCACAGAGGTGTGCCAACACTCAGGGGGGGGGCACAGAGGTGTGCCATGTACACTCAGGGGGACACAGAGGTGTGCCATGTACACTCAGGGGGGCACAGAGGTGTGCCATGTACACTCAGGGGG
>NW_005353538.1:5733194-5757021 GCF_000412655.1 Myotis brandtii | reverse complement strand
CATGTACACTCAGAGGGACACAGAGGTGTGCCATGTACACTCAGAGGGACACAGAGGTGTGCCAGGTACACTCAGGGGGGCACAGAGGTGTGCCAGTGCACTCAGAGGCCCAGAATGAACATGGCTCATAGATCATTAGTTTTACTTAATGTGGTATTATTAGAAAAATGAGAGGCCTGGTGCATGAAATTCATGCACGGGACTGGGCGGGGGGATGTCCCTCAGTCCTGCCTGCACCGTCTCCAATCCGGTACCCCTTGGGGGATGTCCGACTGCCAGTTTAGGCCCGATCCCGCAATCCAGGACCACTGGCTTCTAACCGCTCACCTGCCTGCCAGCGTGATTGCCCTAACTGCTCTCCCTTGGTGGCCTGATCGCCCATAACCGTCTTTGCCTTGGCCCCCGCCACCGTGGCTTTGTCCAGAAGGATGTCCGGAAAATGTCTGGTCTAATTAGCATATTACCCTTTTATTAGTATAGATTACTTCCCTATAAAAACAAATACTGATATATTTTGATGAAGAAGCAAAAAGTTAGAGTTAAGATAAAACTTAAGACTTCATGGAAGTGGGGGAGGGGGGGTTCTTTAGTTATGCTCCTGCCTCTGCTACCAGGACAGCTGGGCCCGCCAGGCACTTGCCAATCACTGTGCTCTCCACAGTCAGAACATTCAAGCACTGGTGCAGCCGGGCGGCTGAATTACGGGCTGTGGGCAGGTGGTGGAGCTGGCTCTGTGTGTGCCATCCGAAGACAGAGGGAGTGAAGAGAAAGGAAGGCCCTTCCCCTGCCCGCCTCCCCTGACAGCACCCTCTTTTCTGGAGAACCAAGCTGCCAGCACCACAGTCAGGTACCCCTTTTCCCTCAGCACCCACTCACTGCGGGGGCAAACCCTGAGCCATCCAGCCTGCTGTGTCATGGCCTGTGTCTCCAGGGACCTCCGTGAGAACCCCTCTCCTTGTGTGATGTGCAGATGTAGCCCTTAGTTCAGCCAAACCCGCTCCTCTCCCCGGAGCTCACACTGAGAACATGGGGCAGAGGCAGGCCTGAAACGGTCATCCTTCCTGTATCTATGGCACCAGTACCAGCCTGGCCCAGAGAACGGGCACAGGGGGTTTAGATGAAGGAACATGTGCCCCAGTTTCCCCATCGGAGGCCAGCAAGCTGCAGTAGGGGAGGCGCCTTGCTGCCGTCTCACATCACAGCATTGGTGTGGGTGTGGGGAGGGAAAGAGCTCCAGGTGACAGGGTAGGCCAGCTGCTGCCACCAACTATTACCCTGAGCCACTCAGTGAAGCCGGCATGCTGTCTCCTCATCGGGTCCCCAAGGCTGCCCAGTGGCCTGCTCTCCCCGCCACCTTGTCTCAGCCCCAGTCCCCGGGAGGGATGAAAGCTCTCTCCATCTCAGACCTGGCCCTGCTGGTAAGCTTTCAAGCGCCCATTAGGTTTTATGGGCGCTGCTTCCCGGACTGCAGGAGGAGATGGCTCTGGGGCTGCAGTGCAGGCCCCCAGGCCTCCCTACAGCCTGCCCATCCTTCTGGCCACTCAGCGCCCCCTCTTGCCTTTCAGCTACCAGGACACTCTCCTGACACCTGGACTTGCCGCTGGGGTACCTGGGCAGAGCCCGGGCTTGCCCCTGTGCCTTGGTAGGCCTGGGGTCTCCTGGCCTCTTGGGGCAGCACGGTGGGCATGTGTGTGCACATGTGTGATTGAGGTGGTAACTCAAAGTTGGAGAGGAACTAGACCAGCTCGTTCAAAGCTCTCATTTTGTAGATGAGGCCGAGAAAGGATAGCAATAAGCCCAAGAAAACAATAAGACGATGGTAATGATGCTGATTACTGAAGCCACAGCCTGTGGGACGCTTACTGTGTGTCACGCATCGCATGAGGACTTCCAATATTGTGTCTAATGTAGCCCATGGCAGGGTAAACGTGTAGATACAGAAACCAAGGCCCAGAGAGGTTCAGTAACTTGCCTAACATCACACAATGAGAAAGTGAAAGAGTGGAATTTGAACTCAGGGTTATCTGACGTAATCCCTAGTGGCTTTGTTAGGATCCAGATGCATCCAGTACCTCTGGTGTTTAGAGAGGTGATGATAACAAGGGCCTCTGTCCCAGGGGCGGTGGCAGTTAAACGAGCTCCCA
Source organism: Myotis brandtii (assembly GCF_000412655.1). Lineage (NCBI taxonomy): Eukaryota > Metazoa > Chordata > Mammalia > Chiroptera > Vespertilionidae > Myotis > Myotis brandtii. The sequence continues at coordinate 5,754,877 of NW_005353538.1, read as the reverse complement.
TGGAGGTGGGAGCCGCAAAGGTAAGGAATTCTTACTCTCGACCGCCGAGCCTGAGGAGACCTGGGGTCTTCTGCTTCCCGATGCAGTTTGAGGTTTGTCCTGCTGGAAAGATGCCCCACCCCAGTGCCCTCGAGGGTCCTGGATCAGAATCCTGGGGACCCCATCTGCTCCCAGCCCAGGCTAAAGAGAAGCACTCAGCTTGGTGATGACAGATGGAGCTGCAGAATTCGGAAGGTTCCCATGAAAGGAAAGAACATGCTCTGAACGGTGCCGCTGCTCTCTGGGCTCCTGAAACCACCTCCAGGGGAGCCAGAGGGGAAGGAGTTTCCAGGATGACAATCAGGGGCAACAGCAAATGTGCAAATGTGATGTGTCAGCAAATGGGCAAAGCGCTGTACAGTTCTGGGGGCCTCTTCATTTAGGGTTAATCAAATACTGGGAAGCGGGAGGCCACAGGGTCCTCTTGGGGAAGCTACTCCAGGCCAGCAAGACCCTTCAGGGCCTAGTTACAGTGTTTGGAAAGCTCCAGAGGAGATGGAAGTGGGTGGCTCAGCTCGGAACCACACTCGGGAGGAGGATGCTATCAGGGTGAAATCACTCGGGAGGTTGCAGGGTCCTCCTGCCCCAGCCTTGGTTTCTGAGGTTTTGTATGATGTGAGAAAACAGACCTGAGTTTGTGCCCAAGGAATGGCGTTACTAGTTTCCCGTGGCTGCTGTAACAAATTACCATAAACGTAGTGGCTTAAAACCATACAAATATAGTATTCTCTCACAGCTCTGGAGGTCAGAAGTCCAAAATCAGTTTCACTGGATTAAAGTCAAGATGTTGGCAGGACTGGTTCCCTCTGAAGGGAGAATTCATTTCCCAGCCCTTTCAGCGTCTAGTGGTCACTCACATTCCTTGGCTTGTGGCCCCTTCCGGTACCTACAAGGCTCACCATTCCAGTTTCTGCCTCTGTCAGCACATGGCCTTCTCCTCTCTGCCATCAAATGTCCTTCTGCCTCCCTCTTACTAGGTTACAGTGCTACAGAGCAGCAAAGACATGTCATGTAACCCATCCATCTATCTATTAACAAATGTCTGTTCACACAACTGTGTCCTGTAGGAGGTGATTCAGAACTGGGGCCCTGCTGGGTTCTCTGAGTAAGACATTCATTCAACAAATGTTGATTGAGCCCCTATTAGGTATCAGTCTCTATGACAGGTATTTGGGATACAAGTACCTATAACAGACAAAGCCCCAAAAGCTCCCTGCCCTCATGGAGCTAACATTCTATTGGTGGAGGAAGAGAATAAAGAATCAATGTTAGTCAATCATGTGGAATGGCATGAAGTGATGGGGCCATGGAAAAAAAATAAAGAAAATAGGGCAGGTTAAGAGGGGTAGGGCCACGACAAGTGAGGGGATTAATGAGTAGTCAGGGTATCCCACACTGAGCAGGTGAGATTTCTGCAAAGATTCGAAGGAGGTGAGGGGGAATTAGCTAAGTGGCCATGGGTGGGGGCAGAGAGCTCCAGGCAGAGGGAAGAGCTAGAGCGAGGGCTGTAAAGCAGAAGATGCCTGGTTTGTTAGGCACAGGAAGAAGGCTGATGGGCTAGCAGGTCCCCTGTGGAGCCAACCAGGCCAAACCCAAAAGAAAAAGAGAAGATAAAGCAGCTCCAGGTCTCTGAACTCTCTGGTTTGGGACTCTGGAAATTCTCTGAACGGGGCGCCGGTTCTGTGGTTAGGAATTGCGTGACCTCGCTGATGTCACTGATTCCCCGTGAGGTTCACTTTCCTCTTATAAATTGTACCATCCACTCACGTCCCTCATCCGTTCATTCACCCAACTCCATCAACCACCCATGAGGTCCCAGGCAAGCGGCACAGCAGCCTCATGTGCAGTGTGTGCCCTCCCTGCCCAGGGCCCCTCCTGCTCCAATTCTCTGCTGCAAGAACTGAGGAGCGTCGCCTATGGACAAGAAGGCATGATGGTGGAAGGACTTCGCATCGACAAGGAATGGGACTTCTTCTGAATACACCCAAAGGGCAGCACTGAATGGGTAGAAGTTTTAAGGAAACCGATTTGGGGAACAAAATAAGACAAATATCTGCTAAAATAAAACGGGCTGTCACGGGAGATCCTCTCGTCCTTACAGGTCTGCAAGCAAAGCCGGAAAGGTAATTTTCTGGGGATGTGAAAGAGGTTTGGGTGTTGGATGGAGGCTGGACTAGATGGTTTTAAGGACTGAGGGGGTTTTCTTTGATATCTCTAACTCTAGATGATATTTATACGAGAGTAGGTTATGTCTAAACACTTTAGTATGGGGCTCTGGAAAGTTCTCTGAACTGGGCACTAGTTCTGGGGTTAGGAATTGCATGACCTTGCTGATGTCACTGATCCTCCCTGAGGTTCACTTTCTCACTTACAAGTTGAGACTCCGTCAAGCACCCCTGAGAGGTCCCAGGCACACGGCTCAGCAGGTTCAAGGTGAGATGTGTTGAGGGCCTTGCTGAGGTGAGTGACACAGTGGCCCCTGAAAGCAGGAGGGTCATGTGACTTCCTTGGTCAGTCCTGCCTCTCCTCTGCTTCTTAGTTGAGTCCTTCCTGTGAGGGCTTACTGTCTGCCCCATGTCAGGAGTGAGGCTGGGATTTCTCTCATGCCTGTGCTGTCCATGTTGTCCCATCTCTCTGCTCACACAAGACTACAGCTTCTGTGCCCTAGAGTATCTGCTCTCTCTGGGTAATGGCAGCTCAGGGGATCCAAATGTTCCCCATTCCAAGGAAAGCATTACTGCACAGGCCTGCCAGTGCCCAACCTCAGACCCGAGTCATGGCAGCGGTGGGACAAGGACAGTCTGCAGAGTACATCCCCGGAACCAGGGGAGGCAGCCAAGGACCCAGCTCCCACCTCAGTTCCCAGGTCCCGGAGGAACCAGGAGGGCTCCACAGCACATGTGGATTTCGCTAAATACTAGTGCCCCTATACTAGTGCCACTCATTCATTCGCCCAACAATATTTATTGAGCACCTACTATGTGACAGATACTCTTCTAGGTTCTGGGAATTCAACAACTAACAAAACAGGTCCAATAAATGGTGTTGGGAAAACTGGATATCTACATGCAAAAGAATGAAACTGGGCCCCTGTCTTGCACCATTCACAAAAATTAACTCAGAATGGATTAGGGGCTTAACTGTAAGACCTGAAACCATAAAACCCCTAGAAGAACACATAGGAAAAAAAGCTCCTTGACATTGATCTTAGCCATCATCTTTTGGATATGACACCAAAGGCAAAAATAAACAAGTGGGACAACATCAAACTAAAAAGCTCTGCACGGCAAAGGAGCCATCAACAAAGTGAAAAGGCAAAGTATGAAATGGGAGAAAATATTTGCAAACCATCTGTCTGATAAGGGGTTAATATAAAAAATATATAATGAGCACATACAATTCAGCAGCTTAACTTAATAATCTGACTTAAAAATGGGCAAAGGACCTGAATAGACATTTTCCCAAAGAAGATATGCAAATGGCCAGCAGGTAAGTGAAAACATGCCAACATCACTAACCACCAGAGAAGTGCAAGCCTAAACCACAATGAGCTGTCATCTCACACTGTTATAAATAAGAGAAGAAATACATAGTGGCGAGAACATGGAGAAAAGAGAAGCCTTGCGCACTCTTGTAAATTGTAAATGTAAATTGGTAGAGCTGTTATGGAAAATAGTATGGAGGGTCCCCAGAAAGTTAAAAATGGAACTACCTTATGACCCAGCAATCCAAAATATGGGCACATCTCCAAAGGAAACAAACCCAGGATCTCAAAGAGATGTCTGCACTCCCATGCTTATTGCAGCATTCCTCACAGTAGCCAAGATATAGATGGACACAAGAGAAGAGCCTGTCCATGGATGAATGGATAAAGAAAACATGACATATCTCTATCTAGAGATATAGGTATAATAGGAATATTTATTATTCAGCCATACAAAGGGGAAATCCTGACATTTGCAACATGATGCTAAGTGAAGCAAGCCAGAGAAAGACAAATACTATATGATGTGACTTATATGTGGAAATTTCTTTTTTAAAGTGAAACTCAGAGAGGCAGAGAGTAGAATAAATGGTGGTTGTCAGAAGCTGGAGGAAATGGGACAATGTTGGTCAAACAGCACACATTTTCAATTATGAGTAAATTCTGGAGGCTCAATGCACACACGGTAATTATGGTTAATAATACTGTGTTGGCCCGGCTGGCGTGACTCAGTGGTTGAGCATTGATCTATGAACCAGGAGGTCACAGGTTCGATTCCCGGTCAGGGCACATGCCCGGGTTGCGGGCTCGATCCCCAGTAGGTGGTGTGCAGGAGGCAGCCGATCCATGATTCTCTCTTATCATGGATGTTTCTATCTCTCTCTCCCTCTCCCTTCCTCTCTGAAATCAATAAAAATATATTTAAAAAATAATAGTACTGTGTTGTATACCTGAAGTTTGCTGAGAGAATAGATCTTAAGCATTCCTTCTCTCACACACGAAAGATAACTATGTGAGGTGACAGATATGTTGATTCATGCGATTGTGGTAACCATGTCACAATGTATCTGTATATCAAATCATCACTTTGTACAGTGTAATATACATAATTTTATTTGTCAGTTATACCTCAATTAAGCTGAGGGGGGAAATAATCCCTGCCTTGGTGGAGCTTACATTCTCCTGGGGAGAAACAGATAATACACAAGATAATTAGACAAAATGTATAGTATCTTAGATGGTGACATTGCTATGGAGGAATATAGGGAGTGCTGGGGGTGTGATTTAGGAATGTTGGTCTGAGAAGGTGACCTTTGAGAAAGGTGACAACCACTGGGTCACAGATAAGCTGTTTGCTCACTTCCAGTTCTCCCCTCACCTCTTTCCAGGCTCCGCGCTTGGGCCACTGGGCCAGGCTGCTGTGGAACAACCCCTTCAGGTTTTATTGCTGTGTCTGACTGTCTGAGAGTGTTCACAACCACTGCCTCACTCATTTATTAATCCTATTGATGCCTTCTATTTGTAAAGGGGAGGAAACTAGCAGCTATGGAGTATGTACTATGTCCTGGGTGCCCTGCCACATGCTTTACATCCATCATTTCATTTCATCCTCACCATGACCTGTGGGTAAGTGTGGTTAGACCCACCTTAGACATGAGAACACTGAAGTTAGTTACTTTAAGCATCTTTTTTTTTTTAGTTGACGAGAGAGAGAGAGAGAGAGAGAGAGGGAAAGAGAGAGGGAGAGGGAAAGAGAGAAAAGCAATGTGAGAGTGAAACACCAATCTGCACACACAGAAATTGAACCCAAGACCTCTCAGTGTATGGGAAGATGCTCCCACCAACTGAACCACCCGGCCAAGGCTGCTTTAAGCATCTTGACCTGGACCATATAACTAGTAAGGAGCAACTGAGATTTGAGTTCAAGTCAAGTCTGACTCGAAAGTCTTCCCCCACCCCCATAACACCATAGATTATGTTTTTTATAATTGTCTGTATTATGGGGAAGAGGGAGCGGGTATCAGAATATCTGGGATCAGGGACACATAAATCGAACCCAGTGATGCTGATACTGCCTTTCTCGTACCAGATTAGTACTTGCTGAACTATATTATTCTCAAAAAACAATCCTACAAAAAGAGGGAGAATGAGGGACATCTGGAATACTGTCAACATTTTTTTTAAAGTCCTGTGGATTTGGTAGGCAGGTGAGTTTAGTAGGCAGGGCCATTATTGCTTTATTCCCATTTTATAGGTGATGAAACTGAGGCATAGACAGTCTCACTGGTTTACCCAAGGCCACACAGATAGTTTTCGACGGAACCAGGACTAGCTTCTTCCCTTGCTTATTTTTAAAAACTGACTTAACTTTTTGTGTAGGTAATAGATTTACACCGTACAAAATATAAAGTGTTAACATAAAAACATTCAAACCTGTAAAGAATTTTTGTGAGTTTATTTGAGCCAAACTGTTGACATATGCTGGGAAGCAGAACCTCAACGAATTGAGATAATGCTCTGGAGAATAGGTTACATCATCTGTATTTATACATTGCAATCAAAGGAAGGGACGTAGGTGGGTTACATGAAATCCACTGGTGATAGACTAGAGAGGCGGGAGAAAGCAAAGCAGGAAAACCCCTGAGATTGGATAAAAAGTAAAATGATGGACACATACTTAGGTGGGTGCAGGAACAATGAACATAACAATGAAGGAATTTGTGGTATCTGTCCTGGTGCCCAGGCACATTAGGTTGTGCCCCCAAGGGGTCCAGAAAAAGGGAAGTTACAAGTTACCGATACGTTTCGACAGTATGTTATCATAGATGCAAAAAGACAATAGGCTCAGTTAAGGTAAAGGTTGACCTTGTCAGAGAAGATACCAGCCTAGGACATAACTACCCACCATCACTGTTTTTAGTTAAAGTTTAATTTCAGACCATCCTTTGTGGTTACTTCAGGTCTCTGAGTTTGCAAGACCATCATGCAGGCCTCCCCTGAGCTGTCAGGTCAGCATGTGGCCTCTTTTGTCCACAAAAGGCATAACTGGGTAGATGGATCCCCCAGATCCATCATTTCATTTCATCCTCACCATGACCTGTGGGATAAGGGTGGTTATGGCCAACTTAGATGTGAGAACACTGAGGTTAGTTTCTGGTAACAGGCAACAAAAGCAAACATAAACCAGTGGGACAACATCAAACTAAAAAGCTTCTGCACAGCAAAGGAACCATCAGCGAAGTGAAAAGGCACCCCCACCCCCACCCCCACCCCCAGAGGCAACGACCATTAAGTTTGTTGTTCTTTCCTCGGAGTATGTCTCCTCCTATGAGATGACACTTTCTCACTTCTTGCTCCTATGGAAAAGGAGAAGACAGGATCAGATCTCACAGGGGCTGCCCTTGCTGGGTGCAGGGCTCTAACCAGGCTTGGTCACCTATTAGCTGAGTGACCTCAGAAAAGTCACCAAATGTTTCAGTGTCATGGCTCTTCATCTATAAGACGGAGATCATGTCACCTACCACAGCGTTTCAAAGTGGAAGCGAGAACGTGCATGACAGTTCACTTTAAAGCGCTCAGTGATGTATGTGCAAAGGCCAGCGAGCGCCACTGCTCTCCGCCTCGGCGTCCTTCTCTCCGGGAGCCCAGGCGCAGCCACTATGGTCTCGGCCCCTCGCAGAGGCTGTGGGGAGGACAGACAGGACATGGTAGATGTTTCTACAGGATAAAAGGAAATGACTCCAATTTCGCCAAGAGCACTTAAAGTTAGATATTAGAAGAAACTTTGTTTTAAAATCCCAAAGGGACTTGTGAGGTTTCTTTCTTTGAAAATTTCTCAGAAAATTCGAATAACAACATATTAAGACACTAATATTCCCAGAAGCAAGGGGATAGGGATGGATGGAAAGAACTTTCCAGTCCTTTTCTCTCTGGAAATTAGAATTTAAGTAAGAGAGAAATTTAAGCCAAATTATCTTCTGTCCCAGGTCCGGCGCTGGGGTGGCCACATGGACCAATGGCCACTCACCAGCAATGAGATGGCCTCTCTGGTCCCTTCCTTCCTGAGTTTAGTCATTCTCTGGAGGGAGAGAGAAATTTAAGCCCAATGACCTTCTGTGCCAGGGTCCAGCTTCGGGTGAACCAGATGGGCTCTGGACTCATCCCCAGCACCATTAGGCCTGGCCTTTGCGACCAGCTTGTTAACACCAGGAGCACTTGCCAGGGACCTGCCCCGGACACCACCCTGGACTTGGCTCTGTTGTTTGGGGCACAGAAAAAAAGGGTACCACCCCCAAAAAGGTTGAAAAGGCTAGACTTTGAGAGAGATTTGAGGAAAGGGGTGGGGGAAAGTGACCTCTCATAGGAGGAGACATACAGTACTCAGGAGGCTGGCGTCTCCCTTCGTGGGCACCTGCAAGGACTAGAGTGCGAGGCGGGGAAGTGGGGGATGAAGGACAGACCCCCCGCTCCACTGTTTCTCATGCCCGAGATCTCCTCGTGGCTTGAGAGGGGGGTCGCCACCTCCCTTATGAAAACAAGTCCCCACGCAGGTCTCCAGGCTGGAGGGTCACCGTGCTTGGGTGCTTCTCTCTCTCAGACCATTGCCGCTGCCACCTCACTGGGCTACTCAGGAGCAAAGTCTCCCCTCCGCCTGGAGGGTGAAGGCTGGGAAGTGGAACATAAATACACACTCAGGGACGAGACAGGGGACGTAGACTGAACCAGCGGCCCAGTTCTCCGAGGCCTGTCAACTCCTTCCCCGAGTCCGGAACCCTGTCCTGGAGTCCCGAGAGACTAGCACAGCTCCTGGCTTGAGTCGCTTCATTCCTTCTCCTCGCCTGTCTGCATGTGGAACGTGGCAGCAGAAGCACCCACCTTCCAGAAATGAGGCCTCAGTCATCTTGACCCTGGGGGTCAGCACCGAGGGAAGAACCCCGCTGTGCTGCTTCCTTCCCGATCTTGTCCTGTCCGGTCGGAAGGCTGGAAAAGGCCTCTTCCCCAGGTGACAGGAGACAAGAAATAACCCCTTCTGAGGAGGCCGCACCCCACGCACCCAGACTCAGCAGAATAACATTACACCCCAAACTCTAGCATCTCTGCCGGCCACGAGGAGGCCCGCGGAAGTCCAGGTTCACCGTGAAGCCCCGCAGCTGACGTGTGTGGAAACGGCTTCGCTGGGACCAGGATGCTGGAGTGCAGCGTTGCCGAATCCACTCTGCCCTGGGAAACACTGCACGTAACGGCCCCTCGGGTCATTATTCTTACTTATGACACTCTCCAATAGCAATATCTTAATCAGCAGGCTAATGTGGGGCCCACGCCACGGGCCTGCCCTTTCGACAAGAGCAGTCACGGCAAGAACAAGCCCCATCCGTTCCAGGATCGGAGCCAGAGCCCAATCAGCCTGGGTCTCAGCCAAGAGGATGCTCTGGGACTCGGTGTAACCAGGTGGGCAAGAGTCGGGCTTCTGGGTCCTAAGACCCAATACCACACCCTTCACAGATTAGCTGTGCAATTCTCCACAGGTTGCTTCACTTCTCTGTGCCCCAATGTCCTCATATGCAACATGGGAATAATAGCATGTTCTTCATAGGGAATAAAGATTGATAAAGAGCTTAGCACAGTGTCTGCATGAAGTTCGTGCTCGATAAATGGCAGGTTCTGTAGGGGGAGGGAGCAGAGCCAGGCGACTCCGGGGACCAGGCCCTTGATGGGACATGACGGCCTAGCAAGGACATTGCTGCTGCTCTCTTCTCCCTATAACAGCCACTCTGTCTCTGATAAGAGAACTGGGAAAACTGAATCAAGCATCTTCTCATCCCGCTGGGTTCTCCATGGGTAGACAACCCCAAAGCCAAGATGTGTCATGTCCACGGAACTGGGTGGGGGAAGGCTGCACCTATCTGTCCTCCCTATGCCATCCCCAGAGCAAGGGAGGGTGCTTCTCTTAGGGACTCTGAGCAGGTGCCGAGCCTTGGGCCCAACCAGTGGGGCTTCATGGAGTCCTCTCCCCAAGGTGATGGGTAGGATAAAGATCATCTCCCGTTTAGCACCAGGATGATGCACCTTAACCCTCCCCCCACCCCCACACCCTTGCTCTTCCCTAGCAGGTGGGCCCCTAGTGCAGCCAGATGTTACTACGGATTGCAGAGTTTTGGGAAGTTTATAGGTTTTAAAAGGTCAGGTTCTTTGGTGGTAAAAGTTTTACAGACCAGTAAAAATTTACTGCGGAAGATGGGAGGCACCGCTGCCGTGGAAAAGGCTGGAGCCAGGAGTCTGGAGGCCTCCGCTCCGTCACGTCCACCCGTGGGAAAGGGGCACGTGGTGCGGGCTCTCTGGGCTCTGTGTGTGAACCTGGGAAATGGGAAGTGGGCAGATGGGTGGGGAGCTCTTGGCACATGTGTGAGTACAGCCCTCCTCCCCAGGGTTCTGGGAGCAGCTGGACACAAGGGGAGGCCCAGGCCTGCGGCTCCTGCAGGCTTGAGCTTTTCATTACGCCACTGGATCGCTGCCATCTGCATGTCTGCCTCCGCTCCCTGGGAGGAGCCGGCCGTCTGCAGCCAGAGCTCAGGAATCAAATTAGCCCTGCCTCTGCCTTTCCTCGATCCCCGCCGGCCCGGGGCAGTTCCTCACGGCCTGGAACTAATTCTTGTTTAAAAGGGGCAAAAGTGACTCCACAGTTTCATTGGAGGCAATTTACACCCCGCCACTGGCAACAACTCCAACTCCTCCCTGTCCGTTGTGCCATCAGATCCATTAATAGGAAATTTCTTCAGGGGAAACTTGATTGCTGCTCCATCCGAGAGGCACACAGGCGATACAGCTCCACGTGACGCAGGGCCTGCCTGGCTCGCTCTAACCCTGTTACCCAAGAAGCTAATCCTCTAATGCGCACACTGTGTGCAAGACATCCTCTTCCTTCCGGGAGCTCACTGCGGAAATGAGGGCCTGGTCCAGGGGACAGGGTGTCCAGGCTTTGCACTGCCCCCAGATTAGCACATGCCCGTGGCTGGCACTCCACTCTACAGCGTGGGGAGCCCTCCTTCCTGACTCCCATGGTGGGGAGGAGGGAGCCACATTCAGGCCACCCTGGATTGACAGCTCAGGCCCTTCTGCTGTTGTTGCCTCCCCCTTCCTTCTCTTCTCCCTTCTCTTCCTTTCTTCCTAGAACTTTCCTCTCTCTCTCCTTGCCTTTTTCACTTCTGTCTTCCTCTTCCTCCTCGCTTTCCAACCAATTTTCCTTCTCTTCTCATCTTCCTTTTATTTTTTACTTCACTCCCTTCTCCTCTTCAGATCCCCCATTTCCTGTAGTTTTACCTTCTGTTTCTTTTCATCACTTCCTGCCCCTTTCCCTGCTGCTGTGGCACTGTCCCTTTCAGAACAAGTTCGGTGCCAGATGCCTCTCGCTGCTCTCTGTCTCCGCGGCCTGGCTCTGTGGAAGGAATGGGCCAGGCCACATTGGAGGGAGATAGGGATGTGCCTCATGGACATGCTCAGGGAGCATTTGGGGGAGCCGTTAGTGTGTGCGGGGGCTGGGGCGGGGGGAGTGGTTGAGTGCCTGTTCTTCAATGAAACCCCAAGTGGGTTTGCTACTGCCGTAGGAAGGGACCCCCTCAATAAGTGGGATGGTGCTAGATGCAGATTTCACCATGCAAACCACCAGAGGAGAACGCCCTCTAGAAATTCGCAGCCGATTTCTAAGTGGCCACGGAGGTGAGTGAGCAGGAGGCCAGCGTTTATTCATGGCTCCAATGTTGGCACGAGGCTGCATTTGGGAACCCACAGAGCCCTTCTGAGTCTGAGCCTCTGCACGGCTTGAGCCTGCCAGGCGGCCTATGGCAGCCCGGTCTTCCTGTCCTGCCCGTCCTGCGGCCAAGCCTGGAGTCTGGGCACATTCTTTCAGGGGACAGGAGGGGGATGGCTCTAAATTCTCTAGAAGTTTGGGGCCCTCTATTTCCTACTTTTCTACCACTTCTCCCCATCTCCATTCCCCCAAAGGGAATTCTTGAAGCTGATTTTCCTTGTTTTTCTAGATTGTGCAGTGAGAGAGCACATGGCTCGAAAGAAGGGTAGCCCAGGCTCCTTGAGCTTGAGTGAGCATCCCAGGCCACTCCCTGGCTCATGGCCCTGTGAAGGGACCCCATCAATGGAGGGTATAATGCAACATGTAGATTTCACATGTGCGTGAATAAGAGGGAAGACCCAGGCAGAACCAGAAAGGACTTACTTCTGATCAAGGTGGGAGTTTTTTAACTTAACTAAAATTCAGAAAATTCTTTCTCCTTGCAGTGTTCTCAGCCTATTCTAACCCTTAAATTCAACTGGAACGGGATGAAATGTTCTGTGGTTGGAGCTTGCATGACTGCACTTTGGTGCAGGTGCATCTCACCTTGAAAACAGTCAAGATAGAAAAGTCTACATAGCCCGCCCGGCTGGTGTGGCTCCGTGGTTGAGCATCGACCTGTGAACCAGGAGGTCACGGTTCAATTCCGGTCAGGGCACATACCCGGGTTTCGGGCTCAATCTCCAGTAGGGGGCGTGATTCTCTCTCATCATTGATGTTTCTATCTCCCTCTCCCTTCCTCTCTCAGAAATCAATAAAAAACATATTTTAAAATAAATAAAAAATTTTTAAAAAGGAGAAGAAAAGTCTACATCTACACATCTATTCACATGGTAAGATGGGAGTGGGATGCCTCCAAATAAACCCATAGCCATTGTTTTGCCAGACAAGCTGGTGGCACCCAGTTGGGTGTCGGGGGGATAGATAAGTGCCCATTTAACTTACAAAAAAGAGAAAGGCACTTCTTTCAAGAAAACCACATTTCAGGGAAAAGTGTTGTGACCGCAGGTGAAATGACATTAAGCAAAAAATGGGGGGAGGATACAAATTTACATGCATGGTACACTTATTCACTGTGTACACATTCTAGAAGGACATTACAGAGAATATACACCTAAGTCTGAAGGGTGGCTGTCCCTGAGCTGTCAGTAAGCCTATGGATGATTTCCATTTTTCTTCATTTTTCCCACAGTGAGGATGTATTGCTATTGTATTTTAACTATGCATATCGACTTTGTATAATAAAAATATATAAAACAGTTATATGGCATAGAAAAAATTGCATAGTATAAATATATATGTATATTACATCTTGATTATTTAAATATGAATATTTAGATGAGGACAAAGGGCAGACATGTGGTGACTCCAGGTCCCCTTTCTGTCCGCAGAGCTGCCTAGCTAGGGGCCCTGTGTCACCTTGTAGAGCAAGAGAATGGCCCTCCTGCTCCTCCCACCTCACCACCCAGCCCAGCCCAATGCTAGGAAACATACTTGCCCTGGGACATACATGAAGGCAGCTGCCTGGAGCACCTCCCAGCAGACAGGGGCTCCCGCGGCTTCCGGACCCCAAGTCAGTCCTTGGGGAACTTAGCAGGGCACCTGGCAGAACAGAAGGACTGAGCTCCGCTGAATGACCCAGCTCGCCAGGCCCCCCTCTCAGTGGTTCCATCCTCCCCTCCCACCCTGAAACCTGATTCAAATGAAGGATTGATTGCAGGGACACTTGGCAGCTTCCCAGCCTGGTGGCTCGAGCGGTGTGGGCAGTGCGAGGCTCAGCCGCAGAAGTGCCGGGAGCAGCCTGGAGAGGCAGGCGCTGGGACAGGAGGCCAGCAGAGGGCAGACAGGCTGGCCCTCGGCGGGGCTCTCCCCGCACGCCTGCCACCCAGAGGCTCCCACCCTGTGGAAGCTCGCCATGCTGCCGTGGGCCCCACCAGCGCTGCTGGCCCTGCTTCTGCCTGTGCTCCTGACTCAGGGAGAAGGTAAGGCGGTGGGGGAATGGGAAACACGGAGGACGTGGCTGGCCGCCTCCCGAGGGGCGGTAGGGGATGCCCGATTCCTGCCAGGGTTGAGGGAAGGTGGGTTTTGGAGTGGGTAAGGCTGCAGGAAGTCAGGCTCTCACTCCGAACGTGCATGAGCGTTTTGAGGCACTGGGGCACAGCGGGGAGGTCGAGGCTGAGCCCGGTGAGAGCAGGGCTGCTGAGAGGGTGCAGCGCAGCCTGCTGCCTGGGACACATGTGGACGGGGCAGGAGCGAGGTCTCTGCTCTTTGCCCTAAACTCACCGAGAGAGCGAGCTGCAAGGCCCCTTTGTTCTCCGTGGGGATGCTGTGGTCCAGAGACAGGAATAAGGTGCTCAGGTCACAGCTCGTTGGCAGCAGCGCTGACTTTGTTGCATGGGCTCTTGAGGTCTCTGTTTCCTAAAGTTTGCTTCCGGGGCTAACCTCCAACAACACCCAACCCCGCTCTGCACTCCCACCTGCCTTTCCTGCCTCCCCAGTGGATGCAGGGTGTTTTCATCACAAAAGGATCGTGCCCTCTTGCTGCAGACAATACTCATTCATCTTAGACCGTTTTCTCCTCATCCAGAGCTGGGCTGAAGCTGGGGCCAGGGTACGTTCGGGTGGATGGGGGGGGCGGACACGATGCGTTTCCTCCCGAGAGCTGGCACTGGGGAAGCTCAGCAGGACAAGCGGGCCCGGTTGCAGGGGGTGACTGGTCCGGGCTGCCCGGGCTGGGGAGCCCTCTGCCTCCCAGAAACGGCCTTTGCTCTGACCCGTGGGGCCCAGGCTGGTGCTCTCCAAACTGGCCCGAATCCCAGACGACAGGATCTGGGCTGTTGCTGCTGTAGGGAGACACACAGGGCTCTGGGTTTGAATCAGTGCTATGTTAACGGATGTTATTCTCAAGGCAGCACTCCCTACCTGCTCTCCCATCTCTCCTCTCTCTGCTCATCTCTGCCCTGAGGGCAGCGGTGTGTGTACCAGGGACAGGTGGGGAGGGGCAGGAAGGAGAATCTGTAGGATCGATGTCTTGTACAGGTTGCACACACAGAGCCAGGCCTGCTGAGACCTGCGCTCACGCTGCCAGGCCCCTGAGGCTTTCAGCCTGCACCCTGGGCCTCCCTCTCCCACACTGTTTGTCACCTGCATGTTTCTTGGCACCTTTCAGGAAGTGCTTCTGCTGTCCCAGAAGGGCACCTGAGGCGCACATGACATCCCAGAGGATGGGGCTCGGGCCTAGGAGTGGGGATTGCTCCTCACCATTTGGTCCTTGCAGGCCTCCTGCTCTGGGAACAATTTGCTGCTGCTCGCTCCCTCCACACCTCACCCAACCCTCTTCCTAACCCTGACAAATTGCCCACATAGCCCCTGTGAGGACCCGGCAACCTCCCCCAGGAGTTGGTGCGCCCGGGGAAGGGGTGGCGGCCTTGGGGTGGGCTTTGCAGGAGGGAGAGGAGATGTCAGTTTTCATTGGATGCCCCCCTTCTCCCTTTGTCAGTTGCAGGCTGGGGGCCAGGAGATGAGGGGCTGTATGGACACTGACATCTGACCTTGACTGAGGCAAACCCTCACGCAGACCTCTGGGCTGAGGAACTGTGCACTGGGGGCCACGTTTTTGTACCCCTCTCATCTCCCGGGGCCGGCTCCCCTTCACTTCCCCGGAGCCCCTGGATCAGAGCCCTGCAGGCTGACCTCCTCGGAGCCCTCGGCCTCCTTCAGACCTCACCTGCCTTCCGTCACCTTCTCTTCCAGTCCGGCTCCCTCTCTCCCGTAAACGAGTGTGTAGGTTGCCCGTATGAGATGCACCTTTGAGTCTGGGGAGGAGCCTGCAGACACATGAACATTTCCGTGGTGGGGCACCTGGAAGTTTTGTGAGGTGGGACTGGTGAGGGCACTTCCCTTTTCATAGCTTCAAATCAGGACTTGATGTCCACTTGGAACTGTTCTCCTTCCCAGCCAGGCGCAGGGGGGGCCTCCTGGCCCAGAACACCTCCGGGCCCGCTCTGCGGCGGCTGTCGGACTACCTCCTGACCAACTACAAGAAGGGTGTGCGGCCCGTGCGGGACTGGAGGAGGCCAACCACCGTGTCCATCGACGTCATTGTCTATGCCATCCTCAACGTGGTGAGGGCTCAGCCCCAAGATGCCCCCAACTCAGAGGTGGGAGGCCCTGGGCACATGGTGGACATTCGGGTACCATCGTACCTGTGGCCAGAACCACGGCTCAGACAGGCTGCAGCACCCCCATGTGCAGAGCTGCCCAAACCAGGAAACTGGGGCCACCTTTGCAGCCATCCCTCCCACACTCCTGCAGCCAGCGGGCCACTCACCATGTCGTGGTACCATCTCCCTGTGCAAGCTGTGTGAGGGTTCAGATTGTCCTATTCATCTCTATGCCCTGTGTCACACAGGTCCCTGGCACATGGTGGGTGTTACTCAATGGTTGTTGAAGAGTTCATCACAAATCAATTAATTGATTCCTCCGTTAGTGACAGTAGTAGGTGGGGTCCACTGCCCAGCGCAGGAGGTTGGACACTGCAGAGATAAGCAGGAGGCGACTGCGGAGATGCCGAAATGGGGGCAATGTGCTGGGTTAGGGTGGGCGGGACTGACACCAGTCTCCGCTACAGTCCATGCGGCTGTTCGGGAAGGGAAATTGGGGATTGGATAGGAGGGAGGGAGAGCGATGAATTTTTCACTCTATGTGGCTTTGTACCTCTTGACTTCATTCTAGGATAGGAGAGATATAGATATAGATATAGATATAGATATAGATATAGATATAGATATAGATATAGATATAGATGTAGATATAGATGTAGATATATAGATATAGATATAGATATAGATGTAGATATAGATGTAGATATATAGATATAGATATAGATATAGATGTAGATATAGATGTAGATATATAGATATAGATATAGATATAGATGTAGATATAGATGTAGATATATAGATATAGATATAGATATAGATGTAGATATAGATGTAGATATATAGATATAGATATAGATATAGATGTAGATATAGATGTAGATATATAGATATAGATATAGATATAGATGTAGATATAGATGTAGATATATAGATATAGATATAGATATAGATGTAGATATAGATGTAGATATATAGATATAGATATAGATATAGATGTAGATATAGATGTAGATATATAGATATAGATATAGATATAGATGTAGATATAGATGTAGATATATAGATATAGATATAGATATAGATGTAGATATAGATGTAGATATATAGATATAGATATAGATATAGATGTAGAGATATAGATATAGATATAGATATAGATATAGATATAGATACAGATATACACAATATTGTTAAATATGCTTTGTATTATCTTCTATTATGTTATGTATATCATATTTGTAAAATATAGATAACATAATAGACATATATAATATACATGACATAATAGAAGATAATAGAGGGCATGTATACTTACATGCACATATAGTTTAAGAGTAAATCACTGCATTTCTTTCTAGATGTATCCTAGTAAAAGACCAACTTTTCCTGCTGCCCCTTCTCCTTGCCCCTTGGCTTCACCCCCACTTCCCAAGGAAATAGGGACACAGAGCAGCAGCTCCTTCTGGGGTTTGTGTGTGCAGAGTGGACCCACACCCCACAGGGCCACCTGTGCCAGCTCCCTTTCCTTTCCCAGGACGAGAAGAACCAGGTCCTGACCACCTACATCTGGTACCGGCAGGTGAGCAGCCCAGCCCTTCGCCCGCTGCCTCATTTCCTGGCCTGGGACTTACCCTCCCGGGGAGGGACTCGCCACCTGGAGCGTCAGGGACCTGAGATGCAGAAGCCTAGACTCCCCTCGCTCGGGGCTGGGGATGGAGGGGGACGGAAAGCTCGGTGGGGGAAGTCCTCTGGACCTGCTCTGGGTCCTGAAGTTCTCCAGCAAGTGTGTGTCCCACCTCTCGGTCGAACACCTCCAGTGACTGGGAGCTCGGGGGCAGCCTTCACTCTCACACAGCTCGAATGGCTCGCAAGTCTTCTTCCTATTAAGCCAAATTGAACAACAACCAAACTGGGTGATTAAAAGTCTTCACCCCGTGGCTATTGCCCATCTCTTCCAGCTTCCAGCGGGCAATGGTCAGGCGCTGGCGTGTGGAGTCTCTGAGGCCCCAGCAGCAGTTCTGGTTCGGAGCTGGTGGGGGAGGGCAGGCAAACAGGGGAGGCTGCTATCCACCGTGTGTCCTAAGCTGGTAGCCCCGGGGCCCCAGGTACCTGGAGAAGGTGTCAGAATAGAAGGGAAGCCAACAACATGGCTGAAGAGAAGGGGGCAGGGACATGAGGACAGATGTTGAGGTCAAGGCTGAGAGACTGTGGGGACACGCCTGGCAACGTGAGTCTCTGTTAAATCTCTCCCCCTCTTCGTGAGCACCCCACCACAGCCAGCTCGTGGGACAGGAAGTGGGGTAGAGGAAGAAGCCAAATGCTGGTTCCTGCGGTACTGCCCCCTTTCTGCCTCCGCGAGATCCCCAAGTGCAGAACACACACTGCCTCAGGGAAGGGACCCGGTGGGCTTCCTGGAGCTCTCTCCTGGGACACCATGGCCAGCTCCCACCTCTGCACCTCTAGGGTCACTCGTCTGCCCCAGCAGTGAGGGCATGCCAGTCTACTATGTGCTAAGGGACTGGAATTAGACACAAACTAGAATCAGTCCCTGCCCACAATGAGCTCACAGGCTGGTGCAGACCACACACACGTGAGCAGACAATTCCATGCAACAAACACAGCGGGCAAGATGTCAGCCATGAAAGCACAGAGGAGGCACATGAAACCCACCAGGGGACGGGGTTCCCAGAGGTCCTTGGTTAAGTCTAGAAGGATGAGTAAGACTCACCTTGATCAAGAAGACAGATTGCCGTATGGGAGAAGGAGCAGGGTTCAGAGAGATGCGGAGGTTCCAACAATGATCATTCCAGGTGGAGGAAGAAGCCAAATGCTGGTTCCTGCGGTACTGCCCCCTTTCTGCCTCCGCGAGATCCCCAAGTGCAGAACACACGCTGCCTCAGGGAAGGGACCCGGTGGGCTTCCTGGAGCTCTCTCCTGGGATACCATGGCCAGCTCCCACCTCTGCACCTCTAGGGTCACTCGTCTGCCCCAGCAGTGAGGGCATGCCAGTCTACTATGTGCTAAGGGACTGGAATTAGACACAAACTAGAATCAGTCCCTGCCCACAATGAGCTCACAGGTTGGTGCAGACCACACACACGTGAGCAGATAATTCCATGCAACCAACACAGCAGGCAAGATGTCAGCCATGGAAGCACAGAGGAGGCACATGAAACCCACCAGGGGATGGGGTTCCCAGAGGTCCTTGGAGCATGGAATAGGCAGGTGCCTTGGTTAAGTCTTGAAGGATGAGTAAGACTCACCTTGATCAAGAAGACAGATTGCCGTATGGGAGAAGGAGCAGGGTTCAGAGAGATTCGGAGGTTCCAACAATGATCATTCCAGGTGTAGATTCCACAGAGAGGCATGGCCAACACAAACAAACCAACAACAACAACAAAACCTGAGACTAGGAAGATAGATGGAGGCAGATTACGTAGGCTTTTGTTGACCTCGAGGTTTAACTTTATCTCATTGCCAATGAGACGCCGCTGAAGAATTTTAAGCGGGCGAGTGACATCACAGAATTTACATTTCATGTTTCTGTAAAATTGGGATTATCCATACTATTCTGTTTTACAACCTTTTCAATGTATGTTCTCTTTGTTTTTTTCCTCGTGATTTGAAAGGCACATTCTTACTTTCATCTAGTCATGCTTGTATTTAGTTTACATTATTTCATACAGTTTTCAGTGATAATACAGTCTATTAACCTCCCCCCACTCCCCGTCAAGACTTGCAGAGCTGTGGGTAAAATTAGCTTGGGCCCAAATTCCCTGCTTTTTCTTTTCTTTTTAAAAACTCCTCTATGCTTAATGTTGAAACCCTGTACTTCTTGATCCAACGGCCCCTCCTGAGGAAAGGAAGCCAGTGAGTGAATTCATATTGTTACAATAGTCGGATGAGGGACGGCTGCATTTATAAGGGACAATAACATTACTGGAAGGAATGAAGTCCTGGCCACTGTTCCTGGCCACAGGGGAGACTTGAAGCTGGGAGACACTCACATTTCTCAAGTCACACCTGTGCCTGACCAGCCACAGATTGCACCCTTGGTCTGAAGTGGGTCCCCCTAGCCTTTATTCTCAGCAGCCAGTCTCTCTGGCCTTGGCCAACATTCCTTCTCCCCACCCTCAGGTACCTTCTGGCTGGGGAGATGGGTGGGAGGAGGAAGTGGAGGGGCTGGTCACCCTCTGCCAGGACCCACTGCATTGCCCGAACAGGGGAGACTTGAAGCTGGGAGACACTCACATTTCTCAAGTCACACCTGTGCCTGACCAGCCACAGATTGCACCCTCGGTCTGAAGTGGGTCCCACTAGCCTTTATTCTCAGCAGCCAGTCTCTCTGGCCAACATTCCTTCTCCTCACCCTCAGGTACCTTCTGGCTGGGGAGACGGGTGGGAGGAGGAAGTGGAGGGGCCGGTCACCCTCTGCCAGGACCCACTGCATTGCCCGGCTCCAGGGGCGCCACCCACACTGGTTTTCATGAGAGGCAGTGACCAGGAGCCTCGTGCCCTGCATCGCTCAGGCTGGAGGGACGCGGGGAAATTCCAGTTTCTGGCTGAATCTGCAGTTTAATCGGTGAAACAGCGATAGTCTTGAGTTCTCAACTCTCAGCCTGATTCCACAGAAACCTGCAGGCTCAGGGCCCCCGGCCCAGGCCTCTGCATGCCACAGTGGTCACTTTCTGCCCTGTACCCTTCGTCTCCATGGCGTTTCTAGTTCCTTTTCCTGCAGAGGTGATTCCTCTCACTTCACAGGGCAACGAGCAACGGGAAGCCAAGAGAAGCCCGAGTCAGGATGGAACCCACCAAACCTGCCCATTGCCACCGGGCGGGCATCCTGGGAACTGAGCTCTGCCCAGCCAGTGGGTGGCAGTGTAGGGACAGCTGGGCATGCTCCTTAGGCATCGCTCCGGCTGGAGGGACGCAGGGAAATTCCAGTTTCTGGCTGAATCTGCAGTTTAATCTGTGAAACAGCGATAGTCTTGAGTTCTCAACTCTCAGCCTGATTCCACAGAAACCTGCAGGCTCAGGGCCACGGGCCCAGGCCTCTGCATGCCACAGCGGTCACTTTCTGCCCTGTCCCCCTTCGTCTCCATGGCATTTCTAGTTCCTTTTCCTGCAGAGATGCTTCCTTTCACTTCACAGGGCTCCCAGCGACGGGAATCCAAGAGAAGCCCAAGTCAGGATGGAACCCACCAAACCTGCCCATTGCCACCGGGCGGGCGTCCTGGGAACTGAGCTCTGCCCAGCCAGTGGGTGGCAGTGTAGGGACAGCTGGGCATGCTCCTTAGGGGGTAGATGGTTTTCCATTGAGAGAGTGAGACAGGGAGATAAGCAGGGTTTAGGGGAAAGAAATGAAGGTCAGCTTTGGGTGTGCTGAGTTTAAGGTGCCCCTGGGACACAGATAAAAAGACTATCACAGAACATACAGAGGTAACAGGGCTGGACCTGGGTTGAAATAGACATTTGGGGATCCTCAGCACGAAGGTGGTAGCTGAAATTGGAAATTAGATGATATCACCCAGGGCCCCAATGCAGAGAGAGAGAAGAAAGCTGAGGATGGAATTTTGGAACTTATGTGCTCTGTAGCACAGTGCACCAACCTCTAACATCACACCAGTGGTGTTATCTTTCTTTCTTTCTTGTTAATCCTCACTGGAGGATATTCCTCCCCCTGGATTTTAGAAAGAGTAGAAGGGAGGGGGAAAGGAGAGAGAGAAGCACTGATGTGAGAGAGCCACATCAATTGGTTGCCTCCCCAATGCACCCCAGCTAAGGCGGGGAACCTGCAACCCAGGTACATGCCCTTGACTGGAATCGACGCTCTAATCCCCGAGCCATGCCGGCCAGGGCACCACTTCTATTTTTAATGCCACTGAGCCTATTTCCTTATCCTCCAAGTGGGATTAACCTGGTTGCTCGGTGCCTCCCTGTCATCATGCCAACTGACTGAGACAGTGCAGACACTCAGTAGGGCCCATTCTTTCCCAGGATCACTCACAGGAGTGACACGCGATGCCTCTCAAAGCCCTCACTTCTCCTCTCCACTGATGCACTCTCCCCTAATCCAAGCCAAACTGATCTTGTGCCCAGGTTTCTGCAGTAGCCTCCTCGCAGGTCCCCCTCCTTTATTCTTGTCCCCCTCCAA
>NW_005353538.1:5692471-5732828 GCF_000412655.1 Myotis brandtii | reverse complement strand
GGTTAGCCAGTTCCTCTACTCACCTTCGAATCACAGCTCAGGGTCAGCTTCTCGGGGAAACCCCTCTCAGTCTCCAGACTAGGCATCCCCAACGCCCAATGTACAGCCTCCTGTTCGTCTTCCCACGTCTATTGTGCTTGTAAGCACTTGTTCAATGTGTACTTCTCTACCCGATACACACGAAGAGAGGGCGGAACACGATTTCTGCCCCACCACTGGGTGCACAGCACGGTGCCTGGCACAGAGAAAGGTGCTGACAAACACATCGAGGGGGTGCACGCTAGGTGCTCACTGAGGTCTAGGGACGTGAGCATCACTTTACTGCAAAACGGCATCCTCCACTACATTCTAATTTTGACCAAAACCCAGAATTACAAATGATCTTTGACCTCTACCTGCATTCCCAAACTCTTCACCAACTCCCCACACCAGGACTTAACAGCTTTCAGCAGTATAAACTTCATATGATATGCTCTTCCAGGTCCTTCTCTACCCTTTGCCTGGATACACATACCTATCTATGGAAAGTGCATGGGAATTATTCTATATACATCATTTATGCTACTGCTACTTGCTTCGTTTTACTCAACCACAGATCTGGGACATTTTTCCAAGTTAGTGCTCATGTAGAGCTCCCTCATAAATTCGGACCACCGTAGACCAGCCATGGGCAAACTACGGCCCGCGGGCCGGATCCAGCCCATTTGAAATGAATCTTTGACCTCTACCTGCATTCCCAAACTCTTCACCAACTCCCCACACCAGGACTTAACAGCTTTCAGCAGTATAAACTTCATATGATATGCTCTTCCAGGTCCTTCTCTACCCTTTACCTGGATACACATACATATCTATGGAAAGTGCATGGGAATTATTCTATATACATCATTTATGCTACTGCTACTTGCTTCGTTTTACTCAACAACAGATCTGGGACATTTTTCCAAGTTAGTGCGCATGTAGAGCTCCTTCATCAATTCGGACCGCCGTAGACCAGCCGTGGGCAAACTACTGCCCGAGGGCCGGATCGGGCCCGTTTGAAATGAATAAAACTAAAAAAAAAAAAAAAGACCGTACCCTTTTATGTAATGATGTTTACTTTGAATTTATATTAGTCCACACAAACACTCCATCCATGCTTTTGTTCCGGCCCTCCGGTCCAGTTTAAGAACCCATTGTGGCCCCCGAGTCAAAAAGTTTGCCCACCCTTGGCCGTAGACTATCCCGTGGTCTGTCTGGGTGCATCAGAGTTTGTTCCGCATTCTCCTGATCCACGGGCACGTCAGCCATTCCTGCTGTTTGACTGCAGTGGGCGCTCCTGTCCTCTGGTGCCATGCACATCTGTCTCTGTAATAGAGGCAGAGGCGCTAAACTATTCTGTAAGCGGGGGTTCTGCTTGCTTCCAGTTCAGGTGGCTTTCTGCAGGCCGAGGTGAAGAGTACTGACTTGTTTATTTCCTAAGTAGGTAATTATAACAAGGAAACCTAGAAAGGTGTGTATGTGTGTGTGTGTTGGGGGGGGGGGTGCTCTCTAATAAATGGCTTGTTGGTTCTTTGCACTTTGCTGTGTGTTTCACTTCATCCTTCCTTTCCCTCGCTCCAGGCCCGCTGTACGGATAGGTACAGTGTGCAGTGACCTCACTGTGTAACTGAGGAAACTGAGGCTGGAGATGAAGAGCTGAAGCGAGCTAAGCCATGTGGGTGCGCCACCCGGCACCCCACTGTCGCGGGCTCTGGCATGCCGCTGGCGTGGGCTCCAGCGCTGGCTTGCTTTCCTCTCTCCCAGTCCAGGACATCAACATCTCCCTTTGGCGCCCGCCAGAAAAGGTGAAGTTCGACAAGAGCGTCTTCATGAACCAGGGCGAGTGGGAGCTTCTGGGGGTGCTGACCCAGTTTCGGGAGTTCAGCATGGAAAGCAGCAGCTGTTATGCAGAAATGAAGTTCTACGTGAGTGGGACAGGGAGCGGGTGAGATTAAAATAATGAATAGAGCCACTAGACCGGCACACCCAGGCAGACTTGAGGAGACATGGGGGAGAACCACCGTGGCCCCGGCCCAACCGCAGGGTCACACTCATCTCCTGGAACTTCCACGAGGTAGATGGGGCAACAGCTGAATTGTCCCTCACTTATCCTAACAGCCACAAGCCTGGATCCAGAGGCAAAATGTGGGGTCTGTCCGTGTCCTTTTCTGAGAAATGCAGGTTGAAACCTCTACCAAGCAAGGGGGCTGGGATGGGGGGCAGTTCCTGGGCACAGGACCTGTCTGCCCCAGGCCTCCCCCAGAGCTCTTCTCCTGGTCCCAGGTGGTCATCCGCCGGCGGCCCCTATTCTATGCGGTCAGCCTGCTGCTGCCCAGTATCTTCCTCATGGTCATGGACATTGTGGGCTTTTACCTGCCCCCAGAGAGTGGTGAGAGGGTCTCCTTCAAGATCACACTCCTTCTGGGCTACTCTGTCTTCCTGATCATTGTGTCCGACACGCTGCCAGCCACCGCCATCGGCACTCCCCTCATTGGTAAGGCCTGCTTCTGGGGAAGAGCTCGCTGTGGCCAAGGAAGCCAGGCGTGGGCCCTCCCACCTTCTATGTGTCTCCCTCCTCCCTCTCCCCGGGGTGCACAGGTGTCTACTTTGTCGTGTGCATGGCTCTGCTGGTCATCAGCTTGGCTGAGACGATCCTCATCGTGCGGCTGGTGCACAAGCAAGACCTGCAGCAGCCGGTGCCTGCCTGGCTGCGGCGCCTGGTTCTCGAGCGAATCGCCCTGCTGCTTTGCCTGGGGGAGCAGCCAACCTCCCATCGGTGCCCAGCTGCCTCCCAAACCAGCAAGACTGATGACTGCTCAGGTGAGGGGGAAGGGGGAGTCCCTCTGCAGGGGCCCTTCCGGTCTGGAGGCAGGGGCATGGGGGAGGCGGGGTGTCTCTGGAGGACGTGCCCGGGAGCTCAGCCGGGCCTGGGAGGTGGGTGCTGTCCTGCATGTGGCACCCCACGCACCACCTCACTGGGGGTGGGGCAGCCTGAGCGCCCATCTCTCTGCACCTGCACATGCTCATCAGCCTGGGTGGACAGAGACGGGGCAGAATGCAGGGAGCAGGGGGACCCGCTGAGGAGTTGCCACAGCCATTTGCTGGTGGTCGTGCTGGTGGCGTGTTGGTCTGTCTCTTGCGCACTTTGGGCCAGGCATGTGCGAAGCATTTCCTGTGGGATCACAGGTGATCCTGATGGTGACCCAATTGGATTTTCATCCTCATTTTTCAGTGAAGCTGTCCGGACCCGGGCTTTTGTTTGCTGGGAGTTTTTTGATTACTGCTTCTATTTCATCAGTTGTTATTGGCATACTCCGGTTTTCTGATTCATCCTGATTCCATTTTGGGAGATTGTGTGTTTTTTTAGGAATTTGTCCATTTCATCCACATTGTCCTCATTCTCATTTTTCAAATGAGAAAACAGAGGTACAGTGAGGCCAAATCGCTTGCCCTAAGGCACAGAGCCAGGAACTGGTCAAGTGTGATTTGAAATCAGGCCCATCTGATAAGCTGGTGTTTTAACCACTCCACCCACTGCACTCCTCTTTGTCCTCCCTTCCGGCCAGAGCCACGCCTTCTACAGATGTTT
The DNA here is from genome assembly GCF_000412655.1 of Myotis brandtii. Classification (NCBI taxonomy): domain Eukaryota; kingdom Metazoa; phylum Chordata; class Mammalia; order Chiroptera; family Vespertilionidae; genus Myotis; species Myotis brandtii. The sequence goes on along the minus strand of NW_005353538.1, from coordinate 5,729,218 downwards.
CGTTAACCTACCACCATCTCCTCATGAATTCATGAGCTCGAGCAGCAATTTTCAACCTTTTCCCCTCATGGCACATGTAAACTAATCACTAAGATTCTGCAGCATAGCAAAAAAAAAAAATGTATTTTCTGCCGATCTAAAAAAAAATAGGTATACTTTTGATTCATGCATACTGAACAGCTATTGTGTTGGCTATTGTTGTTTTTTTATTATTATTATTTTGACAATCTAAGGGAAAAGAGGTCAGTGCCCTTGACTAAATAGCCAGATATCGCATGATTTAAAAATTGTTGTGGCACAGTTGAAAATCTCTGAGCTAGAGCACCCGCCTAATGCCTGATTTCACTGCTCACCTGGCGAAGGCCGCCACATCTGCAGGTGTGTTTTCTGGTGCAGAAGGCTCGGAGTCACGGAGAGGAGGGCATCGAGGCAATAAGACACAGTGGAGAGGGCAGTGGATTCAGAACCCAGATATCTAGGCCTCGGTGGCCTCGCTATTAAATGACGCTCCAGCTGTGTGACCACAGGCTAGTCACTTACCCTCTCTGAGCGTTAGCACCTTCATACAAAGAGTGTGGATAACAATTCGTCCTCCTCTGCTCTTCCACGGGCTGTTGTGAAGAGCAAATGAAATGGTGACTATCAAAGCTGGGCAAAGACCATGAGTTAAAAAGCAAGTGCATGGGAAGGATAAACACCAAAGTTGATGTTGGTGACTTGGGGAGGGGACGGAGGATGTGACGAAGAAGAGGTGTACAGGAATCTCCCACTGTATTGGCTTTCTTAATTTGCTTAAGTTGGATGGCGGGTACCCAAATAGGTAAGTTACTCCCGATGCTCTTTATGTCTGAGATTGCCCATGCTAAAAGCTTCTGCAGGCCAAAGAAATGTAAGGGACGGTGTTCAGGCCATCTGGCTAGACCCCCTCCCTTGCCAATGCTCTGCCCCTTCTTCCAGACATGGGGAACCACTGCGGCCATTTGGGAGGACCCAGGGACTTGGACAAGACCCCGAGGGGCAAAGACAGCCCGCCCCCACCGCCGCGGGAGGCCTCCCTGGCCATGCGCGGGCTGCTGCAGGAGCTGGCCTCCATCCGGCACTTCCTGGAGAAGCGGGAGGAGAGCCGAGAGGTGGCCCGGGACTGGCTGCGCGTGGGCTCCGTGCTGGACAGGCTGCTGTTCCGCATCTACCTGCTGGCGGTGCTAGCCTACAGTGTCACCCTGGTCACACTCTGGTCCATCTGGCAGTATTCCTGAGGAGTCCAGCCGAGCGAGGGTGGGGGGACTTCAGGGTCCAGGGGGTGCCGGTCACATATACAGCTCCATCCCTGGTTCCAATGCCAATTTATCTCAGCAATCCCCAAGCAGGGCCTTCACTCTTCTCCCAAAATCTTGGCGTCCAAGATCCTTACATCCCCCCTGTCCCAACCTGCCATGATGGCTTTGAAACATGTTGTCTTATATCAGAAGAAATCCATGCATTTCCCAACTTCACTCTATATCTATGCAGTAAGCCTCAGTTTCCCCACTGGCACACCCCCCACCCCTAAATAAGGCACTTTGGAATTCTGCTCATCTCCCTCAGCCTTGTTTTTGAGATTGAAGGCCAGCCAACTCTCAAATATATGGGCTTGATAACTGCTTTAGGTTTATCCAACACTAACGTCTCCTTCTTCACCTCACCTGTGACCACTTCCCTGAACACTCACGTTTCATCAGATGGTGGGGGTGGGGGTAATAAAATGCGACAAATCCCTAACCTCTCTTCTTGACCATTTGTCAGGAGCCGCGTGAGGATGAAGAGGTTTAAAGTTACTGGTGAAAGTGAGGTTGGAGAGTATCTGTGGTTTCGGCTGTTTGGTGCTTCCTGCCCCTAAGGAATGGTGGCTGTTATGAAGAAGAAATAATAGGAGGTGGGATTTAAATGGGAATGTCAGGACCATGAACACAGCAATGGAGAGGTGGGAGGGGGAAGCTCAGTTCTTGGTCTCTGGCAAGATGCTGGACGGAAGCATAGTCCTCCCTGCGCGAGGACCCTGCCGTGCAAAGCAGAACATCAGCACCACGGCCAGCGCCAGCAGGCTTGGTTTTTCAGACTGAGAGCTCAGGTTTGACACTGTGTCTAGTTTTGCTTCTTTAATTGCCTTTGGGAACTCTCAGCAGCCAGCCACTGGCACATCCACCAGGACCACGAGGGAGGCAGGTGGAAGAGTGACCTTTGATCTTCTAGCTTCCTCTCCCAGACATTGGGGTTCAAGACGTGCTGAGCTGCACCCCAACTCTATCCCTCCTCCCACCTCACAGGCATTCAGAGGAGAGACTTGCCAGAGCCCACCGAGAGTGACCACCTCAGCGTCCTCCATGGATGCCTGAGGCTGGCTCTCCGCTCTTTCTCAGTCCAGCGCACCCCTCTCCCTGCCTTGGGCTGCTTGTCTCTCAGGGGAAGACGTGTGGACAGGGACTGAACACACCAGGCTAACGGGAAAGGGCCCCAAAGAAATACCTGGAATGAGCTGTTCTGGGCTGGACAATTAGAAGGGTCCAGTAAGAAAGACCTGAAGCTATGCCTTCCCTTGACCCCACACTCTGCAGTTCTAGTTAGTAGACCATCCTGGGCACAATCTTGGGGCCTCGTGTCTGGAAGAGCCTGAGACTGAGGAAGGGGGCTTGTCTGGTTTGGCTTCTCTCGGCTTCTCACCCCAGGTCCCCAGCGTGGAGCAAGAACTCACAGAGGGAGAACTGCATGGGATTTCATCCGATACTTCCATCCAGGCGTGCGGGCTTTGGGACTAGCTATGGATGTTATGTTTACCTTTGTTTTGTTGGTGGGTAGGTATCAGGGTCTCCCAGCAAAAAGCAGGAGATTGTGGGGCTGGAGAGTAGCCCCACTCACAGTAGTTGCTTCCTGATGAGTAGACGGCTCATCCTGACGCTCCCAGGATGGTCCCTGCAGCAGCACCTCAGAGCCTGGTCTTGGGAAAAAGCTGCTCACTGCACTTGGACGTGTCCTGCCCAAGTCCTGCTCACTCACTTGGACTTGTCCTGCTCACTCACTTGGACTTGTCCTGCTCACTCACTTGGACGTGTCCTGCTCACTCACTTGGACTTGTCCTGCTCACTCACTTGGACGTGTCCTGCTCACTCACTTGGACTTGTCCTGCTCACTCACTTGGACTTGCTGGGCCAGTCATGCTCCTGGCACTGTTGATGCCCCACTGGTCAGGTCAGTAATAGGGTGACTATTGACAAAGTGTCCAAACAGAGAGCTGGTGAGACACTAATCAACCTATTGATTCCTCATCTCTCCCTCCCCATCCTTCACCCACAATCGTTGGAGCAGCAGAACCCAGCACTGTGGCAGCCAATTAACCACCTTAAGAATGAGCTGCCACGTGTAACATCTTCGGCTCCACTGGCCACAGCCAATCAGCTCATCGGTCCACATCCAGGCTGTGCTGCCCAGGGATGGGAAACTGAGGCCAGGGCCAGGGAGTCCCAGTGCACTAACTCTTGTCATCAGTACTGACCTTGGACTTCTCCCAAGGAAACCTTTACCCTGCCCGGGACATGAGAAGGCCTAGGGCAGCGGTTCTCAACCTGTGGGTCGCGACCCCTTTGGGGTCGAACGACCCTTTCACAGGGGTCACCTAAGACCATCGGAAAACACATAATTACATATTGTTTTTGTGATTAATCACTATGCTTTAATTATGTTCAATTTGTAACAATGAAATTGGGGGTCACCACAACATGAGGAACTGTATTAAAGGGTCGCGGCATTAGGAAGGTTGAGAACCACTGGCCTAGAACGGCTCTCCCAACTGTTATATTTCCCGGAATCTGCTTCCTTCCTCCTCCTGAGAAGCTTGTTGGTTCTCTATCTCATCTCTACTCCTTTCTATTCACATACGATGACTCCCCGTTCTCAGCTGCCTTCCCCATTTACCTGTCAGTTCTACTCAAAAGCTCCCATTAAAGGTCTTGGAAGTGCCCAGCCCTCTGTAGTGCTCCAAGCAGTGGAGCCAGTGGCCCATATCCCAGGAGGCCACCTCTCCCACTGGAAGGTGGCAGCCTCGCTCAGCGACCCAGGGCCCCTCGCAGGAGTGGTCCGGGGAAGTGACTGAGCTCAGAGTTAGGAGATGTGCTTAAGGGCGATTTCCCTGAGAGAATAGGAAGACAAGCTGCCTGGGGAGGGGGGGCATAGAAGGGGGGGCGAGCATGAGGAGAGGAGTTTCAGCAATCCCCAGCCAGCTTCTCCTCCCTCCCCCATCGCCCTCCAGCCTCCAAATCAATACATTTGGAATCTAATCTAATAACAGAGATTTAACGAGGGGATGATGCGTGTGCAGCGCCAGGCGCTTTGTCGCTTCTTTCAAGCGGCAGCTGGGGCCCATTATCGGGACAATGCCCCCACGCTAATCGCTCCCCTCTCCTCCCGAGGGTGGGGGAGGGGCGGTGGGCAAGAGAGGGCAGCTCCCCTCCTGATTGGAGGGGAGTGCAGGGGTGAAAGGGGGAAGAAGTGGAGAGGGGTCTGGACGCCCCCACACGGTTGTCTTGACCTGACACCCACTCACTGGCCTCCTCCCCCACCCGCACTGCCCACCCGGCAGTCGGACAGGGAGCCAGCAGTGCACGCAGCAGCAGATAATTGCCCATCAGCTGCAGCCCAGTGGCTGGGAGTTGGGTAGGTTTTGTTGCTTTTTTTCTTTCCTCTAACTTGGTCCTCTATAATTTAAGCTCTCCCATTAAGGCCTGTGATTGGCCAGTCCTGACTGCGTGGTTAGAGAATTAAACCCTGGTTTTAGAGACCATGAATACCCTCTCTGAAATAGAAGCCTTCTTCCACATCCTCTATCTCTTCATTCTAGGACCTGACCAAAAACAAAAACAAAAAACCTTTTTTTCCCCCCTGAGATGGTCTAAATTACCATCCCAGCGGCCAGAGTGAGGGAAAGAGACAGAACCGTGGCCTGTCCGTAGCCGTGGGCCAGGTCTGACCAAAGGCTGCTCGCACTCCTCAGTGTACGCAGGAATGTCAGATTAATTTCCAGGCGGCTGTGTCCACGATTATTCAGAGAGAACCGCCAGGCACCTCTGAACCCCAGGAGCCTCTGCTTCTGATTTACACGTGAACTGTCCAGCCTTGCCTACAGCCTGTCCGAGAGGGCACGCCTCTGCCCGGGCTCCTCGCCTGAACTGCCTGCCTCCGCCTCTGCAGCCCCTTCGTCCGCAGCAACGTCAGTCCTTCCAGAAAGGCTACATCTCGCCCTCCACTTGATGTACAAACACACAAAACTCCAGGCAACGCACCGTTGTCTTTCCCACCTGGCCAAGCTGCTGTGACACGGACTCCGTGCCCGGGGCCCAGCAGCAGCAGACTCTCCTCCTGCCCTGGCTGGTGTGGCTCAGTGGATAGAGCGTCGGCCTGCAGACTGAAGGGTCCCGGGTTCAATTCCAGTCAAGGGCACATGCCCGGGTAGCGGGCTCGATTCCCAGTGGAGGGCGTACAGGAGGCAGCCAATCAATAATTCTCTCTCATTGATGTTTCTCTCTCCCTTCCTCTCTGAAATCAATAAAAATATATATTTTTTAAAAAGTCTCATCCTCCTCCTCCTAATCCTCCTCCTCCTCTGCTTCCTCCTCCTCCTTCTTTTGCCAGCAATGGCCTAATAAACCCTTTCTTTTAAAAGGACATTCAGCCATGAAAGTTCAATTTTTTTGTTTAACAGACATTATAAATGGACTTGGCCTGCAGGAGGAGGTGTGAAGGTTAACGGCTGTAGGAAGAACCTCCTGATACTCACATTCCCGACAGGAATTAGGTTGGGACTCCGAAAGGAAAGGAGTGGAATCTCACTTCCCAGAGCCTTTAAGAGAGAAACCTTTCTTTAGGTTGGGAAGGGGCAGACCCGGTTGGGGAGAAGATTTGCCTCAATCCCACTACTACACTGGGCTTGGGAGGCGAGGCTTCCGGAGCTGGGACCGCTGAAGTTGGGCCGCTCTCATTCCTTTCTGCAGCACGTTTATTGGGAACAATAGAAGAGTGAGCTATCCAAACTCTGGGTTTTCTCCCATCACATGCTGGCTGTGAAACCTCGTACGAGCACTGAGTCTTCTGTGCCTCAATCTTCTCACCTGTCAAACGGCTATCACATCAGCACCTGCCTCCTGGGTGATGCGGGCATCACGCTCCCAAATGGGGCCGAAGCCCAGGGAATCGTGAGGCTGGAGTAGAGCGATGTCTAGTGGCATGCCCGCCCCTCCTCCCTCTGCTCTCAGCACACTGTGAGAGGGTGAGAACTTGTCCCAGGGGAGCGTGGAGGAGCGGCCTTTGTCCTTCCTGTCCCCGTTTCAGGTATGGGAGGGCAACGTGAACTGGTCACCACCACAGGCCAGTGAGGCCTAAGGTTCCTGTCCCCACCAGGCTGGATTCAGACCTCTGCATCCCATTCCTCCCTGTCACTTTTTCTCCCATTCCTCTCTCCCCCACCTCGACTCTGCACATTTCCAGCTCCTTTCCAAGGAGTTCTTCCCTAAAACCACAGCTTTGAGTTCCTGCTCTAGAAACATGTATAGATACTGGCAAAACCTGGGTGGCCTAGTCTTATGGTGGCTGGGTCTCTCCTGCTCAGTTCCTCCTGTCTCCTGGCCGGCAAAGAGCTAAACTATTGGTATATCTATCTTTGGCCAAGGGCAGTCACAACCCTGTCCTTCTAATTCTGTCCACAAGGTGGCAGCAAAGTCCAGAGGTTCTATGGATGAGACCCTATGAAATATTTGATTGCCCCCTTGCCCTCCATAGGTCCCCTTGTCTCTCCACAGGGCTCTGAAGCCCCCTTCCTTCTAGGGCAGCCTTTTCCTTTGGGCAGCACTAAGGAGCCTGTTCCAGAATGCTTGGTGCCCCTCCCCCATCACAGAGCTGTGCCCACACTGATCCCTGAGCAACTGCCCCTCTGGCTTTTGTGCTCAGTCATGGGCCCCACCCCCCAGCACACATTTAGTTGCTTTTCCACCTTCTGCTCATGCGAGGAAGATATTGGTGCCTTAGGGTGAAGAGACTCTTTTACCCAAAACCCGTACATACACGGGCCCATGGAGCTCATCCCACACTGGCCCTGAGATGGACATCAATGGTCCTTAGAAAAGAAGGGTGAGAGTAAGGTGCTGCCCAGACTAGGAGCTGGGAGGTGGGTAGGAGCAGTAGTTACATAGGGAGGGTGGTCGCTGGGAGGTACTCACCCAATGGCTCCAGGGTAAGGACTGAAGAGGTGAAGTTGCCTTCAATGTCATGGGGGTTAAATGACATGACATTTTTTACCCGTTCCAGGGCAATGCTCATAACTTTACTGATGCCACATGCTAGCTGTGCATCTTAGTTTTGGCTGCTGCTGTAACAAATTACCAACTTAAAACACAAGCTATTGTATTATATAGTTCTGGAGGTCAGAAATCCAAAATGGATTGGCAAGGCTATGTTCTTTCTGGAAGCTCCTTGCCTTTTCTAGATTCCAGAGGCTGCCTATATCTCCACTCCCCAATCTTTAAGGCCAGGAGTGTAACATCTTCAGATGTTTCTGCTTTCTCACACCTCCTCTGACCCTTCTGCTTCCCTCTTTCCCTTTGTGATAATAATGGGCCCACTCAGATCATCAGAATAATGTCCCATCTCAAGATCCTTAAATTAGTCACATTTATAAAGTCCCTTTTGCCTTGTAATGAAACACAGTCATAAGTTCCAGGATTTGGAAGTGGATAACTTTTGTGGGGGAGGGGATGGGGGGCACATCATTCTGTCTACTATTCTGGGATTTCGGGCAAGTTGCTTAACTTCTTTGTGCCTCAGTTTCCTCATCTATAAAATAGATACAATAACAGTTTCTACTTTTATTCAATGAGCATGGAAAAAGCACCAAACATTTGGGAATGTTTTGAAAAGCAACCCAAGTAAAGGGTCTAGCACAATAGTTGGCAAACTCATTAGTCAACAGAGCCAAATATCAACAGTACAACAATTGAAATTTCTTTTGAGAGCCAAATTTTTTAAACTTAAACTATACAGGTAGGTACATTGTTATTAACTTAATTAGGGTACTCCTAAGGTTTAGGAAGAGCCACACTCAAGGGGCCAAAGAGCCGCATGTGGCTCGCGAGCCGCAGTTTGCCAACCACGGGTCTAGCACAAAGTAAACACTTGATATATTTCAACTATGGTTCCTCAATCATTGTTGCCAATTCAAGGCCAACAGGAACCTCCAATTTGGGATGCAGTGAAGAAGGAAACTTTATTCAATGCAAAATAGCTCAATTATGACAGCACTGGCTGTGAGGCAGCGCTGGGGCAAGGTGGCCCAGGGCCAGGCCCTTCTCTGGCTGGACAGCTCTGCTGGGGCAGACATCTTTGGTGTTTCAGCACCAGCTTAGAATCCACACTCTTCCTTGGAAAGGAAAAATGCATTTAGAGCCCTAGAGGAGCTGACTTGTATAGACAGAAGTCCCTGCTCCTGGTCCCTGACTGGTCTGTCCTCATGCAAATGAAGACTCAAATTCCTCACAGTTTGATTGGTCCAAAAGGCATTGTCCTGATTGGTCAGAATAGAGCCACTCTGATTGGTCAGTGAAGAAGCTGATTGGCCTATAGCTGCACAGCTTTGATTAGATGGGGAAAGCCTCAGTCCTATTGGTTTAAATAGGATTTCAGGAACTGCTTTATAAGGCCTGGCTCTGATGGCAAAAACACAGTGCAGGCAGGCAAGTCAGTGCAAAGGCAGGCAGTTCAATGCTGGCTTCTCCCTGAAGTGCCGTTTGCCAGAGAGGCCTCTGTGTAGAAATGGCTGTGAGGCACTGTTTGTTTGTTTTCTATTTTTATTTATTTTTAAAAAATATATTTGTATTGATTTTAGAGAGAAGGGAAGAAGCAGATAGAGAAAGAAACATCAATGATGAGAGAGAATCATCGATGGGCTGCCTCCTGTATGCCCCACACCGGGGATCGAGTCCACAACTCGGCATGAGCCGTGACCTCCTGGTTCATAGGTCGACACTCAACCACTGAGACACACTGGCCAGGCTGTTTGTTTTTTGAATTAGAGCCCAGTTAGCCACTGGGAGCCCTCTTTCGTAGGTATCTTCTTCCTCAGGGTCCACAGGTTGCATCATTGCTCTTATGCATCAATATAGAGGCTTCCTGCCTAGGCCCTGCATGGCAAAACTGAGATGTGGTCCATCTCACAGCCATCTAATTAGTACTATATGAGACAATTGTTTCTATTAGGCAACATTCATTTGTGCAATAGCATCAGGGTGATGAATACTGAGCTGCTTTATAACCTTAAGAGACGGGGGGCGGGGTGGAGGGGGGCATATGAAAGCAGAGGCCTGGTGGCAATGAGTCCAGGACGCCAGCCTGGCAGGAGGTATAGCACCGGCTGGGGCAGCCTGTCTCTTTCCTCTCTCTGCCCCACACCAAGGGCTGCCCATTCTCCTCCGGGGAGATGCTTGGCAGTGCTCAGGGCTTCCTGAGGCAAGAGGGGTCACGCAGAAGGGGTGCAGCATCACTTCCCTCGGAGCCTTTAACAGAGACACCGCGCCTGCTCCTCTGACTCCCCGCCTTTGCCTGGGGAAGTGGTGCGGGAGGAGGATGGACAGGAAACCCTGGAGGCCCTTCCCAGCTCAAGGCCCAGGAAACCCTGCCTGGCCACTTAACTGTGACACTTAACCGTGGAGCAAGATGCCAGCTCTGGGCTCTGTCCTTTCTCTTTGCTGACAGAGTCACCCCCTGCCCTTCTCACCTAAGGACTCATTTTTCTGGTTCTCACTACTGAAACTCAAATCTGCCATCTGGGTTTGTCATCAACCTAAAATTCCCACCAAGGGGTTCATTCCTCAAAAGTCTTCTGGCTGGGGTGCTCCATTGGTTGGAGCGTCGTCCTGTACACCGAAGGGTTGCAGGCTCGACTCCAGGTCAGGGCACATACCAAGGTTGTGGGTTCAGTCCCTGAGTACGGCATGTTTCTCTCTACTCTTTCTTTCTTTCTTTCTTTCTTTCTTTCTCTCTCTCTCTCTCTCTCTCACACACACACACACACGCACACACACACGCACACACACACGCACACACACACGCACACACACACGCACACACACACGCACACACACACGCACACACACACGCACACACACACGCACACACACACGCACACACACACGCACACACACACACGCACACACACACACAGTCTATCTCTCTCTCTCTCTCACATACACATAGTCTCTCTCCCTTTCTCCCAAATCATTTTTAAGTTTTCTGAAGGTGAGTAGTGTTTCTCCTACTACCTTAGCTTCACCCACTACGTGCTCATTCAACACCCTCCCATATCTTTACTCACAACAGTCACTAATTCATTTACTTGTTGTCAGATGGTTTGTTTAACACCTGTCCTGGCTCCTGTTCTGTGAGTTCCCAGAGGCAGGCATGTCTCGTCCCATTCACCACTCAGTGCGGACATTAGGCCACGCCTTGCGTTTAGTGAGCAAATCAGTGCATGAACAAGGGGGATGCGACCTTCACCCCGCAGAGGGAAGCCCTTCCCCCAGGTTCTTTCTCGGCCCGCGGACACTGCCCGTGGGTGGGGGCGGGAGGAAGGCCCGAGAGACCTGGGCACTGAGGGCCTGGGGAGCCCGGGGGCATGAGGAGGGCTTCGGGGGCTGGGTGGCCCCTGGAGCCCCTGGTGCCCCTTCCTCAGTGAACCTTCTCTGAAATCCTTTGAGAGAACAAATATCTCCCCCCAGAACGTCCGCATGGTGCTGTAACTGTTTGGGGCTGAATCTGCCCATGTCGGGAGCTCCAGGCAGCTTCTTCCTCAGCTCTGTCTGCAGGGCCAGGGGCGCACCTGACCGGCCAGGCTCCTCACTTGTTGAATGAAGCGGGTGGTGGTGTAGCTTCTACCCGAGTCCCTTTTTTCTGGGATGACGCTATAATTTACCTTCCAGACCAGAGCATTTCTGTTCATCATCGCTCACAAACACCACGCTGTGCCCTGGGGCTGTCCCAGGCGAGCAGGGTGTATGGCCACCCTACCTTCTTAGGGTCTCCCTGGCCCCTCTCCTGGCCGAGTCCTACCCCAGCCGGTCAAGCCACCAGTGCCTCTGCCCCACAGATTCTAGAGTCAGGAGACCTCAGGCTGGGGCGGGGAGGTCTCAGCGCTGCCCTGTCCACTGTGGGGTCATGGTTTCCCCCTGGGCTTCATCTCGGAGGTCGGAAGAATTTCCTGTGGGCTCACAGGTCAAAGGCCACCTGTCTCAGCAGAGTTGTGTGAAGGGCCAGCTGGGCGTCTGCACTCCGGCCCCAGGAAGAGGGGTGAGCTACTCCTGGCACAGGAAGCAGCGCTGGGCAGGCCAGGGCAGGCCGGGGCAGGCAGGCCAGGCTCTGAGGCCACACCCACCGAGGGCACGGCTCTCAGGGCTCCCTCCCGTGGGAGATGGAGGAGGAGGGTGGCGTGGGGTGCAGTGGGGATGGTCGCTGCTGGCGGAAGGGACAGGCCCCACGGGGTTGAACGCTGGCTCACCTGGGCTGGACTGACAGCAATGCCAGGTAAGCCATCGCCTTTGAGCTGTGCTTTCCATCGGGAACCCCTTTCGTGGAGGAGACCCACAAACACCGGTGTGTCCCCCGCGGAGTAGAGAGGAGGTGCAATTGCGTTGCTAAGGGGACAGATGGATCTGGGTCTCCCCTAGCTTCCTGACCACCCCCTGGGGATCCCCGCAGTTTGGGAGAAGAGCAGAAGCCCCCTGGGGCCCGGTCATATCTAAGCAGTAGCCCCCATGAGGTGGGAAATGGGGGTGGGGTGAGAGGTCCAAGCCTGAACTGTGTTGTATGCTGGATTGGGGGCCCCACCCCCACCCGCTGCCTGCAGCCAGGCCCAGGTGGACAGGGCTGCTGTGTTGGGACGTGCAGGTCGTGCGCGGCACAACCCCAGGGGCACCACTTCCGTGGACCCCAATGTGCCACCCAGAAGCTCTGGTCACGAGCCTTCGAACGTTAGTCCCTGTACCTAGAAGGTCACTCTGGCAAGTTTCCATGCAACTACAAGACCCCGCTTAGGTTTCGTCTCCTCCGAGTTCTGAGGGCCTCCTTCTCTGGGCATCCACCACACCGTCACAGGCCTCTGCTCACAGCGTCCTGCACAGACACGCCACACCCGTGTCAGCTCTGTTCCCACTGCTCTCCTCGCTACCTTCCTCCTCCACCTCCCAGTGCCCGGAACAGCGTCACTGAAGGAACAGTGTTGACTCAGCGGTCAGCTGGGAGGACCTGCAAGACCGCTGTGCACTCTTCAGCCACAAAAAAGATGCCGGGGCCCAGGGAGGTAAAATCCCCAAACTGTGGGGATCCCCAGGGAGTGATCAGGAAGCTAGGGGAGCCCCAGATCCATCTCTCCTTTTAGCAACGCAATTGCACAGTCACTCGGGTCTTTGTGGCAGTGATGGGAATGCGCTGGAGGCTCGGGCAGCGATCGGCCCCTCGGAGCTGGGGCCAGGGTGGGCTAGGAGGAAGAGCAATGGTCCCTATTTTGAGAACACTTGGGAGCAGGGCCCAAACCCTCTTTCTGGTAGATCACCCCTCCTGTCCTCTTCTTCTCTCCTTTCATTTTCCAACCATGGGTATTTTAAAGGCTATTTGACTCTGCGATAATAAGAAACCAGCAATTAGAAGGCCATTTTACAATTGTGCAGAAGCCCTTTTTATCTACTTTGCTTTAAATGGTTATATCTTTCATCCCTCGTTTTCAGGAATATAAAACTTTACAGCGTTTGCTGCAAACCTTCATACTTTGCAGTTTATTGTTCCCTGTGCAGATATATCTTTCCCATAAATACGACTTTCGTCTGTACAGTACTGGGCCTGGGCCCCGGCGGCTCTCCACGATGTCGTCGGTGGGACTTGGCCTAGAACACAGGGGACACACGGAGCTACTGGGCTGGTTGGCCACCCTCGGACCCTGGTCCTCCAATCAGGCAGACCCAGCAGCTCTGCCACGAAGGAGGTCATTGGCGGGCAGAGGAAGGCGAAAGGAGGGATCCCGGAGGGGATGGTGCCCACTTGCCTTGCGCCTTATCTGAGGTTTGAGCCCCTGCAGACACTGGGAAGAGTGCCCTGGCTGCTCCCATCCTTGGGTAAGAAGTCCTCGCAGAACGTAGCTGGGACGCAGCAGCAATAAACTCAGCCAGAGCTCCGCGAGGCATGCCTGGAGCAGAACACAAGCAAGTTCATGGGCAGCCACTCCCCGGCCTTCCTGAGGCGCTAGCCCAAGGGCCTCTCTGAGCAGGGGCCCTGTCGAGAACAGCCGTGGGAATGAGGGTCACACAGGCACTTCTGTCCCCAGGTGAATTCTTAGAGCTGGTTTTCTGTTTCTTAAACCCAACTGTTTGGGTTAAATGCAAAAATGGATAGCACCGCATTTGGTGGCCAAGAGACTGCTCTGCCCTGGACCTCCAGCTGCACTGGGGGTGACTGATCAAGGGCTCCAGCTGCTGCTCTGAACTCCACGGCAGCGTTTGAGCTGAGGCCCCGCCCCCAGTGGGCTGCTCGTCGCCAGTGACTGAGTGTGGCAGGGACGCTAAGAGAGGCCCACTCCCGGGCGGCGGGGTTCCTCTGGTGCTGACTGGCTGGAGGCGTCCCCAACAGCCTTGCCAACCTTTCTTACACGCATGGCATCTACGAAGCTTCCGCCCAGCCCTCCCTCCCTCCCTCCTTCGCTGAAACCAGGCTTGTGGAGCAATCGGAGAGCTCCCCCAGCCTACGCTGGCTCCCTCTCCATCTTTCCCTAACAGGCATTTCCCCTAATAAAATCCTCGCACATTTAATCCCATATTGGCATCTGATTCTCAGAGGGCTAGGAATAGCACACTTCCAATTTACATAAGGAGAGAGTTGTATACATCAGAGTCTGGGGTGGAAACTCTGTGCCTACATGTTGTTTATGCAGATAGCTGCCAGACGGACACTAGACAGGTAGAATAGATGGGGATATGTCTACATGCAATGCTAGAAGCAAATTTATGCGCACCTCTGGGTATAGCATATGTAGGTGGGTATAAGCTGATAGCTATAAATATGCTTTTTTTTTAAATTACAGGATCATCAATGGGTTATTTTATTTTATTTATTTTTGCTTAATCCTCACCCAAGGATTTTTTCCCATTGATTTTTAGGGAGAGTGGAAGAGAGAGGGGAAGACAGAGAGAAACATTGATGTGAGAGATTGATTGCCTCCTGCACGAGCCCCGACCAGGGCCCGGGCCGGGGAGAAGCCTGCAACCAAAGTACATGCTCTTGACCGAATTGAACCTGGGAAACTTTGGTCCACAGGCCGACGCTCTATCCACTGAGCCAAGCCGGCTAGGGCTATAAATATACTTTTTAAAAAAGACTTCATTATTTTAGAACAGTTTTAGATTCATAGCAAAATTCAGTGGAAGGTACAGAGATTTCCCAGAGAGCCCCCCAACCCACCCCCACCCACACACACGGCCTCCCCATAGCAACATCTCCCACCAGACTGTGTATTTGTTACAATTAATGGACCTGCGTTGGCACATGATGATCACCCAGGGTTCATAGTTTGCATTAGGGTTCACTGTTCATGTTGCACATGCTGTGGGTTTGGACAAATATACAATGACAGGTATCCACCATCATAGTGTCCTACAGAGGAGTTCCACTGTCCTAAAAATCCTCTGTGCTCCACCTAACATATCCCACCAGAGTGGTACACTTGTTACAAATGATAAACCTATACTGACCATCATAATCACCCGAAGTCTATAGTTTACATTAGAGTTCGCTCCTGATGTTGTCTATTCTATGAGTTCAGACAAATGCATCTGACATGTCCATCATTATGTTATCATACAGAATATTTTTAGTACCCTAAAATCCTTTGTGCTCTGTCTATTCATTTCTTTCCAACCTCAGCCCATGGCAACCACTGATATTTTTACTGTCTCCATAGTTTTTCATTTCCCAGAATACCATATAGTGGGAATCATACAGGATAAATACACTTTTAAAATTGTACTCATCCAACACTGGGGAATCAATTGCTAGTTAGCTGATGATGATGTGTGTAGAAAGAGTAACGGGTGTGTAGTCATAATAACAATTATCTCACATACATACACATTTTTATTTATAGACATGATCTCACTTAATTCTCACAACAGATCTATGAGAGGTGCAATTCTATCTCTATCTCACAGATGTGAAATGGAGACCAAGAGGGGTATTCCACTAGCAAGAACATATGTGAAGCTAGACAATAAATGTGCATAGATAGACGGAAGTATGTGGGAATTGATGGGTAAGTAGACATATCTGAACACATGTGGGGACAGATGTGTGGATCAGCAAATAAATGAGAATGTGCCAACCTTTCCCCGTAGTCACAGTCTCTTGTCTGGAACTCAGGACTCAGACTATAGCTGTTTGAACTTGAGCTCAGAACACTGAGTTCTATCTCAGTAAGTTTATTTTACTGCTTAGCAGCAAATCAAAACCCATGACTCCTTATCACTCACCTAGTTATCTGGATTCCAGGAGAGCCAATCCCAACTCCAGGAATTAGCTCTAGCACTTGGCATCGGTAGCGGACAGTGATATATGTATAACTTTGTGTTTTGTATAAGTGTTCCCATGTCTTGTTTTCAAAATAAAGCTGCTCTTGCTAAGATCAACGAAGACCTCCTCGTTGTCCAATCCAATGGTCACATTTCGGTCTCTCCTTCCTGGCCTCTTGGTGACCCTAACAGCCCTGGCCACTCTCTCCTTGAATCTCTGCTCCAAGACCCCTGGCATCACTTCATTCTGATTTTCTTCTTGCCTGTCTGGACACATGCCTTCTCAGGCTCTTCCAGACTGTTCTTTGGCCACCCCTAGCAGCCCCCACAGTTTCTCCCCTTGCTCCTTTCTGATAAAAACCTCCTTTTGTTTGGGTATTTCCCACTCCTCCTCGTGGCAGCGCATCTCCCAGGGGTTGAGTGCTATCCTCTGAGATAAATCCTGATCAGTCCAAACCACTGGTTCTCAACGTGTGGTCCCAGGACCAGGAGCACCAGCCTTACTGGGAACTCAATAAAAATTCAAATCCTCAGACCTCACTCCAGACCCACTGAATGGAAATCTCTGGGAGTGGAGCCCAGCAACCTGTGTTTTAAAAAGCTCTCCAGCCGATCCTAATACATGTCAAATTTGAGAACCACTGGTTCAAGCCAATCGCCTTGTTCCCTTTCCCAGTGATTGAATTAGGCGTGCATATGTGATGAAGTGTTTACTAAGGAGAAATGAGAGGAAGTCTGCAGCAGACAGGGTCTTGAAAGGCCTCTTTGCCTCTAAAAGAGATACAAGGAAGAGATGGTCCCTCTGCGTCTGACAGACACTGTGGTGTTGGTGTGATGCCTGGGACCACGGGGGCCAGGTTTGACCATGCGGAGAGCAGCATAAAGACCAGCAGCAGGTGGAGAATGGCAGAGCAAAAGGTGGAAAAGGTCTACATGGACTGAATTGTGTTCCCTAAAAGGACATATTGAAGCCCTCGCCCCCAGTGCCTCAGAATGTGATCTTATTGGGAAGTGTGTTGTTGCAGATGTAATTAGTTAAAATATCCTATATAATAAAGATGTAATATGCAAATGGTTGTTACATAACGACTGACCGCGTAACGACTGGATCACAGATCAGCAGGAGGGCGGCGGAGAGCTACAGGAGGGAGCAGGGCAAGCTATTGGGGGTTAGTTATGCTCACGCTGGAGGGGAAGAACTAAAGAGGAAAGGAAAGCAAGGCAGGGCGGGGGGGGGGGGGGGGGAACGGGGGGGCGGGGCAGCGGGCAGAGAGCTACAGGAGGGTGGCAGCAAGCTACTGGAGCACAGATTCATGCGCAGGGCTACTAGTATATATATAAAAGCCTAAGTGATTGAACAACTGAACAACTGGTGGACCGGTCGCTATGATGTGCACTGACCACGAGGGGGCAGACGCTCAACACAGGAGCTGCCCCCTGGTGGTCAGTGTGCTCCCACAGCTGGAGCACTGCTCAGCTGATCAACAGACACCAGATGCAGGGCTCACAGCTGGCCGCCGCAGCCTGGAGATCGGCAGTGGAGCGGCAGCGAGCCTACTGAGTAGCAGCGGCAGGCGCAGGGGGGCCAGGATGAGCAGGAGTGTCAGGCAAGAGTGGCAGGTGGCTGGACTGCCGGTTTCAGCCTGATCCCCGCAGGCTATGCAGAGGGACCCCACTGGTGCATGAATCTGAGCACCGGGCCTCTAGTAAGGTCATAATGGAGTAGGATGGGCCCTAAATCTAATATGACTGGCATCCCTATGAGAAGAGGAGGCACACAGAAAGAAGATGGCTATGCAGCAGACATAGAGTCTCTCATGTAGGTTACAGAGGAAGCATGGCTCTGCTGACTACTTGATTTTGGACTTCTACACTCCAGAACTGTAAGAAATACATTTCTATTGCTTTAAGCCACCCAGTGAATCTGACATTGTTATGCAGCCCTAGGAGAGTAATACAGGACCATTCTGACCTATCCACTGACCTACGGCTGCCTTACCCTGAAATCACTTGTTATACGAAATAACAATATTCCTTTATCATTTAATATAGTTGGATAGGGCTTTTTGTCTGTGTTTTTAGATTGCAATAGCTTCATGACTGATAACCATTTTTATGATATATTTTTATTTATTTCAGAGAGGAAGGGAAAGAGAGAGAGAGATAGAAACATCAATGATGAGAGAGAATCATTGATCGGCTACATCCTGCATGTCCCACACTGGAGATCGAGCCCACAGGTTGGGCATGTGTCCTGACTGGGAATCCAACCGTGACTTCCTGGTTCATAGGTTGACACTCTCAAACACTGAGTAACACTGACCAGGTGTGACTGATAACCATTAAGTCTTATATTGGCCCTCTTCTCTTCTAACTTCACCCTCCTTTCTGGGGAGAGCTCATCCATGCTCATAGCTTCAAATACAGTAGGACTTCATTTCTCAAACTTAATTCATTTCAGAAGGCTGTTTGAGAAGCAATGTGTTCAAAAACAGAATCATTTTTTCCATTAGAAATAATATAAATTGAATTAATCCTTTCCAGACCCCCAAATGATTCCATTTTAACCTTTCTTATATACAGTACCTGTCTAACATACTATTTAATCTATAAATACACTTCTTTTCTTAAATTTATGGAAACACCCCCTACTAGCCTTAAATGAATTTTTCATATCACTACCTGGGAAATGCTATCACAGGCTAACTGCTTTTTATTTATCCAAGTCAACAACAGCTTTTCTACCTCTTCAATTGCCTGTGATTGTTGTTTTGTGAACACTTTCACATCCTTAGCAACTTTAGCACTCTTGAGGGTCTCTTTATGTTTTAAAATTGTGCTAATCTTTGATTTAGCCAGCAACAAAAACATTCTCTCTTTTTGTTTATTGCCTGAGACACACTTTTTGTTGTGCTGAGGTATCAGCATGAAAGGGCTGTCAGGTCAAAAATTGAAGCTTTGGTGGACAACCAAGACATTTTTTTCTGTGGACAACTTGGTCGAGAACCAAATAGTTCAAGATGGGAGATGTTCAAGAAACAAGGTTTGACTGTATTACTCAGTGGGTACCTCCTAACTCTTAAGCCTGTATCCCCAACCCACACTGTACTCTGGAGTTATATACCTAGCATGTAGTGAACACCCCTCCTTGGAGATCAAAACTCAACATGTCAAATTTCAATTCCCTATCGACCCCTTCTTCAAGCTATTAGAGCTTCTGTGTTTTCAGCTTTAAAGAATGTCACAACTCTTCACTCAGATGTCCAACTATTGACCAGGTGTCATTCTGTCATCTTCCTCTCATGTTTAGAACATCCCCTAGTTCCATTGATTCTTTCTCCCTATTATCTCTTTTTATCTATCCTCTCTTTACCATCCCCATTTTCACTGAAATAAAATGTAAGTTCTCCTCGTTCTCATAAGTTTTCAGCCTGGATATTGTAACTCTAGCATTGAACATTTCTCCATATTACTGAGGATTTAAAATGCATCTCTTACCTGGGCTGGGGTGGCTCAGTTGATTGAGTGTCATCCCATGCACCAAAAGGTCTCAGGTTTGATTCCAGGGCAGGCACATGCCCGGGTTTCGGGCTGGATCCCCAGTGTAGGAGGCAGTTGATTGATGTTTCTCTCTCAAATCAATGTTTCTCTCCCTTCCTCTCTCTCTAAAATAAATAAAAACATATATTTTTATAAATGTATCTCTTTGAGTTTGATAATATTTAAAGATGACGTCTTCTGGGTCTGTAGTTTTCTTTATGGATAATTTATAATTATAGATCTGACTTTTTAATATATATATAGAATTTTTCTAAATTTATTTTTGTGTTAATTTTGTAAGTTATATTGTCCTATGAATTTGTCTATTTCATTAAATATTACAAATTAATTACTGAGATAAAGTTTTTTGTTATAACATCTTTATATTAGTTTTCTAGAGCTACTGTGACAAAATCCCACAAAATTGGTGGCTTAAAACAACAGAATGTACTGCCTCTCAGTTCTGAGGACTAGAAGATGGGAGTCAAGGTGTCAGCAGGTTGTGCTCCTTCTGGAACTTGTCGAGAGAATCTTTTCTTGTCTCTTCCTTGCTTCTGGTCATCAGTGCTTGCTGTTTCTTGGCTTGCAGCTGCATCACTCCAACCTCTGTCTCTGTTGTCACATGGCTTTCTCCCTGTATCTGTGTCTTCTCTTTTTATAAGGACACCAGTCATTGGAGTAGAACCCACTCTACTCCAGTATGACCTTATCTTAACTTGATCATATCTGCAAAGACCCAGTTTCCAAATAAGGTCACATTATGAGTACTGGGAGTTAGGTTTTCAATATATCTTTTGGGGGGAACACAATTCAATCCATAACAATCTTGTTTTTTTATTATCTTATTTTGTTTTCATGTGCTTATTTTATTTATTATTTTAAAATCTTCATTGTTGAGAGTGTTACAAATGTCCCCCTCCACCCAGTTCCCAATCTGACCCAGGACACTGTCTGTGTCCATAGGTAAGATCTTTGGTTAATCTCTTTCCACCCCCTTTCCCTCTTCCCTCTGAGATTCATCAGCCTGTTCCATGCTTCCATGCCTCTGATTCTATTTTATTCACCAGTTTATTTTGTTCATTAGATTTCTTGTTTGTTTATTTTGATTTTTAGATTCAATTGTTGATATATATGTATTTGTTGCTATTTTATTGTTCATATTTTTTATCTCTTCTTCTTAAAGAATACCCTTCAACATTTCATGTAATACTGGTTTGGTAGTGATGAACTCCTTCAGTTTTTTTTGTTTGTTAAGGTCTTTATCTGACCTTCAATTCTAAATGAGAGTTTTGCTGGGTAGAGTAATCTTGGTTGTAGGTCCTTGCTTTTCATAATTTTGAATATTTCTTGCCACTCCCTTCTGACCTGCAAAGTTTCTGTTGAGAAATCAGCTGACAATTGTGTGGGTGCTCCCTTGTAGGTAACTAACTGCTTTTCTCTTGTTGCTTTTAAGATCCTTTGACTTTATCCTTTGGCATTTTAATTATTATGTATCTTGGTGTGGGCCTCTTTGGGTTCCTATTGTTTGGGACTCTCTGCACTTCCTGAACATGTAACTCTATTTCTTTCACCAAGTAGAGAAAGTTTTCTGTCATTATTTCTTCAATTAGGTTTCCAATATCTTGCTTTCTCTCATCTCCTTCTGGCACCCCTATAATGCGAATGTTGGTACACTTGAAGTTGTCCCAGAAGCTCCTTATGTTATTGTCATATTTTTTTTATTTTTTATTTTATAATTGGGTGTGTTTGCTTGCTTCCATTTCTTCCTTTTGTGACATATTTCTTTGTCTCCCCATTTTGGCTACTTCCTTGTGTTTGTTTCTATGTATCAGGTAGAGCTGCTATGTCTCCTGGAATTCATAGAGTGGCCTTGTGTAATAGGTGTCCTGTAGGGTCCAGTGGCTCAGCCTCCCCTGTCACCTGAGCTGGGAGCTCTAGGTGCATCCCTCCGTGGGCTGAGTGCACAGTCCTGTAGTTGAGCCTTGGTTGCTGTTGGTGTCTCTGGGAGGAGTTGACCTCCAGGCCAATTGGCTGTGAGGTCCAGCTGCAGCTACAGTGGGAGAGCTGCTATGCAGGAAACACTCCTATGGAGCAGGACTTGCTTCAGTGGGGCTTTGGTGCTCACTGTGTCTGCCCCTTGAGTGTGTCATTTGTGGATATGTAGAGTTGTAATCTGGTATGGTCTGAAGCTGTCCACTGAGTACACTGGCCCTAGGGCCTCCAGGGAGGTGCAAAGTCAGCCACTGCCTGGGGCCACCTTGCAGGGACTATTTGTATTGGGCTTGGAGGTGCCCAGGCAAGGCCCAGCTGTGAAGCATGGCAGGCTCATGCTAGTAGAGGGTCTTGGGCCTTTTATTGATATGTTTGGGGAACACTAACCCCAATGCAGCTTGTTTGAGAGATTTTAGCAAAGTCTGAAACCTGAGCTAGGACAGGCCATTAATATGCAAAAGCCACTGCAAACAGGTTGGGTGGGACTGAAAATTGGATGGGGTGGGGTCTCAGGGAATTTCCAAGGTGGAGCAAACAGACATTGCTGCTAGACAGCCCTATAACTGGGGAGGTCTCAGCACAGGAACAATGACCCCTATGAGCACCTCTGTCTAGGAGAAAGCAGCCTCTGAGTTCCTGCCCCAATGCCAGACAATCCAGTCGCTCCTCCTATGTGTTTAGATCTTCCAGAGCTTTGCCCTGGTGCTGAAGTGCAAAGGAAGTGGGACCTTGTAAGTTCAGTTCATGCTCTGGTTCTTTGAAAGGAACACCTGGTCTCCAGCAGCCTCTGTGTCACTGAGCCCCAATCCCCACTGGTTTTTACAGCCCAAAGTTATAGGGACTTCTTTTCCCAGCTTTGGAAGCCTGGGCTGAAGGTCTGGTGTGGGACTAGGACCTTGCTCCTCATGGGCAGTCTCCGCAGAGATGACCTCCCTCCCCATTAGTAAAGCAGCCCACGCAGGTGTCAGACCAGCCCTTTCTAGGCCTCTGCCCTCCCACCAGCCTCAGTGTGCTTTCTTCTTTACTTATCTAGTTGTAGGACTTCCATTCAGCCAGCGTTCAGGCGGTTCTGAATGATGGTTGTTCAGTATTTTAGTTGTAATTTTGATATGGTTGTGGGAGGTGGCAAGTATTGGCATTTACCTATGCCATCATCTTGGTTCTCAGTTCATTCACTTCTCTTAAATGCTAAAAGCCAAGAAAATCTTGTAAGAAGAATAACAAAATTGGGAAAATTTACATTACCGGTTATTAAGACTTTTACATAATTAAACTAACAAGACAGATTGAAATAGGGGCAGGCATAGACAAATATACCAATGGAACAAAATAGAAAGTCCAGAAATAAGCTCAAACATATATGGATAATTGGTTTATGACAAAGATGGCACTGCACAGCAATGATAAAAGAATGGTCTTTTGAACATATTGGGTGTCCACATGGGAAAAAAATTGAATCTTGACTCCTACTTCATATCGATCACAAACATCTGTTCTATATGGATAGTAGATCTAAATGTGAAAGACAAATCAATAAAGCTTTTAAAAGAAAACATAGACTATCTTCATGGTCTTCCAGTAGTCAATAATTTCTTCCTAGTTTTTCTCTTCCAATAAATGGCACCACCACTCACACAATTGCCCAAGTCAACTTTGATTTATGTATTTTTGTCCTGACCTACACTTCTAAAAGGCATATAAAACCCACCACATTTTCATCTTTTCATCACTGGCTCAGTATAAGCCACCATCATCTTCCAACTGCAACAGCCTCCTAACTGTTCTCTTTGCTTATTATATCACTTTCCTGACTAAGATCCCTCATTGACTTCCCATGGTGTGACAAAACCTCACCTGCCTCAGGACCTTTGAACATGCTGTCCCTCTGCTTAAAATGCTCTTCCCTCAACTCTCCATTTGGATGGTCCATTCTCTACTTTTCTCTCTTAGCTCATATTACCTCCTCAAAGAAGCCTTCCTTGCAGACCTATCTAGCTTCTTCCCTCATCTCAGTTATTCCCTAATACAGCATGCTGTCTTTTCCTTCATTGCACTTGCTACAATCCATAATTATCCTCTGTATTTTACTTTTACTCATTAATTAATTCAATAAATATTTATTGTGTTTCCTCTGTCCCAGGCACTGTATTAAATCATAATTTAAAATCATAATCAAACAGACAAGGTCTCTACCATGATGTAGTATACAATTTAGTGAAGGTGACATATATTAATCAAATAATCAATGACAATATAACCACAAACTCTGAGAAGTGCTTGAATGAAAAGCTATCTACACTAATAAAAGAGAAACATGGTAATTAGCATACGACCGCTACCCTTTTCATTGGCTAATCAGTGAGTATATGCAAATTAACTGCCAACTAAGATGGCGGTTAACTGCCAACAAAGATGGCGGTTAATTTGCATATGTAGGCACAATGCAGGGAGGCGAAAGGGAAAGCAGGAAGAAGCCCCCTGCCACTGACAGTGATGGGAAACCCAGGGGGGAGCTAAGAGCGGGGGGCAGCCATAATCGGAGAATCGGGCGCCTTTGCCTCCCTGGGAAGTAGGGGTGGAGCCAGCGATGGGAGCTGGGCATGGGCAAAGCTGGCAGTCCCGGAGCTTCCCAGCCCCGCACCCAGCTTCTGAGATCCATGACCACAGAAGCTGGGTGCGCCAGCTCCCCAGCCGTGGCTTCCCTGCCCCGTACCGGGCTTCTGGGATGGGTGACCGCAGAAGCCCAGTGCAGGGTCGATCACAGAAGCCAGGTGCGTGGGCAGGGAAGCAGCCTCAGCCAGCTTCCCTGGCTGGGGCTTCCCTTCCCCACACCCAGCTTCTGCAATTGGTGATGCCTATTTCTGCATGACACTTAACTGACTACCCTCCCTTGAAGCACAGAAGAAGAAGAAGCCCCCAGAAGAAGAAGCCGCCCACCTTTGGTCCTGGCGCCAGCGCCTGGGGCTGGCTGCCGCCCAGGAGATGGACAAGCTACTGGCCAGAGGTCCCAGGCTGCAGCCACCCGGAGAAGCTACCAGCCCTGTGCTCCAGGGCGCCAACGCCTGTGACCAGGGAAACAGGTTCCCTCTTCTCCTACTGTAGTCATTACTTCAATATTCCCCTTCTGAATTTCTCTCCTGTGCTGCAACCCAACTCCACTTTTTATCGGAAGGATATGGAACAGAGAGAGCAGTGTTAAAAGCTTACATTTTTAAGCCGGTAAGGTTGGTACTTAAACATATAAATGGAAAACTAGAGTCCTTAAGGTAACAAAGGCTACAAAGGACAGGGACAGCGCATGACCTATTATATCCAGCAATCCATATGGGGACTGAAAACTTTGCAATGATGACAATTACTGAAGATATGAATCAACTAAAATAGTTGACAGGGACAATTCTTCCATCTTTGAAAATATCTACATCAAATCTGTTTAAATAGATTTTTATCTGCATAATATAACACATTCTGACAAGACCACCACTTCCACCAATGAGGTCAGTGTTGTGCTGTAAAATGTTTAATAACTGAGGGACCCCCCCCCTCGAGTGCACAAATTTTGTGCACCGGGCTACTAGTCCTATATAATAAAAGGCTAACACGCAAATCGACCAAATGGTGGAAAAACCAGTCACTATGATGCACACTGACCACCAGGAGGCAGATGCTCAATGCAGGAGCTGCCCCCGGGTGGTCAGTGCGCTCCCACAGGGAGAGCACCACTCAGCCAGGAGCCAGGCTCATGGCTGGTGAGCGCAGCAGCGGTGGTGGGAGCCTCTCCTGCCTCCGCGCAGCACTAGGGATGTCTGACAGATGGCTTAGGCCCGCTCCTGGTGGGGAGCAGGCCTAAGCCGTCAGTCGGACATCCCCCGAGGGCTCCTGGACTGCAAGAGGGTGCAGGCCAGGCTGAAGGACACCCCCTGCTGAGTGTACAAATTTTGTGCACTAGGCCTCTAGGTAGAAAATAAAATACCTGCCCTGACCTGTGTGCTAAGTGGTTAAAGGATCGGCCCACACACCAAAGGGTGGCAGGTTGGATTCCCGGTCAAGGGCATGTACTTGGGTTGTAGGCTCAATCCTGGGCCTGTCTCTCTCCTTCTCTCTTCCCCCAGCCTCTCCCTGCTTCTACTCTCGCTAAAAACTAATGGAAAAAAAATATCCTCAGGTGAGGATTAAAAAAAGAAAGAAAAGAAAATACCTAACATTTACCACTCCTTTTGCTCACTCCCTGAATTCTGTGCTTCCCCGATTTCTGTTCTCAGCCTTCTTTTTCTTCCCCAGGTGTGCCAGCTGGGCTGGAGCTGAAATGTATACAGCACTCACAAAGAGTGAGGCAAATTTTGGAGAGTAACTTGACCCTGCTTACTTACAACAAGCCAGCAATTCTACTCCCAAAATCCCAAAGCAATTCTCACAGTAGCTCTTGAGGCTTTTGATCAAAGGGGGCCAGTGACCCAGCTACTGATCCAGGTAAGGCTGCATGGCCAATGGTTCGGAAGCACCCTCGGAACCTAGGGATGGCAGGACTGAAGGAGGCTCTGGGAGTGAAGGTAACTCTCACTGCACACAGCCTCACAGCCGACCTCCCAGCAGGCTGCTTTCTTAAGCTGCCTGAATGGTTTCCCGCCTTACTAAGCCACCTTGACCTTCCCCACTGCTTTCAGAGAGGTTTTCCCAGAACATAATCTGAGTATGCCTTTCACATATTTAGCTTTCCTCAATGAGTTCCCATTGTCTTCGATAAAATTAAAACTCTAACATCTATGCAAAATTCTTTAGGACCAGCCCCTTCCAAAGTGTCTATGTCTCCATACACACCATATTTCTCCATACCTGTTGGCCCCCACACATAAACTCTAGCCTCACTGAACCAGGTGTCCTTCGGAAGGGCCTTGCCACCCCTTCCTCTAGGTGTTTGCCCAGGTTTTGCCTCCTGCGTGGAATACCCATGCCGGCAGGCCGCACAGCTGGTCCAAGGGCTTGCTGGTCTGACTCAGAGCCTGCTGGGTGACTAACCCTTGTTCTAATTCCACACACGGCTGTGCTGGAGAGTCTGAATCAGGTGTTGATTATGCCCTACTGCCCCGTGTATATATACACTGCAGCCAATGTACTCTGAGATGGCCGTGCACCTGGCCCAGGTGAGGGGTCTCTGGCAAGAATGCTGTGTAGATCATGTGCTGTATGCTCTAGCCTCAGGTCTAGACATGGGTATGTGTTTCGTCTGCAGATGTACTGGAGGCTAAGCTTCAGGATCCCTCATTTGCACAAGCCCCTTCCAATGCCCTGGATGTTGGCTCTATTTACTAGCTTTTTAAAATGTGTAATTTACTCTGAATTCTTTTTTCATTCTAAATAAACATTTCTTTTGTACCTAATTGTATACTCATAATTTTATTATTTTTCTTAAAGAAGGCCCTTCCAAACTATATAAGCTTCATGCCCATAAAACCTAGAAATATGTCCTTGCCTAGAAGTAAACAGGCTATGACCATCATTTATTCAAAAGTCCTCACCGGCAACTGTGGGGCATCATCCTGGGAAGGTGATTGGTGTCTGCCACATGTCCTGAGTTCTCTCCTACTCTATAAATAAGGAAACCCTGTTTGATTTACCCAAACGCAATCTGCACTTGGCTATTTTTCTCAGCCAAAACCTAATGTGGCCATGCAGTTGTCACCAACTCCTTCATCTGACTCAGTCCTGTTCATCTTTTAGGATTTATCTCAGGCGTCACTGGGAAGCCTTCCTGGACGCTCTCAGCCAAGGCTGGCTGCCCACACAGAGCAGACATTCAGTAACTGTTGCTTAAATAAGTAATGAATGAGTGAATGAATGAATGAATGAATGAAGCTGAGCCATCAAATCAGTCCCCTCTGCCCCTAGAAAAATACATCCTTTTTGGATGGTTCCAGTGGAATCCTGAGTTCCATCTGAAATAAACTCCTCCTCCTCTGATCCCTTGGTTGCCCCTCTCACAGGACCCCACATCGCTCACTCCTGATTCCTTCAGACAAAGGTGGTTCCATTTCCTGTTCTCGTTTGACCTAATCCATTCTAGTTCCTGACCTTTACATGCCACCCCCTCTGGTAAGAGCCTTTACTTACTCTCACGTCTCGTGCATTTTCTGCAGGTAGCTGTGTTAGTTTTCTAGGTTAGCCCTAGAAAGCTACGAAGCACCACCAACTGGGTGGCTTAAACAAGAGAAGTTTATTTCCTCACTGTTCTGGAGGCTGGAAGTCCAAAATCCAGATGTCAGCAGGGTTGGCTTCTGTTGAAGCCTCTCCCTGGGGTGCAGATGGCCACCTTCTCTCTGGTGCTCTCCCCTCTGTGTGTGTCTGGGTCCTAATCTCCTCTTCTTATAAGGACACCAGACATCTTCGATTACGGCCCACTCCTATGACCTTGTTTTATTGCAATTACCTCTTTAAAGAACCTACCTTCAAATACAGTCACGTTCTGAGGCCCTGGGGGTTAGCCCTTTAACATATGAACTGGGGGTGCGGGAGCAATTCAGCCCATAACAGAGTTATCCTCATTTTATATGTCAGGAAACTGATACCCAAAGGGGTTCAATAACTTGTTGTCTTACTGCATCCGGGACTGCTATAACAGAACTACTGTAGACTCCATGGCTTAAACAACAAACAGTATTTCTCACTGTTCTGGAGGCTGGGAAGTCTGAAATCAAGGTGCCCACAGATCCAATGTGTGGTGAGGGCCCATTTCCTGGCTTGCCTTCTCCCTGTGTCCTCACATGGCCAAGAAGGAGATGGTGTCTCTTACATTTTATCTTATAAGGGCACTAATCCCATTCCTGAGGGAACCACCCTCATGACCTAATCACCTCCCAAAGGCTCCACTACCAAATCCCACCATGTTGGGAATCTGGCTTCAACATATGAGTTAGGGGAGGACACAAACATTCAGTCTATCGCACTTGCCCACGGTCACTCAGGCAGCATGTTGAGCAGCTAGGTCGTCTGAATCCAAGTCCCGGTGCGTTCTGCTGCATTCCACAGTCTCCAGGGCCACAGCCCCCAGCCCCCAGCCCCTGGTCTTATCTGGAGCTCTCTGTCCCCATTGTCATCTCTCTGCCACTTCATTTTCTGCAAAGTGACATATGTCTACATGCCATTGGACACTGGCCACCATGACACATCTTGGAGGGCATTGGGACTGGGAGTTCCTGAGACTGTCTGGGCAGCTGCAGTGGGGGGTGGGGGTGGGGCTGGGCTGCAGTAAAAAGGAGAGGTCAGGGGTACATCATTTGGAGCCAAACTACCCAAGTTCAAATGTAGGCTCCCTCATTCTCTAGCTGTGTGGTCTTGGCAAAGTTACTTAGCCCCTCAGTGCCACAGTTTTCCCATCTGCTAAGTGGAGATAATAACAGTACAAGTCGTTGTTATGGAGATGATGAAATGAATCAATATGTAAACAGTGGCCAGCCCTGAGTATGCCCTGAGTGAGTTAAAGCAATAGTTATCATCACTAACATGTTCCAGGGGTGGGCTCCTCAGGCCCCAGTCACACTGCTCAGCTGGGCTGCACTGCTCCGAGGCAGGAGTAGTGCCGGATTCCTGCCGGGGGCGTAGTGGGGGAGAATAGGCAAAGAATGATGAGTGTTTGGAACACGCCCTGATCTCAGGGGCAATGAGACCTGTGGGCCATGAAGGTCCTTGGGGTGCCAGGCTGGCAGTGCCCTGGAAAGACCCTGTGGCCACCCTGTGCCTGCAGGAGGCCCTGTTGTACATTCCCCGCTAGTGTGAGGCCTGAAGAGCTGGGCGACAGCGTGTGGCTGCCGAGTAGCTTCATGGTGCTTCACGCCAGCTCTGGCTTCTATTTCAGGACCCACAGAAGTCAAAGTCAGTCCCTGCCTTCAGAAATGGTGCGATGCATGCTGGGAGCAGCTGGGTTCCCAGCCTCCAGGGTGCCACTAACCGGGAGGCACGAACCTCAAACCCATCAAGCACTGGGATTGACATAAACTTCAGCATTGAGCCCCAAGGGGCTGCTATGTACAGAATCCCTGTGAGCCCCAAATGGGGAGAAATACACCTTCCCACAGCTCCTTCTACAGCTTGCCCGCCTCCCCCTTCTCCCACTCCCTCAGCCAATTAAGTAGGTTGGTTAAAAATTAAATACAGTAGCAATTTAAAACTGCCCTTCAATGGGGGACCCCATGGGCTAAACCTCCGGCCTGTTCAGGCTGCTGTTGACTCTGGCAGGGCTGAACCCCTCTCTCCCCCGCCTTCGATGCCTCCACTGACAACTTGCCCATAAAACACCCTGTAAACGAAGCTCTAGGGGCCAGTGAGCCAAGTTGGTGCCTGGGGTCTCCGTCTGGACTTTCTCCCTTTGTGCTGGAGTCCAGAGCACTTGGTGCTCACTTTTGTGCTAGCCCACTTCCCGGGGCCCTGTAGGTGTACAGCGACCCAGCCAGTCTACCTGACTTCCAGGTGGAGAGATTTCAAAGCGCTGATGGAGGCCCCACCCAGGCACTCTGCAAGGGAGAGCCAGCGAGGTGGACGGGCTTCAGCGCCTGCCACTTCCTAGCCACGATCCCGGAGTTGGTGATCCTCAAAGTCTGGGCCCTGAGCCGTAGCATCGTGTCACTTAGAAACTTACAGAAATGCCCGTTATCAGGCCCTGCCCCAGACCTGGGGGATCAGAAATCCAGGCAGAAGCCCAGCGGCGTGTTTTATTTAACAAGCCCTATAGGTGCACACTAAAAGTTTCAAGCCACTGTCTGAAGTCATTTCCCTTGTCCTCATCCAAAAAAAATGGGGAGAAAACTTGTAATTTGCGGGGTTGTTGCATTAGATGAGGTTACGGTACATTCAAGTGCCTGGCACCACACCTCGTCACACAGAAAGGTGCCCCGCAAGTGTTGCTGTGCTGGAGGGTGGAGGGTCCAAGTAGACTGGCACCTGAGCCCTCACTCACAGTCTCTGGAGGAGGGTGTCTCATTTGGCTCTGGCTGTGAGGGGTTCTGAGGCCAGACTGACCCTCAGCAGACATCACAGAGGTGTTAGAAACAAGCACCTCCCACAGCCAGGGAGCTCCAGACCGTGGAATCCCAAGGCAGGCTGGGCTACAGTCTTCACCAGTCCTCCGCCTCTGCGCAGGGCTGTCCGCAAATACAGTGGGGCCTTGACTTACAAGTGTCCCGACTAACGAGTTTTTTGAGATACCAGCTGTCTCTCCGCCGATTTTTTGCATTGAGTGGATAGAGTAATTTGAGTTAACGAGCTCCTTAAAGAGCTCCTTAACGAGCTCGGTCTCGGAACGAATTAAACTCGTAAGTCAAGGCCCCACTGTAATCTTAGAAGAGAAGTGTCTGTTCTCTTCTCTACCATCCTCCACAACTTTGTGAGCTGAAGTGCTTTCAACCACCTCTGGCAACTGGTAGTTTGTTCTCTGTATCTATTAGTTTGTTTCTGTTTTGCTTGTTTGTTTATTTTGCTCATTAGATTCCACATATAAGTGAAATCATATGGTACTTGTCTTTCTCTGACTGACTTATTTCACTTAGCATAATGCCCTCTAGGTCCATCCATGCTGTCGCAAAAGGTAAGATTGCCTTCTTTTTTTTACAGCCAAGTAGTATTGCCTTATGTAAGTGTACCGCAACTTTTTTTTACCCACTCATCTACTGATGGGCAATTGGGTTGTTTCTAAATCTTGGCTATTTTAAATAGCACTGCAATGAACATAGGTGTGCATGTATCATTTCAAATTCGTGTTTTGAGTTCCCTCAAATAGATTCGCAGAAGTGGAATCTCTGGGTCATAAGGCAATTCCTTTTTTTTTTTAAATTAGGAACCTCAATACCGTTTTCCATAGTGGTTGCACCAATCTGCAGTCCCATAAACAGTGCACTAGGCTCCCTTTTCTCCATATTTGTGCCAACATTTATTGTTTGTTGATTTATTGATGATAATCATTCTGACAGGTGTGAGGTGGTTTCTCATTGTGCTTTTGATTTGTGTCACTCTGATGATTAGTGATGTCGAGCAACATTTCATATGTCTATTGGGCATATGTATGTCTTCCTTGGAGCAGTATCTATTCAGGTCTTCTGCCCACTTTTTCATTGGGTTGTTTGATTTTCTGGTGTTAAGTTGTCTGAGTTCTTTATAAATTTTGGATATTAACCCCTTATCAGATGTATCATTGGCAAATATCTTCTTCTATTAAGTAGGTTGTCCTTTTGTTTTGCTGATGGTTTCCTTTGCTGTGCAAAAACTTTTTAGTTTGATAGAGTCAGTCCCATTTGTTCATTTTTTTCTCTTGTTTCCCTTGCCTGAAGATATATATCAGAAAAAAAATGTTGCTATGAGAAATGTCCAAGATTTTAATGCCTATGTTTTCATCCAGGATTTTTATGGTTTCGAGTCTAATATTTAAGTCTTTAATCCATGTTGAATTTATTCTTGTGTATGCTGTAAGAAGACGGTCTAGATTCAGTTTTTGCATGTATCTGTCCAATTTACCCAACAACATTTATTGAATAGACTATCTTTACCCCATTGTATGTTCTTGCCTCCTTTATCAAAAATTAATTGACCATATAAGCGTGGGTTTATTTCTGTTCCATTGATCTATATACCTGTTTTTATGCCAACACCATGCTATTTGATTACTACTGCCTTGTAATATAGCTTGATATCAGGTAGTGTGATATCTCCAACTTTGTTCTTCTTTCTCAAGGTTGCTGAGGCTATTCAGGATCTTTTGTGGTTCCATATAAATTTTTTTATTATTTGTTCTAGTTCTGTGGAATATGTGATTGGCATTTTGATAGACATTTTCATTGAGTCTATAGATTGCTTTGGGTAGTATGGACATTTTAATGATGTTAATTCTTCCTATTCATGAACATGGTACATGCTTCCCTTTACATGTATTTGTGTCTTCTTCGATTTCTTTCTTCAGTACAGGTAATTTACCTCCTTGGTTAAATTTATTCCTAGGTACTTTTTTTAAAAATGCAATTGTAAATGAGATTGTTTTCATAGTTTCTCTTTCTTTCTTTTTTTGAAATCCTCACCAGAGCATATGTTTTTACTGGTTTTAGAGAAAGGGAGAGAGAGAGAGAGAGAGAGAGAGAGAGAAATTTATATCAATTGGCTTCCCCGCATACGTACCCCCATCAGGGATTGAACCTGCAACCTAGGTATGTGCCCTCACCAGGAATTGAACCGGCAACATTTTGGTGCATGCGGGGGATGACACTCCAATTAACTGAGCCACACCAGCCAGGGCAGATTCTCTTTTTAATAGTTCATTATTGGTCTATAAAAATGCCACTGATTTCTGAATATTAATTTTGTTTCCTGTTACTTTACTGAATTCATTTATCAGTTTTAGTAGGGTTTTTTTGTTTTGTTTGTTTGTTTGTTTGGTGGAGCTTTAGGGTTCTCTATATACAGTCATCTGCAAATAATGACTCCTTTACTTCTTCCTTTCCAATGTGGATGCCTTTTATTTCTTCTTGTCTGATTGCTATGGTTAAAACTTCCAGAACTACACTGAATAAAAGTGGTGAAAGCAGACATCCTATCATTTGCCTGATCTTAAGGGAATGGCTTTCAGTTTTTGTTTGTTGAGTATGATACTCGCTGTAGGTTTGTCAGACATGGCCTTTATTATGTTGCGGTATGGTCCCTCTGTTCCCACTTTGCTCAGGGTTTTCATCATAAGTGGGTGCTGGATTTTGTCAAATTCTTTTACTGCATCTGTTGATGGACCATATGATTTTTATACCACATTTTGTTTATGTGGCGTATTATGTTAATTGATTTGTGGATATTGTGACAACCTTGCATCTCCAGAATAAATCCCACTTGATAATGGTGTATTCTTTCTTTAATGCATTGTTAGTATTTTGTTGAAGATTTTAAAATCTATAGTCATCAGGGAAATTGGCCTATAAATTTCTTACTTTGTAGTGTCTTTATCTGGTTTTGGAATTAGGATAATGCTGGCCATGTAAAATGAGGTGGGGGTCTTCCCTCCTCTTGAATTTTTTGGAGTAGTTTGAGAAGGATCGATGTTAATTCTTCTTTGAATGTTTGGTAAAATTCACCTGTGAAGCCATCTGATCCAGGAGTTGTGTTTGTTCAGAGTCTTTTGATTATTGCTTCAATTTCATTAGTTGTAATCAGTCTATTCAGATTTTTTTTGTCTCTTCTTGATTCAGTTTCAGAAGATTGCATGTTTCTAGGAATGTATTCATTTCATCCACATTGTCCAAATTGTAGGCATATAGTTGTTCATTGTATTTTATTATAATCCTTTGTATTTCTTTGGTGTTAGTTGTTATCTTATTTATTTTTTCAAAGAATCAGCTCAATTTCATTGATCTTTTGTATTTCTTTTTTGGACTCTTTCATTTATTTGCACTCTGATGTTTATTATTTCTTTCTTCTACTTACCTTGGGCTTTATTTGCTGTTCTTTTTCTAGTTCCTCTAGTTCCTAAGGTTAGGTTGCTTATTTTAGATTTTTCTTGCTTCTTTTGGTAGGACTGTATTGCTATGAATTTTTCTGTTAAGACTGCTTTTGCTGTGTCCCATAGATTTTGGATTGTTGTGTTTCATTTTCATTTGCCTCAAGGTATCTTTTAATTTCTTCCTTGATCTTATTATTCACTCATTCATTGTTTATAACATGTTATTTGACCTCCATGTGTTTACGTGTTTTTCAGGTTTTTTTCTCATAATTGACTTCTAGTTTCATACCATTGTGGTCAGAGAAGATGCTTGATATGATTTCAATCTTCTTGAATTTTTTAAAACTTTTTTGTGTTCTAATATGTGGTCTATCCTAGAGAATATTCCATGTGCACTTAATAAGAATATATATTTTGCTGCTTTGGGGTGAAATGCTCTGAAAAAATATCAATTAAATACAACTGATCTAATGTGTCATTTAAGGTTGCTGTTTCCTTGTTGATTTTCTGTCTGGAAGATCTATCCATTGATGTCAAACGGGTATTAAAATCTTCTGCTATGGTTGTATTACAGTCTATCTCTCCCTTTATGTCCATCAAGATTCGCTTTATATATTTAAGTGCTCCTATGTTGGATGCACATATGCTTACAAGGATTATAGCCTCTTGTTGGATTGATCTAGTTAGCATTATGTAATGTCCTTCTTTGTCTCTTATTATAGCCTTTATTTTGAAGTCTTTTTTGTCTGATATAAGTATTGGTACTCCAGCTTTTGTTGTTATTGTTGTTTCCATTTGCATGAAATATTTTTTTCCATCTATTTACTTTCAATCTGTGTGTATCTTTTGTTCTGAGGTAAGTCTCTTGTAGATAGCAAAAAATATTGGTCTTGTTTTCTTATACATTCAGCCACCCTACAGTTACCATATTTTTTGAGCACCGATTATGTGCCAAGCAATGTGCTGGGCACTATAGCTAAGCTAAACTGAATTCTGTCTTTTCTATATAAACTAGCTCTTCCTTACACATGTATTAGCGGGAAAGATGCAAGTTGGCCAAAGTATGATTATTTGGGGCCTTGAGTCAGATGCGGGAACATGGAAAATCTGAAAAACTTTGTTTCCAGTCCTAATTCCCTCGTTTGTTATTTCTGCGCGTATCTCTACAAGGTTGGGAGATAGGTCAGAATTAGCTATAAATGTACAGGGGAATCACCCAAAGGTCAAGTGCTAGGATGAGAAGGCACACTCCTCGAGTCTGGAGGGGTGTGAGATAACGTTTCATTTAAGTTTATTTAAACATCTTCCAACTTATGGTGTTCCTAGTCCCTTTCTTCCCCTAATTATGGAAAGAAAGAAAGAAAGAAAGAAAGAAAGAAAGAAAGAAAGAAAGAAAGAAAGAAAGAAGAAAGAAAGAAAGAAAGAAAGAAAGAAAGAAAGAAAGAAAGAAAGAAAGAAAGAAAAAGAGAGAAAGGGGAGGGAAGAAAAAAGAAAAGAAAAAGAAAAAAGAAAGAGAAAAGGGAAGACAGTCTATTCTCAAATGGACTAGGAGGTCCAGCATGGCCATCTGTATTGGTCTGGGATCATTGTTCCTTTGGTGTTGGGGACATGTGACAGCTTTGCCCTTCAGTCTGGTCTGCTGCTGATCCAAGTCTTACATTATCTGTCCTCTGGCACCGCCCCCTAAGAGCTGCCCTTAGCTTTCAAGAGACTCTAAGGTCTTCCCAGTCACTAGGGGTGAAAATAAGAAAGTCAAGAGGGAACAAAATGGCAGATGTGTTCCCTTCAATGCAACAAAGAGCTACAGAAATGGGTCTTGTTTAAAAAGACTTGAAAGTGTCATTGTTATGGAAACAGACTGGCTTGTCCTTGGGGCTGTTTTATGGGCTTTTGGAGTTGGCCTGAGAAGGGGGCCTTGTGAGCCCCCAAGGAGGTTGCTATTTCAACACCTGCTCTCTGCTGGGGCTGGCTTTCCTCCTAGCTTGATTGGGGGTGGGGTGGGGGTGGGGCGAGGAGAGCTAATGAACTTCCCAGTGATTGACAGTCCACCCACTCCTAGGCTGCCTGGCTCCCAAATTAAGGGGACAAGGTTGCCCAGGCCCCCAGTGATGGGTAAACACCCCCTTTCTTCCTCCATGACAGCAATAAACTTCTCCTAAGCCCCTACGTTATAGGTTCAGAATGATCCAATTGAGATCCTGGCTGCCATGGATGTGCCACGGGAGGCATTTAAGGAGAAAGCTCGGTGCAGGGCATTGATAGAGGAACGTTTCTCTGGAGGATGGAGCTGAGAACCTGACATTAGAAGCAGCCCTTCGCATAAGCCCCTTGAAAATGTCTGCTGGTGAAGCTAAGGAGTCTGGACACTGGAAGCTTCGAACAGACACGGTTGGTTGTATGTGACGCTCATGTAGTGACTCTGGTTCTGTGCCTGGAGCACTTCCATCCATTCATTTACTAAGTGGCCACGTAGGAGGCACCTACTATATGTTCCTCAGGCTCTGATGGGGCAACTCCCTAAACTCTCTCCGGGAGGAGGGACTTGGCCCTTTTATCAGCCCCTCCACCCTCTCTGTCCGTGTATTCATGCTTCTCCCTCTGCAGACCTCCCCAGGAAACTGCTGAGGTTAAATAGTGTGCAGTGTAGCTAGTAGTGTTGCACCAATGTTAATGTTCTGGTTTGGATATCTCGGCTGTGGTTATGTAAAATGTTAACATTAGGGGAAGCTGTATGTGGGAATTCTCTGTATTATTTTTTTAACTTTTCTGTAAGTCCAAAATCAGTTCAAAATAATAAGATTTATTTACTTTTATTTTTCTTCTTTAAAAAAAAAGAAGAAAAAAATAAAATGTCATTGGAAACATTAAAAAAGAAGAAGTCTCACTAGGAGTTTCATTGACTGCTTCTTTTCCATCTTTTGGTTTCTGTTGTTCTGTATGTCTTTCTATAATTCTGCCAATATTCCTTGTCCCTCCTCTGTCCATTTCCCTTCCTCAGTCTCTGTCTCTGTCCTTCATTCTCTTTCCCACAAAACCCTGCTCTCCTCCCAGACTTCTCCTCCCCACGGGGCTTAGGTGTTTATAACCAGTCACTAAATTCTGTTCATTAAACTTCCTAAATATCCGTCAGCCAGCACCACCTCC
>NW_005353538.1:5687033-5692410 GCF_000412655.1 Myotis brandtii | reverse complement strand
GCTACTTCCCAGGCTCCTGGGTGACACCATGGTCACCACACAGTCGTCCGGGTTACCCCAGAGCCCCCTTGTGGGGCTGCCCACCGCCAGCTTGGGCTCAGGCTGGTTCATTCTCCGTGTGCAGCTCCCACCAGGTCTGGCCCGGGTTGACACCATCACTTTTGCATCCTCCTGAAAAAGCCCAGCCCAGCCAAGCCCGGTCCTGCCTCATCAGACTCCCTCCCTGCTCCAGTGTCAACTCCCGCCGGGGCATCACTGGTTTGCTGAGTCCCATCGCCGTCTGAGAGCGGCTTCCACACATACAGGGAGAATAGTGCTTCTTCCTCCTGAGGGCAGTGAAGGCGGGTGTTTCTATGTCAAGGTCAGGTTCTGGGGCTGAGTGTGAGGGGAGAGGTGAGAACGCAGAGGGAGAAGAGGAGGTGAGAACGCAGAGAAGAGAGAGGTTTCCATTTCAGTGTGGGCAGAGGAGCCCACGGAAGAAGAGACTCCAAGGGATGCAAGAGTAGCCCGTGTCTTCCTGGCAGATGGGAAATGGCCTGAGGTCCACAGAGAGACTGCGGCCCCCTCCGGACACGCCCGGACCTTGCCTGTTTCAGCCTGAGGCTTCAGCAACGCCCTGCTCAGCTGCCACTGCGCTCAACCAGCCCTTTAAAGGCCCACAGACCCTGTGCAATGCAGCAGTTGCATAGTCCTCGTCTCATAACCACTCACCCTCTCCTCAGTATTTTATGTTTCAACAATACCAAACCCACCACAATGTGCAGCCATGGGGGGCAAGGGCGCTCGAGTGTTTATAGGTTTGTACCCATCAGCCATTGGTAGAGGGTCACCGCACTGGGGTAGGAGTCGGGTTATATGTTCCCAGGCACTTGCAACGAAGCTGGATCCGCAGCCTGAGGACAGGCCTAAACAGACAGGGTGCTGTCTGTTGGGGGTGAGCACACCAGGAGGCTGTGCACCCAGCGGTGGCTAAGGGATCTGAGAGGAAACTGGTAGAGGAGGACCGTGCGGCTGCAAAGGGGGTTGTTGCCATTTTAGATGCGGGGCAGGGAGGCCTCATTGAGGAGATGGCATTTGAATGACAACCTGCAGGAAGCGCGAGCAAGCTCTGCAGGTATCCCCATGGCCACCGCACAGAGCAGGTGCTCCATGTGGTCTGAGGAGTAGATGAAGGGATAAACGAACAATAAGCGATGCCCTGGGCTCCTGTTCCCCTGCATGGGAAGGATTCCGGGCTCCTGGCTCCACCGAGGTCCAGGCTGACATTACAGGAGGCGGCTCATGCCACCAGCAGGTCCAGCGCGGCATCTTCCAGCTCCTCTCCTGCTGACCACGCCGAGCCAGAGGAAATGAGCACTCCGAGTCCCTCAGCATCCTTGTGAAGTAAACACCCCGCGTGCTGGAGAGCTGCAAACTCCCTGGGTGCGTGTGGGCTGCCTCGGGAGCCACAAACGAGCCCGGGCAGATGGTGTGGAGATGAACGGCGCCATCCTGTTACTGTAGCGGTACAGTCGTAATTCTGCGGAGACATTTATTAGGCGCGTCTCCTTCTGCGGGACTGCGCCGCGGCTGGTGCGGAGTGGCCGCCAGCAAGGTGGAATGCGAACCCCAGAGCTGACGGTGTGATGGGCGCCCACGTCTCTCTCAGCCTGTCCTCCCATTCTCACTTCTGACAATTTATAGGTTAGTTTGATGCTTGAATAGCTGTCTCTCTAGTAATATGCACTCCTTG
This sequence comes from Myotis brandtii, assembly GCF_000412655.1. NCBI lineage: Eukaryota > Metazoa > Chordata > Mammalia > Chiroptera > Vespertilionidae > Myotis > Myotis brandtii. Next base: position 5,690,678 of record NW_005353538.1, on the reverse strand, counting down.
TAAGTACTTCCTGCTGCGGCATATCCTAAGAGAATGCCATCAAATAACTACCTTCCCTTCTATTCATTCTTCTTTTTGCTTGATCTGCATTGCTATAAAATAATAGATGGTCTCCTCTGAGTAGCAGCCTCCTCTGTGATTGCAAAGTGTATTTATGTCCAGTATTAAATCCACGCCAGTAGTTCTTTATCTCAGCACTGGCTGCCTCTGACAGGGCTCCGGGCCTGCAGCGGCCCCACCACCTCCTGTTGGTAGATGGAGAGCTGGGGTCGTTGAAGCCAGCATCGCAGCCCTCAGGCCCCGCGGGCATTGGGGTTCCAGCTCAGGAACCTATGACCAGCTGCACCTCAACATGCTCTGACCTTAACCTCCTTGCCCAGGATCCCCAGTGAACCCCCTTTGCCACGAGGAGTCTTGCCCAACTTTCCTCACCTCTCAGGACCTAGAGGAAGCGAGGACCCACTGGGAGCCACAGCCCCTGGGCCCCACAGCCAGGGCTCAGCTGCCTGCTGGCTTTGGAGCCTCCAGGCTTTTCTTGGGCCTATGGCTTCCCTAGCTTGACAGAAAGCTCCCTGTGTGCAGCACAATAGCTTTTCCCTCCCTTGGTTTTCCCAGAGCCTTTAGCACAGAGCTGGGATCAACTCACAATTCACAGTCAGTCCTACGGTTTTGAGTCCCTTTCCAGGGAGTTGCTCCGATAAGGCCATTCCCTCCGTGCCCCTCACACCACATTAACGAGCCTAGTTAATAAGTGGCTTTACAATGTTGTAAGACTCTCTCCAGCTAGATGAGAAGTGCCTGCAACATCTTCCCCTCTCCGGCTGGCAACCTCCTCGGGGGTCCCTCCGTCCCCTTCATATCCAACCTATGAATGAGGCTTTCTACTGCTCTTGTTCTATCTTCTTCTTCTTTTTTTAAAAAATATATTTTATTGATTTACAGACAGGAGGGGAGAGGGATAGAGAGCTAGAAACATCTATGAGAGAGAAACATCAATCACCTGCCTCTTGCACGCCCCCTACTGGGGATGTGCCCGCAACCAAGGTACATGCCCTTGACCGGAATCAAACCTGGGACCCTTGAGTATGCAGGCTGACGCCCTATCCGCTGAGCCAAACCGGTTAGGGCATCTTGTTCTATCTTCTTGGCGCCCAGATTAAACAACTTGAAGCAAGAAGCAGCAAAGTGTTCTAGAAAGAGCACAGACTTGGAGTCAAGACACCTGCATTCTAGTCAGTTCCCTCACTGCTCTTCTGAGTCACAGGCCTTTCCGGCCTTCATTTCCTCACCCGTAACATATGGAAATGCTTATACCATGACACAGTGTTACACAAGCCCAAGATCTAGTGGCCGGGGGGCTCATCCCTCTGCCCCCAGATGTGTATGTATCTTCTCTGGAAAGGCTGCCAGAGGTGGAAATCCAACACTCTTACCTGCGCCCTTGACCCTTCTCCATCCAATTCCACATCTGGATCACCTTGGATCTGCTGCATCAGAGCGTCTGGGGTTTGGGTCCATGAATCTGTGGTTTTTTTAAAGCTCCCTGGTCAATTCCGAAGCTCTGTCAGGGTGACAGGGGGCCTGGGGGGTCCTCTGACTCCCTAAGCCCCACAGGCAGGGCAGGAAAAGCCTCTGGGGGCCTCAGCTTCTCCTGTCGTTGGGCTGCGGAGCAGGACGTGTGAACAAGGCGGCTGACAGCATCCGCTTCAGGACCACAGCCATGGAGCACCGCGGCGGAGACACGCCCAGGGCAGCAGGGATGGGCCTGCACCCAGTGGGGCTGGATGTGAGGCTTGCCTCTCGAGCAGACCCTGGTGATCTCATGCCCTGCCAGCTCCACCGGGGGGAGCTGTCACCCACACTAACCGCCAGGCCGACGGATTGACTCAGGGGCTGGCGGGCTTCCTGTCCTGGTCACTGTGGAGTTGACTCTTCTGACACCGACCTCATGCAAGTTCCCGAGTGTATGCAGGCTCGCTGCTAAGACCAGACAGTTTTCCTCACTCCAAGAAGCTTAACCCCTACAGCAAGGCCTCATCTTCCATCCCACCTCCAGCCTTGGACTCTGCTGTGTGCACAGAATGCCCAGTCCAGGGCTCATGAGGCCTGTCTCCTACACACCCTCCTGCCGGGACTCCACGGTCCACCCAAGAGCCCAGGTGAGCGAGGGGACCCTGGTCCACAGCAGAGGTGTGCTTTGTCCTGTGCTCTCTGGAAAGGAGCCACGTGGCCACACAGGTCACCCCTGATAGGACCTCACATCTTGGGCCACACCCCTCTTCTATGCGTCCCTCTGCTTCCTACCTGGTCTCAATGACCTTCCGGATTCTTCTGTCCATTTTTGGCTTTGCCAGTTCTTAGGCCTGAGATTCTTCCATTGTCTTCATGACTTATGGGAAGATTCCTTATTTCCAGTACCCGCTCCTGCCTCCCCACCTCCTCCCCACTCCCGCCTCCCCACCTGCTCCACTCGCCCCTCTCTCAATGTGTGAGAAATAAGGCGAGCCCCCAAATTCAGGGGGCCTGGTAGAACACAAAGCATACTTGGGAGCCAGGCAGCAAGGCCAACACCTTTACTTCTATGAAGAAGGATGCGCAGCACAGGGTCTGGAGGCACGTACCACTGAGCAGGTGGTCTGCTGGCTTTATAATCCCTGACTCAGGTGACCTGACCCTCACTTTTGATTGGAGCTCAGACGCACAGTCTTTCTTGATTGGCTAATTCAAAGGGAGGGGTTGGCCTTTGCCGTTTCAAGATGGTGGTCCCCAGGGAGCTGCAAGTCCTGCGGCCAACGTGGTGTCTGTCTACACTGCTCTTTGACAGAACAGATGACTTGTTTATTCTCACAAATACAAGAGGGTTTAGCACAGGGAGCAACTAATGAGGGTTCCCATCTCTTTCTGAAAAGGCTATTTCTGAGCCCCAAGCCACAGCCTGGGCATCGCTGTGCGCCAGGGCTGGTGGGTGAGCCGAGCCCTGGGATGGCACCTCCTCGTGCGCTCTCCTCCCCGGGGCTTGGCCTGCTTGGAGGACTCTCTTCCGTGGCTGACCTGACCGTTCTGCTCCATCTCGGCCGGGGCCGGAGGCGAGCAAGGCCTGTTGTAAGCTCCAAAAAAAGGCAAAAGGAAGACATGCCGTTCCTGCCTCCTCTCCTTGCTGTGGCCGGGCCCCACGGAAAGTTCCGCAGCAGCTGTTCGACATTTACACGTACACAGTGCCAGGTTATTTGACTGCCATGATTTGATTGTCTCCAGTTAATAACCTTGACTTACAGAATGATAGCAGCAATGGCTCAGCTCTTTTTCCTGCCACAAGTTCCTGCTGCTGCGAGTGGTAGGTGAGCACAGACCCTTCTTTCCAAGACCCCTGCTTTCTTGTCCCACAGGGAAGGGACCCCGCAGGACGAGGGAGGTCCAACAGGCCTCGCCGATGCCCAGGCCTTCCATCAGCACCTCCCTTCTTCACCCCTTTGGAACAAGACCCCTGGCCCTGGTCCCTTTCTTCACATACCATCCTGACCTGCCTCTCCTTGTCCTCCTCAGTCCAGAGCCACAGGTAGAGCAGACGAAATATCAATCCCTGTCCTCTCCTCTCCTCTCCTCTCCTGTCCTGTCCTCTCCTCTCCTGTCCTCTCCTCTCCTGTC
>NW_005353538.1:5684893-5686929 GCF_000412655.1 Myotis brandtii | reverse complement strand
TCCCACAGGGAAGGGACCCCGCAGGACGAGGGAGGTCCAACAGGCCTCGCCGATGCCCAGGCCTTCCATCAGCACCTCCCTTCTTCACCCCTTTGGAACAAGACCCCTGGCCCTGGTCCCTTTCTTCACATACCATCCTGACCTGCCTCTCCTTGTCCTCCTCAGTCCAGAGCCACAGGTAGAGTGGATGAAATATCAATCCCTGTCCTCTCCTCTCCTCTCCTGTCCTCTCCTGTCCTCTCCTCTCCTGTCTCTCCTCTCCTGTCCTCTCCTCTCCTCTTCTCTCCTCTCCTGTCCTGTCCTCTCCTGTTCTGTCCTGTCCTCTCCTCTCCTCTCCTGTCCTCTTCTCTCCTCTCCTCTCCTGCCCTCTCCTCTCCTCTTCTCTCTTGTCCTCTCCTCACCTGTCCACTCCTCTCCTCTCCTCTCCTGTTCTATCCTGTCCTCTCCTCTCCTGTCCACTCCTGTCCTCTCCTCTTTTCTCCTCTCCTCTCCTCTCTCTCCTGTCCTCTCATCTCCTCTCCTGTCCAGTTCTCTCCCCTCCTTTCCAGGAGTCCTGGCACGGGTTAACTGAGTGCATAAAATTGATTGCGATTTTAGTAATTCGGTATAATCACAGTCTACCAGCAGGTTGCTTTTCCAGCAGGAGGGTTTGGAATTATTTTCTGGAGTTTGCAATATAGAACTTAAATTAAGCCTCAGAAGTCAGGGGAGCTCCGCAGCATCCCTAATGCGGTGCTAAATTCTCAGCAGCACAGTCTCCGCATTACAGCCTTTGCTGGCAATTAGGTTCATTAACTATCACAATACCTTATTTATTACTCCTCATGCCATATGGTTTCCCAGCTAAAGGATGGCGCCCGCTCTCCTACAGACCATTTGGCATCATAAAAATGTTAACAAATAATATTACGGCTCTTGGGGGCACAAGGCCTCACTGGGTTCCAGGTCTGAGCGGAGGGAGAGAATATGAAAACATTTTTCTTCCATGCAAAATAAAACCGTCCTCAAGACAGAAGTATTCAAAGACTGTAGCCCTTGCATAACACCAATGGGAGTTTTATTTACTCTTGTAATGGTTATGCCAATATTTGCATCAGCTAGGCCTTCACTCATCTTCCTCTCCACTCTCTTTTGGGGTTCTCTTCAATTTCACTTTGCACATCTTACTTTTCTACTTCTATGGCATGAGGCCAGCCACAGCCAACACTCCCCAAGGCTGGGGGCACACTGCTGGGCGGGTGAGGGCTGCCCATGGGATCTTCCCACAATTCACCTGCCCTCAGGGTCCGCCACAGCTCCCACCTGGGCCTGCTGCCCGCTCTGCTCAAATCCTGCCTCAGGGCTCTCTCTCCCAGTTCTAGCTTCAGCTGGCAGTTCCAGCAGAAATGGGGAAGTCGTGCACGTGCCAGTGTGAGCAGGCGTTCTGTGACCCAGGCTCTGCCAGTCTCCCACCGTGGAGGGTGGGTCTGGGAGGGCAGGAGCAGGAGGTGAAGACCTCTGGAGGATGGGAGAGGCACACCTCAAAGGGCCCGCCTGAGAACGCCATCATGGAAGGACAAAGCACCCCTGTTCCCTGTCCCCTGGCTGTGGGAGGCTGGGCCTATGTCTGGGGACGACAAGCAAAAGGTACATAGAGGAGGTGCTCTCTGCCAGCCTTCAGTGTGCAATGAGCAGGTCCTGCAGCTGTGAGCCCCGCTTCCCCACGCTACAGCCTTCCTCTGCGTGAGGGTCGGCCTGGGCAGTACCCAGTGCAGGTTCCAGGGAGACTGTGACTTACCTTCTCTCAAACGACTTCTTAGACCTGAGACACTCCTTGGGAAGCAAGATAAGGTTAAATGACAAACACTGGGACTAGACTTCCTAGTTTTGAATAGATAAGTTGTCATACTAGCTGTGTCTTCATCTGTAAAATATATATCTACACTAATAAAAGAGAAACATGGTAATTAGCGTACGACCGCTACCCTTCCCATTGGCTAATCAGCATATCCTTATGCAAATTAACTGTCAGCCAAGATGGCAGCCGGCAGCCATGC
>NW_005353538.1:5680375-5683768 GCF_000412655.1 Myotis brandtii | reverse complement strand
GGGGGACCCCCCTCCCCCCGCCCCCCGAGTGCACAAATTTTTGTGCACCGGGCCTCTAGTATATATATAAAAAGCCAGCGACCGGAACGCCGGAACAACCGGAACAACTGGTTGCTATGATGCCCACTGCGGCCAATGAACCGGCCCAATCGGGGGGTGGGGCTGGCTGGCCAACCTCCTGCAGCCTGTCCCCCCAGCCGGCACTCCACTCCTGATCACCCCACCCCAATAGGGGGTGGGGCCAGTCAGCCAACCTTCTGAAGCCCTTCCCCTGCCCGGCCCCACACCAGATCGGCCCCCCACCCCAATCAGGGGCGGGGTCCACTGGCCAATTGCCTGCAGCCCCTCCCCACAGCTGGCCGGCCCTGATCAGCCCAGATGGGGCGGGCCACTGGCCAACCTCCTGCTGTCTCCTCCTCCCGACAGGCCTGGCCCAGATCCACCCCGATTGGGGCCAGGCTGGCTGGACCCCACTCGTGCACGAATTCGTGCCCTAGGCCTCTAGTAGGGATCATAATAGTACCAACCCTATAGGGTTGTTCCAAAGACTAAATAAGTTGGCCTCTCGAAGGACCTAGGACAGCAGCTGGCACAAAGAAAGCACTACACAGGGGACAGCTGTGACTAGAAATAGCTGTGTTAGACTATCCCTCTTCTCTGCTCTGATATTTCCTTTGATGCTTTAAGGCATCTGGGAGGGGGCCCACCCCCACTCTATAACCTCAGCTCCAATCCTGATTCTAGGCCTGAGATCAAGCCATGTGGGCAGGGGCAGTGCCAGGGTGCCATCTGCCCCCACCCACACACCATTTCCTCTGCTGTGATCACACACTGTCTGTCATCTGGGGATCACAAATGCAATGACACCCCTGCACACCCTACCGCCACTCCCCGACGCAACCATGATGGGTTAGGCTGGGTGACCTGATTGGAATCATGGACATGGACAAAGAATGCCAGACTGGATGAGACCTTAGACACGACCAGAGAAGGAGATGATGTGGCCACGGTCTTACAGCCAGGAAAAGGCAGAAGCAAGGCCCTAGTCAAAGTTCCCATCCCCCAGCTCCACTCAGCACATCAGTGAGGATGGGAACAGAGTGCAGCAGAGGAGAACTCAAAATTAAACAAATCCCATTACGTGTCAATTACATGCAAAGCACAGAAAGCATTGGACCCATTGCTGGGCTCAGCGGATGAGTCTGGGATGAGCTGCCTGCAGGAGGGCAGCCGCAGGAGAGCTGCTCCTCATGCCCAACCTGCTGGGCATGATCCCTAGAAAGAAACAGGCTAATCCGGGTGAGGACATCCTCAAAGGAAGCCCCCTCCATTCCCACCAGCCTGCTTCACAGTGCCAGGCGTGGGTGACTTCCTGCCCACGCTGTCGGCCCAGCAGGTTGCTCAATGTCTTCATCTGTAAAACGGGGATATAACTGCACCCACCCTGTAGCATTGCTCCTGCCCAATGACTCTCTCCCTGTCCAAAGGCACCTGGCTTCCCCTCCTGCTGGTTTGCTCCTACTGGTTGCAGAGACTAGTTTTTCCCCCTTTGCTTCTCCAAGAGGTGGCCCCCTCGGGGAAACTCTTTTAGGAGGAAAAGTGTAGGGCCTGGGGTTATGCAGTGACAATATGCAAAGGTGCACACGCACACGTTACCACAGGCACAGATACAAGCAAATATCAGCCTCAGTATGTGCACCGCCAGGTGATAATTCTCCCAGGACAGGCCATCAGGCTACCGGAGCTCACTTTTCACTTGCCAGGTCCCCCGATTGGGCCGGGACAGCAGCTGGCACAAAGCAAGTGCCTCTGGGCACATTTCCCACGACTTCTCTCCTTCACGTTCCCATTTGTAAATGGGGAAATAAAAAGGAGTTGCTTCAGAGCATCGCTGTGATGGCTAAACAATACATGTGAAAAGCTCAAGCCATTGTCAGTAAGTGCTAGCGATCACTGGAACCATTAGTATCATGTATGGCAATCTACCATGGGTCAGGCTTATCTATCGACATTATGTATTTTCCTATGTATGATCTCACTTAGCCGTCACAACAACCTGTAAGCGCAGTCTCTTCTCCATTTTACAGAAGGCAAGACGAAGGCTCAGAGGAGACAGCTGGGTCACGAGAGCCCGGGCATCCGAGCAGCACCCGTCACCCTGTCTGGTGCTCCTTCTAACAGAGGGCATTGCCTTTCCTCTGCTCCCTGCTCGGGCAGGTGTGGGGTGTGCAAGGAAGGCTCTACTTTCCCTGGGAACTCCCCGGCTGAGGCGCATCCCAGCCTGCCCCACTCCTGGGGGTCATGCTGTTCCCAGTTGTCACTCCGGAACTCCCTCCTCGCGCCTCTGGGAAGGGGAGGATCAAGGTTGTCTGACCTGGGGTAGGTCTCTCCAGGACTGTGCCCTCCAGCCCAGCCTGGAGGGAGGAAGGGCAGAGCAATCCGGAGTAAACTTGCCGAAAGCTGTGGCTGTGAGGAAGAGAAACATGGAGAGGACCGGGGGATTGTTTTCAGGAACATTAGACAGAGACCAGAGAGAAGTGGGTAATTTCAATCCCGTGCAGCTGCTGGAGATTAATTTAACCATTGGTGCTGGCTCTTCTCCCTCTCCACCCATTGCATTGAGGGCCCGAAGGCGTGCAGAGCCCAAGTGATCGCCCAGCCGCCCCCGCCCCCCAAGCAGCCTTGGGTACTGCAGCCCCAGGTGGACTTAACTAAATAGTATTTTTTTTTTCAATCCAGACCTTTCTCTTATTGAGAAGGGACTGCGGTGAGACAACAGGAAGAACTCCCAGGAGCAGTGTGATCTCTGAGAATGGGGGACAGAGACTGCAGCAGCCGTCTCCTCCTACTCTTAGGGACAGAGGGATGCTGACGGGGCCCCTTGCTCTCACCGCATGCACCACCATAGTCAGACACGGGCACTGGTATCAGGGACAGGCTGGGGGTGGAGTGGGGGCACGAAAGCCCAAACCGGGGCTCAGACACACCTGAGGACTCAGCCATATTCACACACACACACACACACACACACACACACACCCGCTGTCCACTCAGCACATGCACGTTAGAAGCCAGTAAGTGCTGGTTCTGACCAAGGGCTCTGGATCCTGGCTGCACTTTAGAATCTGCCTGGAGCGCTTTAACAATAAAGCCGACGTCAAGGTCCCGCCGGTGGAGATTCTGACTTAACTGGACTGTGGTGGGGCTGCACAGGGGTACTGTCCAAGCTCCCAGGTGAAGCTAATTAACATGCGAAGCCAGGGTGGGAACCGCGGAGGTGGGAGAGGAGCCCCCCACCCCTGCTTCCCGCCCTCGCCCGGCGTCCCGGTCAGTTCTGCCTTGTGACCACTAGAGGTCAGCAGGGCCTGGGGGAAGTGGCCGCGGGGGCCCCGG
>NW_005353538.1:5662320-5680268 GCF_000412655.1 Myotis brandtii | reverse complement strand
TCGCTGCTGCTGGCTCTGGCGGACAGAGGGCGGGCACCGCGAGGGGGCGGAGGCGGCCTGCTGGCAGGATCCAGGCCTGCGAGCCAGAGTCAACTTCACTTACATGCTTTTTAAAAAGTATCCCCAATAAAATCTCACAATCCAGGCCTGTGGCAGCCAGCGCCTCTCGGCACCAGAATTTCCCACGTGGTCACTGCCAGGTACCCTGTGCGCACACGCCGTGCCCGGCAATTAGGGGGCCAACATCAATAGAAGAGAGAAATGTTTTGCCTTTTCCGTGGGACAAGCCAGAGTTTGGATTTCAAGGGCTGTTTATTTTGACTCACTGCTGTTTGGGCTGGAGAAGAGTAAAGCAGCGAGTTCCTTGACGTTGGCTGAGAGGTGGCACACCTAAGGAACGCAGCAGAGCCCAAATTTCAGATGCGCACACAGAAGTGAGCCAGCGGTTCAATCTTTCATCATCTCCCAGAAGAATGTCAGGGGCAGAAAAAAGGAAGCTTTCCTGCATTTCAGCTTAAGGAAAATGAAAGCAGGTATTGACGGTAGTTGACTTCAAAAATGAAAACTGGAGGCCTCCTTGTTGTACTGGTTCCCAGTTCCTGCCATGCAAACCTTGGGGCGCTGCACATGCGTGCCCCTGGCACTGCCCATAACCCGGTGTCACGATTGCCCTTTACAAAGTCCACCTTCCCCTCTAAACTGCCAGGCTACCTGATGGAAGAATAAGTTCTTGGCACATAGAAGGTGTGCCATAAACATTGGTCAAATCAAAATGTTTGGCCCGGCTAGTGTGCCTCAACGGTTGAGCATGGACACAGGACCCAAGAGGTCGCACGCAGGTCCAATTCCCGGCCTGGGCACATGCTGGGGTTGCGGGCTCAATCCCCAGTAGGGGCATGCAGGAGGCAGCCAATTGATCATGTTCCTCTCTCATCGATGTTTCTATCGGTCTATTCCTCTCTCTCTCTAAAAATCAGTAAAAACATATTTTTAAAAATGTTTGTTGCCAATATTATCTTGAATAGTATTTAAAATCAACCCACAGAGAAAATTTTCAAGATCCTTCTCTATTCTGTCCCAAAGACCACTCCCCCCCCACACTTAACCCTAAAAAATTTGGGGGAAATTTGTTAAAAATGCAGGTTACTGAACCTCAAGAGGCAGTGCTTGGGTAGGTGTTGGGGTGGAGTCAGGAGCAGGCATTTTTGACAAGTGCCTCAGGTGCTTCTGAATGGTTAGGGGGAGGAGCCTTCCCCTCCTCAGTCCCACCCCCACCTCCTGGCTGGGCTTGTCCCCAGGGGAAGTCCAGGGAGACAGGCCAGGGCAGCTTTTGATGCACCCACAGGGGCTTCTGTCCCTTTGTCCCCCTAGCAAGGCATGCTGGGAGTTGTCATGGCCTCCAGCAGAGAGGAATCAGGGTTCTCTTCTGCTCCACCTGGTCTGGTTCTCTCCATGCACAGCTCTCTTTTCTCCCCCTATTTTGTGTTACTCTTTTCCTTGATTTCCTTACCAATCCCAGGGGGCAGGACAGACGTGCCAGGCCCCTATCCCACCAAGTAGGAGACGATTGTGTGGAATTCTGGAACTTGACTTGTGGGCTGAACTTGGGGCTCTTGTGGATATGGTTCCAGGTTTTAGCCTGGCCTTCAATGGAATGAAGGGATCTAGGGCAGCCAGAGGAGAGAGAGGAGCCTGGGGCCTAAAGTTCAGCCAGCAGCCTGGTACTCACCTGGCCACTGTCCTCTTCGTAACCACTCCAAGGAGACAGGACAAGGATGAGTTCCACAGCCCACTCTCCCTTCTCACAAAGACACTGTCCACAGGCCACCCCTCAGGGGAGTGGAGGGAGAGGGGAGACAAAAAGCCACAGTAAAATAACTTCAATTATTGAGCACTTACTTCATTGCAGACATTGGACTGGGCACCTTAATATACATTAAAACGTATACCAACACTGAAAAGTAGCCACACATATCACTCTTTCCATTTTACAGATGAGTCTGAGAATTTATTTATTTAAAAAATATTTTTAATTGATTTCAGAGAAGAAGGGAGAGGGAGAGGGAGATAGAAACACCAATAATGAGAGAAATTCATTGATTGGCTGCCTCCTGCATGTCCCCCACTGGAGGTCGAGCCCGCACCCCGGGCATGTGCCCTGACCAGGAATCGAACCGTGACCTCCTGGTTTATAGACCAACCACTGAGCCACGCCGGCTGGGTGATGAGTCAGAGAACTTAAACAATTTCCCAGGACACAGAGTTATAGAATAAGTGACAGACAGAGGATTTGAATTCAGACCTGTCTGGCCAAAGCTCCAAAACGCCACCTCAAAACGAAAGAGAAGGTAATGGCATTACTCTCCCTGCGGATGTTTCCAGGCAAAGTGCCCGCGGGCCAACAGAGGTCTCAGAAACTGTTTGGCATTTGAAAAGCTGCATTGGCTCCAAAATACAAAGAGAAAATGACAAAATTAAAATGTTTAAAACCAGTTATTTAAATGACAACAACACACATTATGACAAGTAGTTAACACAGCTCACATCTTAAGGAGTTTGATACAAGTGATGTTTAATGAGGGGCATATGCATATTCTGATGAACTGGGAGTGGCTCCTTATCCCCACCCCACCTGGCCCTACCCATCTATACTCATTGTCCCTGGCCCAGGTGCCCCAATAGAAAGCAGAAGGAATGCAAAAGGACCAGAGTAGATGTCAGGATATCCCCGCTCTGAGCAATCTCCTGACAGCAACTTTTTATTTTAGTTTTCCTGCTTGCAGAATGGGGGTAATGTATTTGTCTACCTAACTCCTGAGTAGTCAGAGGTTCAAAAAGAACCTTTGGAGGAGCATAAAGTTCCACAGACAAACCAAAGATCCTAGAATATAAAGGATCGCTCTAGATGCAAAATACAGGCTCAAATTAAAACAAGGACACATACTAGAATAAATAAGTTTCACCCATAAAAAAAAGTCCAATGTCTTATGTATTTCTCTCCTATCCCAGATCTCATGGGGTTTCAGATTTAATAAGGATAGTCCAGCTGGTGTGGCTCAGGGGTTGAGAGTCAACCTATGAACCAAGAGGTCACGGTTTGATTCCTGGTCAGAGCACATGCCTGGGTTGATGTTTCTATCTCTCTCTCTCTCTCTCTGCTCCCGTCCTCTCTGAAATCAATAAAAATATATTTTAAAAAAATATTTAATAAGGATAATTACTAATACTAGAGCACTTCACATTCCTTATCCTAGGCATCCATCCTATCCTATAAAGTAAGAGAGTTGTCTCTTCTTATTTCTGTCACAGGTGCAGAGAGGTGAAATGACTAGTTCAGGGCTCCCAAGTACAGTGGGGCCTTGACTTACGAGTGTCCCGACTAACGAGTTTTTTGGAGACCGAGCTCGTTAAGGAGCTCGTTAACTCAAATTACTCTGTCAACTCAATGCAAAAAATCGGAGGAGAGACAGCTGGTATCTCAAAAAACTCGTTAGTCGGGACACTCTTAAGTCAAGGCCCTACTGTAGTTGGAGCTAAAGCCTGTCAGACCCACCTGGACACCAGCCCTCCTTAGGCTAATTAGGTAACGCTCTGGGCCTAAACTTTCTCATTTGGAAATGGATATAATAAGAATCACTTAAAAATGGGTATACAGCAGCCTCTACCTATCTTTTTTAAAAAAATGTTTTTATTGATTTTAGAGAGAGAGGGAGAGAGAGATAGAAACATCGATGAGAGAGAAATGTCTTCCTGTATGGCCTCAGGGATCCAGCCTGCAACCTGGGCTTGTGCCCTGATTGGGAATTGGGCTGATGAGCTCTTGGTACATGGGTTGATGCTCACCACTGAGCCCCACCAGCCGGGCATTACCTATCTTTTAGGATTGTTGGGAGGCTCCATAAGAAAAAGCATGAAAAATTAGCACATAATGTGGGTGTCCTTATTATTTATTATTATAGTTATTATTACAATATAGATGCATATTCTTTCTTCGCGAATGCCTCTCCCAAACAAACACATACGTAAATTTTCTTTCCAGGAATGAGGATCTCAGATCTGAGTTCCTTGGGGAGACCAGGCCAAAATGTCAGCCAGATGTGGCTTGATTCTCAAGATCATGCAAAGGAGACAGATAAGTTAAGACACAGAAGAGGAAGGAAAACGAATAGATGAGAATTGAGACCAGGGTGCGGAACATCTGGCCCGAGGACTGTATAATATAAGGCCTGCAAAATCATTTGGTCTGGCCCTGCCAAAGCATTAGGAGTGAGTTAACGACATGTTTGACCAAATACAGCAGGCTAATTTTTAAGTTGATAATTTTGTGTGGCCCGCGAATGGTGTTGTAAACATCCAAATGGCCCTTGGTAGAAAAAAGATTCCCCACCCCTGACTTCGACCAAAAGCGAGGAGGAGAGCCAGGAGGAAGGCCGGGCTGAGCCCACTTATTAAAGCTACTAAACAGTTCTGCGTCCCTGACCCGGGCAGCTTTGGGGAGCCTGGAGGACGAAGGACAAAATCCACAAACAGGCCCTCGGTGGATGGGGAGGTCTCAGGGCACTTGGGAAGCTGCTTTCATTTCATTACCAGCAACACGGAGCCACATTGTCACAGGAAAATATAAACCAGTTGTTCAAAGGCGGGAGTCACACGTAGCCGGGCTGTAAAGTGCACACCACCCGGCTGGGTTCTGAAGGTGCCTTCCCACCCCTCAGTGCAGGGATGTGGGAAGGAGCCCTGGGAGGCCTGGCTGACTTGCTAGGTCTCAGCCTCCAGCCTTGGACTACACGCCTAGACCAGGCTGCCCATGTGGCCACCCGTGAGCTCAGTTCACATCAGCTTTGCTCTAATTCCTGAGCCATCTTGAGCACAGGTGACCTTGAAAGTAGACTTTGAAGGGTGATGGCTTTGTCTCAGGCAGACAGGAAAGGGCAGAAGGCACAGCCTGCCCCAAGCCCTGGAGGCAGGACGTCACTCAGGAGGCAGCATGGTGCCCGCTTGTAAAGGTCTTAGGGCCACACCAAGGCTTTTCTTTTCTTAAGTGTAGGCCACGAGAAGAACCACTGAAGGGTTTTCATTCCGGGAGTGACACAGACCTGTCTTGTAGAAAAATAATTCCAGTGGCCATTGAAGGAAAGGTTGCTAAGAGGCAGCTAGAACAGTGGTTCTCAACCTTCCTAATGCCGCGACCCTTTCATACAGTTCCTCATGTTGTGGTGACGCCCAACCATAAAATTATTTTTGTTGCTACTTCATAACTGTGATTTTGCTACTGTTATGAATCATAATGTAAATATCTGATATGCAGGATGTATTTTCATTGTTACAAATTGAACATAATTAAAGCATAGTGATTAATCACAAAAACAACATGTAATTATATATGTGTTTTCCGATGATCTTAGGCGACCCCTGTGAAAGGGCCGTTCGACCCCCAAAAGGGTTGCGACCCACAGGTTGAGAACCGCTGAGCTAGAAGCAAATAGACAAAGTGCGCCAAATCCTCCCCAGATCAATCCGCCCTCTAGCTATTTTGCCGATATTTCTAGACAAAGAAGTACCATATGACACGAGAGGAAATGTGCAGGACGCTCCAACGAGCAGGGCCAACGTGGTGCCTAGAGTGCCAAATCGAACAAGGCACCACTCTTAGAACCAGGCAAATGCCCAGAGGTGATGCCTCCTCAAACTCTGCACCCTGGGTGCCTCACCTGCCTCACCCGAGTCCTGGCCTGCGAACCAGCCCCAGGAGGCAGCAAGCCTGTGTCCATTGGTAAAATGCTTAAATGCAAAGGCAAGAACACTAGCTGTGGGCAGACCTGGATCTGAGTCCTAACTCCTCTTTTTTGGTTAACCTCACCTGAGGATGTTTTTCTGTTGATTTTAGAGAGAAGCGGAAGGGGGAGGAAGAGACAGAGAGAGAAACATCGACATGAGAGAGACACCCTAACCTGGCTGGGATCAAACCCGAGACCCTTCAGTCCTCAGGTCAACGCTCTTAGGTCCTAACTCTTTAAGAGTTTGGGTGTCCCCATCTATAAAGCCGTAAAAATGATGTGAAAGTACTGGGTACAGGGCTGTACACATTCCAGGCGCTGTGGCTTGTTTTGCCTTGGCCTTGGCTGGCACGCCCCCGGAGAGCGGACGTCACGCTGCCTGTGTTTCTTTTGGAAGCAGTAGCAGCAAAAATAGGTGCAGCTCAATCAGCATGGGCACCTCGGAGCTCGGGGAAGGCCACACTCCTCACTCCCCAGCCTGTTCTTTATTTGGGCTCAGATCCCTCATTCCCAGCAACAGCTGCCTGTTTGTTTAAACATCTACCTTGTTTTGTTCTTTCATTCTTTGAAGACATTTGTTAGGAGTCTACTATACACAAGCATAGTCATTCCAGGTGCTGTGGATACAAAGGGAGAGGGCCCACCCTCTGCCCTCATGCAACTTACATTAACCAGAGGGAAGCTAGGGGGGCTCCAGGGAGGGCGCCAGGAAACAAACAAGCAGGTCCATAAACAAAGGAAACAATTTCCCCCCAGAGGCTCCAGGGGGCAGGAGGCCTCAGCCCAGGCGGCTGCAGGATTTCTCTGGGAGGAGAGATTTGCATGGTGGGAGGGGGAGGACAAGACATCAAGTGCAAAGGCCCTGAGGTGGGAACCGGCAACCTTCAGTTATGTTATCTGCTTGGCGTCAGGTGTACAATTTTGGACACGATTTCTGAACCAGAGGAGCAAATGCGTCTCTAGACCTGATTCAAAGTGGCATGTCTGTATCTGTCTCTATATCTGCACCTAATTCTCCATCCCACTCTCTGTACCCAGGACACCTTATTTGGGTCACAGCTAAACATTCCCCTAACTACAGTTGCCATGCCCCCTCCCCCCTCCTTCCTCTATGACCTGGCCATGGCTTCACCACTGATATTTCCTTTTCTTTTTAGAACCACAGAGAGCCCTCCCCGGCAGAAGCACCTTGCCATTTCCTGCCCAAGCTGAAGCCCAGAGCACTCTCTCTTTCCTCTTCCACTTTGCTTGCCCCTGTGTGGACGTAGGAGGTTCCCCAATACTTCAGTTCCCTCGTGACAGGAATCAAAGCTATAATAAAGAGAGGCCACTTACTTTACTTTCTAAAATTCTTTTGTTAATCCTCACCCGAGGATATTTTCCCATTGATTTTTAGGGAGAGTGGAAGAGAGAGTTGGGAGACAGAGAGAAACATCGATGTGAGAGAAACACATGGATTGGTTGCCTCTGGGGAGGAGCCTGTGACCAAGGTATGAGCCCTTGACCAGAATCAAACCTGGGACCCTTTGGTCTGCAGGCCGTTGCTCTATCCATCAAGCCAAACCAGCTAGGGGGAGACCACTTATCCTAAACACCCACATCAGAACTTCCCTCAACCAGAAGGGGCTAGCACCTGATCCTGGTGTTGCTGACAGAGTTCACAGAGCATTGTAGAATGTCAGAAGCTAGAGTGGGCGTGGCCATAAGCTGGTCCAGTATTGTCATGTTTTCCACAAGGTACCTGGGCCCCAAGGGGGAAAGCAACTTGCTCCAGGCCAGGCAGGATACTGGAGATGGGCCTTAGGGCTCGTCTCATAGAGCGAGCAGGCCAAGCACTTAGAAATGGTTAGAAACTTTCCCCCTGTAACAGGGGAGCACTCACCCAGGGTTACTTAGACAGGAAGTTTGGGCAGATCTGGCCTTGAATCCAGGTCTTCTGACCAGAAAGCCAGCGTTTTTATGATTTCTCCATGTTCTCTCCAATTTGCCTAACAGAAAATCAATCAATAGGTAAACATTCCTGAACATTCCAAAGAGATGCTGGGGGAGAAAAAATGACCATCCTCCATGATGACTCTTTTTTCTTCTTACTGCAGGCACTCAATAGGCAGTAAACTCAATAGGAGGAAAATTCTCTTTCTGGGAAGATATTGCGTCTTTGAAAAGAGCTTCTAAACACTCAAATATTTGTACAGTTTACTGGAGCGCTTTCCCTTGGAACGCCTACGGAATGGGGCTTCAGTCAACCAGAGAAACCCTGGCCTGCACTCAGCTTATTGTCTTTCCTGCTTTTCACCGAATTTCTCTTCCTGGTAGCATTTTTGGCATTTTAATTTTAGACATGGGCAAAGGAGTGGGAGTTGTTTTGTTTTGTTTTTTACTGAAATCTAACATGATTTCACTGAAATCATATGTGATCTTAGCCTATTGCTTCTTCCACACAGGGTATAAGAAGTGGCTTTAGAAAGCACCACTGGGCCCTGGCTGGCGTGGCTCAGTTGGTGAACGTCTCCCCGTGCACCAAAAGGTCACCGGTTCCATTTGGGTCAGGCACGCACCCAGATTGTGGCACACACCCAGGTGTGGTTCGGTGGTCCCGGGCAGGAACATGTGTGTGGGAGGCAACCGATCGATGTTTCTCTCTCACATTGATGTCCCCCGCCTTGATTTCTCTCTCTCTCTCTCTCTCTCTCTCTCTCTCTCTCTCTCCCTCCCCTCCTCTTTCTCTAAAAAGCACAGACGGGGTGATGTGGGCCTCCTCTCCAGTCCTAGTGGCAGCTTCCTCATTGGGAATTGCCTCCTGCTCCCCTAAACATGGGGTGCAGGAGAAGGGTACCCAGGAAAGAGGTAGTTTTGGGAATCTGATAGATTTAGGTTTCTATGCAGCTTTGTCCCTTAGGAGCTGTGGGATCATGGCCAAGTTTCTTAACTTCTTTGTGGTTACAGAGACGTTCGGTATCCTAGATATCCTCATGACGGCCAAGCCTTAGGAAATCTGCCAAATTTACTTGCTATGAAGTGACAGGTTTGGATCTGAGACCCATATCCGCTTTCTAACAGCCCGGTAGCTCTCTGTCACTTTTGGTTCCCCTGTATCTTATGCAAAATATACATGGTCCAGGTGAATCAGCGGGCAACTAGGAGGTGGCCACTGTCCCTGCAGGTTTCGCTGGATACTTTAAGATCTGGCTAATAAATATATGGAAAAGAGACAAACTTATAGCTGGCAAATGACTTCTGAGTATCGAGGCACCCAGCTTTTTATAACATTTCCAGCTTTCACCACTCCCCTTCCTATCGCCAGCCAAATGGAGCACA
This sequence comes from Myotis brandtii, assembly GCF_000412655.1. NCBI lineage: Eukaryota > Metazoa > Chordata > Mammalia > Chiroptera > Vespertilionidae > Myotis > Myotis brandtii. Next base: position 5,671,173 of record NW_005353538.1, on the reverse strand, counting down.
GGACACCAGCATACCACCAGGCCCCCTCACAAGGGACCACACATCCGGCTGGCAGGCTGCAGCCTCTTTGCAAGGCCAGAGCGCACACACATATGGAGGCTGGACCCGGGGGTGGTGGGGAGTCCGCAGTCCACACCTGCCTCATCCTGGCTTCTCCACAGACCCCTGGGTCTTGTAAGCATAACCCTACAGGTTAATAATGACCACAAGAGGCAGCCCAGCATTGCCCCCCGTCTGGCTGAGAAGTTTACAACTTAAACTCACGACACAGAGAGAAATTGGCTCAATCACTTGGAGTAATGGTACATGGAGAGCCAGTTGGGCATGACTGCTATTTAACGCAAGGAAACCAGGCTGCTGTGCTTAACGTACACACACACACTAATAAACACGTCATGCTACAAGGTGAAAATTACCACCACCTCCTGCATTCCCCGCCTCCCTCTGCATTCGCCTGTTTGCCTCATTCCAACCCAATGAAGGGGACAAGAGTGGGAGAATAAGGCCACAAACAGATGCTCAAAGCTCCGATTATGTCAATACTCACAGATCACCTTTCACTCTTAAAAAGATTTAAAATTTATCACAAGACCTTACTCCCAATTTTCATTTTGTAGGAGGAGGGTGGAAAGAAAGGTTACCTGACGTCATTGCTAAGAACAGCTAACATTTTCAGATCTTCTATTGTGGGCCCTGGGGCATCTTCCTGGCAAGTCTAGTGAGGTGGGACCGTTACTGTCCCCAGAACACAGATGAGGTCGCCACAACTCAGGGAGCTCAAGTAACTGACCCACGATGACCCAGGACCAAAGAGGGGGAGGTATCTGAACAGAGACCCATGCGAGTGAGTCAGAGCCCAGGCTCTCAGCCTTTACGCTGCGCTGGGTGTTTGAGGACAAAGGAGGGAGTGGAGGATGAGAAGATCACTGACTTGACAGTGTTCTCAACAGTTATAACTTGATTCCCTAAGGTCTTGGGGAGATCCTCATTCAGATGCCTTCCTAGCTGCTTTCCCATCACCAACGAAACTCGACTTTTACCGTGTGCCAAGCACAGCAGACACAGAGGTAAAACCCTTGTCATCCTGTCCTCACAGAGCTCATAGTCTAGGGCAGTGGTCGGCAAGCTGCGGCCCCTTGAGTGTGGCTCTTCCACAAAATACCACGTGCGGGCGCGCAGGTACAGTGCGATTGAAACTTCGTGGCCACACTCAAGGGGCCAAAGAGCCGCATGTGGCTTGCGAGCCGCAGTTTGCCGACCGCTGGTCCAGGGCAGTGGTTCTCAACCTTGGCTGCACATTAGAATCACCTGGGAATCTTTTTAAAATCCTGATTTCTGGGCCTCATCCTCCGGAAATTCTGTTTCTTTGTTACTAATGTGGTGGCCCGGAGGATGAGGCCCAGAAATCAGAATTTAAAAAGATTCCCAGGTGATTTTAATGTGCAGCCAAGGTTGAGAACCACTGGTCTAGGGGAAGAGGCAAGTGGAGACAGACAGGTTCATAGAAGCGGTGAGGGTATTTCCCAGTTTCCGCCTCGGCCCTGTCCACACAGGATGCTCCGGTCTCTGGAGGGACCTGCCGTATGTGTAACCAAACTCCAGCTCAGACCCGGTGGCCCTGCTGCTTCTGTCAAATGAAACAAAGTGATCATTAAGGTAATGCTAGCTCCTACAATAAACAAACCCCAATATATAACAGCTAAAAAGCTAGGGTAGCCAGATGTTTTAAAAAGACCAATTTAAATTTTTATTTCAGAGGCCGTTTTTGGTTTTCTTCCTGGTTTTTGGTGTTTTTTAGTGTAACTGCTCTGTGTAGTATTTGGGACATACTTATATAAAAAAATATTTATCATTTGTCTAAAATTAAACTTAAACTGGGTGTCCCGAGTTTTATTTGGCAAACCCTACTCCACACACCGAAGGTTTGTTTCTTGTTTATATAAAGTCCGCAATGGGTGTTCTTAGTAGGCAAGCAGCTGTCATCCAAATTGCAGTTCAGGGATCCAGGCTTTTTCCATCGTGGCTCTGCCATCTCCATCACTGAACTTCCAAGGTAACTATCTATATGGTCATGGGGTCAAGTCACAGAAGGGAAAGGGCATGGAGGGCTCCACGGGGGAGTTTTTGTGGGCCGGTCCCGGAAGTGGCACACTGGACGTCTGCTCACAATTCGTACGTTGGCCAGAACTCAGTCACCTGGCTTGTCCCTAACAGCAAGGTCAACTGGAAAATGTAACCCCCTGTGCGCTGGGGAAGGCATGTGCAGACCGCTGGCCAGGCTCTGCCACACCTGGTAACAGCAGAGCTAATCACTCGCACTTGTGCACATGCATGTCTAGTGCACATGCATAGGCTAGTGCTGGGTCCGGTCAGCAGTCCTACACCCATGGTGTCCTTCTCAGGCCTGGCTGGGTAACGAATAGCTACGTGAGGCTGGAGGACAAGGCCCCTGTGAGAGTAATGAGTGGTGCAATTCAAATCACTTCATTTTGTTCAATGCCATTTAATAAGTATTTATTAAGGTCCCTAGAATACTGAGAAAAGCTTGGCCTAGGCCCCTGAAGGAGACATAAGTTGAAATAGAACCCTGTTATAACCTCAAGGAGCTGTATACAATTCAATTCAACAGCCTCCCCCAACCCTTACTTATATCCCACTGATTTTTCAAGGGTGAGTAAAAAACACATAGCTATAAAAAATTCTGCCTTAAATATTGGGGTACAGAATAGTACCTCCTCTCCTGACTTTCTGAACACTTGGTGTATATGTTCATTCATTCATTCATTCATTCATTCAATTAGTTCATTCAGAGCAGATACATGCTCTACTCTGAGGGTAGGGGATGGGAATACTAAATTGAACAAGATGGAGACATTGTCCTCCAGAAACCCACAGTGCAGGGGGTGGTCAGGAGGTACATAGGGCAGTCAGATCTGTCAGGGGAGAAATATATAGAATAGTGCAACTGAGACACACGTTGTCTTTATGGACCGTGGTGCTTCCGGTGGCACCTCCAATGAGTGTGACACTCCTCTGCACGTCCCTCCAGGCTTTGCACACAACTGTGGCACTCCTGTTGTAACACAGCTGCCACCATTGAAATCTATAGGGACTGGAATCTGTACCTTTAAACACCTCACCCGTTAAACAGTTAGCTATGTGAAGTTAACCAGCCTAAGAAAATGTTACATACTTTCCTCTTCCTGGTCTCTCCACAGTGACCCGCCAAAGTGTCAGAAAAGCCCCCCTTTCTGCTGAGGCCTTGGGGGTTAATTTTCAGCGCGGTGCCTGGGGGCTCCAATTCACACACACTGTATGGAACCGCGCCCCTCGACAGCTGCAGAATTTTAGTTTTGAAAGTGAAGCTGACTTTCTCAGAACAAAACAGATTTCCAGAATCACCAAAAACGACTAAATGTTGGCCCAGGATCTGTGTGTCGGCGCTTATGTGTATGCAAAGGGAGAAAATGCCTTTCTCTTCCGTGCAGATGACCTTTCAAAGACAACACGAAGACATGATGCCCAACAGCGGGCAGCAACGGTTGCTCCGTCTCACCCCAAAGCTTTGTGAGGAGCCCTGGCCCAAGGTTTGTGGCACCCAGTGAAACTCCGTGCTTCTTCCATAACAACCTGAGCCCCGCTGCCTGTCATTAAGGGACCTCTCTTATTACGCATCTCTTTTTTAAATGGCTGCCATCATCTGGTCCCCGTGTACATTAACTTCCATGATAATTATAAACACACTTCCCCATAACATCCGCTGCAGATTTCATCCACACTGCCTACCCCTTCAGGGCATCTTTGCACTAATAACAGCTCAGATTTGCTACGTGAGTTGACAACATGAGGCCCCAACTCCATTTGCAATATGCCAGGGAGAGAGGGTAGAAAACGCGTTCTCTTCCTCAAGCACAAGATCTCAGTAACCCAAGGCCTCGGGGGCTAAGAGCAATAACTCCTCTTGTTCTCCCCTTGAAAAGTCACTCTCTGCCCTGAAGGTGAGGGGAAGGGTGTACTTAGAACCCGGAGAAGAAGCCCACGTTTGTAACACCGCTAACCAGGACTCCACGGGGGAAAAAGATGGCTATTATCAGTCAAAGAAATCACCTTCTTATTTGGTCTTCTGGGCTTCCACTAACCAGAATCCACAAGTCATTTGATTATTTCCTCCTCTGTTTTTTGGAGAGGGGATCTAAGGAAGTGACTTAAGAGAATTAACATTTAGCCCTGGCTGGTTTTGCTCAGTGGATAGAGCGTCGTACTGCAGACTGAAGGGTCCTGGGTTCGATTCCAGTCAAGGGCACGTGCCTTAGTTCCAGGTTCCACCCCCTGGGCCTAGTCGGGGTACATGCAGAAGGCAACCAATTAATGTGTCTCTCATCATTGATGTGTTTTTTCCCTCTCTCTCCCTCTCCTTTCCTCTCTGAAATCAATAAAAATATATTGAAAAAAAAAAGAATTAACATTAAAAAAAAGGCAAACACCAAAGAAACCTATCAACATGCAGGGTGGGGCAAAGGTAGGTTCACAGTTATGAGTACACGAAGCAGTTTATTCTTGCATTATTTTCCGTATGAGCAACTGTAAGCCTACTTTTGCCCCACCCGATATGCACTGAGGGCAAATTCGACTTTGCCTAATTTTTTAAAATAATCCTTACCTGAGGATATCTTTCCCAGTGATTTCTAGACAGAGTGAAAGGGAGGTACGAGGGGGAGAGAGAAACATTCATGTGAGAGAAACACATGGTTTGGTTGCCTCTACATGTGCCCCTACTGGGGGCTAGGAAACCTGCAACTGAAGTATGTGTCCTTGACCGGAATCGAACCTTGCCACCTTTTGGTCCACGGGCCGACGCTCTAACCACTGAGCGAGCGGCCAGGACTCTGCCTAATTAAAAAAAAAATGTTTCTTATTGATTTCACAGAGAGGAAGGGAGAAGGAGAGATAGAAACATCGACTGCCTCCTGCATGCCCCTACTGGGGATCAAGCCCGAAACCCAGGCATGTGCCCTGATCTGGAATCGAACAGGAGGCGCTCAACCCAATTGCCACACTGGGCAGACTGCCTAATTTTTCACCTCCTCTGCACCTAGCTAGGAGATATCAGCAGTGATGACCTTGAAGTACTGTAAGGTCCTTTGCCGTTAGAAAGGTCTGCTGTGTCTTCCCGCAGGGTCCCCAGTGAGGTGACCTGAGAGCACTGAGAACGCCAGGTCACCCCCAGTGGTCACCTCTCCATTGTAGTGGGGACTGCCTTCACTCCGGCTCCACCGCCTGCATCTTTCTCTGCAAATGCTTCACGCCCCACTCACTCATCACGAGGTTTGGGGAAATGCAAAGTAGCTTTTTCTCCTCAAAGGGAGGAGTCCTTGATTTATTTATCATGGTAAGAAAGCTTACCTCTTTCAAAACTGTTTTCCAAATGAGGAGCTGGAATAAAATGAGTTGCTGCATTCCATTAATACTCAATCAGAATACTCAAAACACCCCTATAGCCTTCTTCCTGGTTATCTGTTTAGGGCAAGTTTTATTGTAATTCAAAACTTTCTCCTCGACTTCCGCCTGAGATTTTGAGGAAGGAGGCAAACAGCAGAGATCCTGGCGATGCAAGTCTATTTACCTGGGGGCCTGACTCAACGGAGGACTGTTTGGTCCTCTGCCGCACAGCACTTGGCCTCAGTGGAGAAGAGGAGAAGGACATTAAAAGCCCTGGCTCCCCTTTTCTCTCCACCGGAGGCCGTATAATCTAAGGTTAAGAACTTCGCAGTCAGAATGGCCGGATTTTAAGCCTCAGCTCTGATGTTTCATGAATTCTATAGTCTTGGATAACACACTTCATCTCTTTGAGCCTCTTATCTGCAGAAATTGGGGAAATAACAGTGCCTGCCTGAATAGGGCTGTTATATGCATGAAATAGAACAGCAAAGGTGTGTTAAGATTCCTAGTTAGTGCTCAGAATGAGTTACGGTTCCCACTGTCTCCTCCCTGTAAGATCCCTTAGACCAGCGGTTCTCAACCTGTGGGTCGCGACCCCTTTGGCGGTCGAACGACCCTTTCACAGGGGTCGCCTAAGACCATCCTGCATATCAGATATTTACATTACGATTCATAACAGTAGCAACATTACAGTTATGAAGTAGCAACGAAAATAATTTTATGGTTGGGTCACAACCTGAGGAACTGTATTTAAAGGGCCAGAAGGTTGAGAACCACTGCCTTAGACCTACACACCCTCCTTTTCCACAAGCCCAGCTCTGGCCGGTTGCTACCAGTGGGAGGTATATGAATAAAAGAGGAAGATTTAGCAATGGAATTCCATCCAAAGGTGAACTCATCTGTTCCCTTGTCTACAGCATGACCTCCCTCCAGACTGAGGGCGCTTCTATTTTTAGGATGGATGTCCCAGCTTCCCTTCCCTTCCCTTCCCCTTCAAGGAAAAAAGGAAAGCCCTGGCTGGTGTGGCTCAGTTGGTCTGGGTGTGGTCCCCACCACCAAGAGGTAGGGGGTTTAATTCCTGGCCGGGGCACGAAGTCAGGTTTCGGGTTCCATCCCAGTTGGGCGTGTACGGTGTCAGCCAATCCATGTTTCTCTCTCTCCCCCTTCCTCTCTCTCTCTCAAATAAATAAAAAAGGAAAAAGAAATCAGTACAAATATATATTAGGTATTGGAGAGAGGAGAGAGAGAGAGAGAGAGAGAGAGAGCGCGCGCGCGCGCGCGCGAGAGCGCACTTGTAATTTTCCACCCTGCTTGTTTAGGTGCTGCCATATGAAATCTCTGAACTGGGGATTCTCATCAGCCTTCCTGGGCCCCAAGGACGAAAACGGTGCTGGTGTTGGTGGTAGAGCTGCCGCCGCGTTATCTGGGCCCAATAAACCTTATCAAACTGCTGTGCAGCCAGTCTCCAGTGCTAAGTGGAAATGCTCTGAGCCCAGCGCTGGCACGCAGCCTGCCTTCCTCCTTTTTGTTACCTTCTCCACCTCTTAAACTCAGACATTAATCTCTCTTTAACACTTACTAACAAGGGCTGGGCTTTTTAATGGCAGAGTTTATGAAGCAAGGGAGATTTTCACATAGAGTGAGTATGGTATGGCGGTGGGGGGAGTCCGGGCCATGGAGGAATTGTTCTTTCTCTCCCATTGTTCCCAGAGGTTCTCTGATGTGAGGATTAATAGGCCTAGGACCAAGGGCGAAGCCTGTGCTTCTCCTGCCACTGCATTTGGGAGCGGCTGGCAGTGGTGTGGACAGCCAGGCCGCAGCCTTCAGTAGACACCAGGAACACAAGTATAAGGATTCCCTACTTCCCTGGTGAGGAGGTAAGAGGGCCTTTAATCCTCTTCGGACATCTCTCCCCACTTGCTCTCCTTGCAGACCAGTTTTCTTAACTTTCTTGACATCCCTTTCCTCTTACCAGACTGCACAGTCTTTGGCTAGAAAAGTCGTCTATGACAGGATTGCTCTTTATTGTTAATGAAAAGGAACTCCCAGGGCCTGGGCTTTCCCGGGCACCAGGTGGGCATTGCGGTTCCAAGCGGCTTCTCTGACCCCGGCTGCCCTCCCCCCTTCCCGGACCCTGCAGGTCCCAGCACTGTCCTGGAGAGAGAGAGGCACGAGCAAGTCCCGGCTGGGCTGGAGCGGCCTGTCCGGGGACTACCCGTTAGTAACTCTTGGGAACCCAGATCAGTTGATTTGTAAACTCTGCCTTCTGGCCTTTCGCACCCGGAAGCGGATTCTTGTCTCTAGTTGGCTTCTGCCACCTTCCTTGACCCTACAGCTCCTGGGCCGGACGTTGGGCCCGGCGCGGTGCCAGAGGCACACATCGGGAGGCGATTATCCTGAGTATTGCGGAAGGCCTTTGACCCGCCCGCGTGCCAGGGGCAGAATGCGGAGGCTCAGGACTCCCTGATTGAGACCCAGCTTTGCTAAGACTTGCATGACCTCGGGGGCTGACTGTCCACAGACCCAGAGATAGCCTTCCCCGCCCCCACCCCACCCCCACTCCAGCCTCTGCTCCTGAACTTTAGTCGGTCACCCCTGCCTTCACGCAGCTGCGCGCTTCCCACTCTTTGGCCCCCTACCTTCGCAGGGGAAGGGGCAGAAGGGGACTCCCCGCCGCCGAGGCGGACAGATTCCTTCTGGTTGCTCTGCTCCCAGGTTAGTGATCTCCACTCTGAAGTGGAGCGGCCCGCCGAGAGGGGGCGCATTGCGGGCCTGGACTTGGGCAAGCTTCCACCGTCCCCTGAAGACTGCGCCGAGCCGGGCGCAGCGCTCGGGAACTGTTTCCAGCCAGGTCACCTGGGGGGCACAGCCGAGGGCACGCGTAAGACTGAGAAGGATGAAAGTTTCTCCCAGGCTTCGACCTCAGTCCCCAGGGATCGCGACTGCCCAAACGGGACGTCTGCCTCCAGGGACGGGTCCCGCGGACCCTCTGGCACTTGGCTCGCCAATTCGGTTGCTCTTCGCCCAGAGGCACACGGCGTCCGGCAGGCACACAGGGCCTGAGCTTGGGCTGGGAAGGCGACCTTCCCAAACCGACCTCGGGTTACAGGGAACGCAGCCCTGAGCCTGGAGCAAAAGTGAAAGGCGAGATGACACGCACGGAACTGGGGCAAACATTGGAGCCCGGGACGAAACTCCCCTCCTGGAGCAGCAGGGGGGAAACCGTGTCCGGGGGAAATAAAAAATCTGGGGGTTGAAGGCGGGGCTGGCCCCCGCACCTCATCTCTACTGCCCCGCTAAGGGCTCCGAGCCCCTGGCACTCTGCTCCGTGAGCTCCTTTCCTCCCTGCTTGGCCGGTGACGGCGGCCGCCGGCGCCCCAGCAGCAGCTAGATGTCAGGCGAAGCCCGGAGCGC